>NC_037600.1:19940496-20276217 GCF_003073045.1 Pomacea canaliculata
GCAGTGATCTGACATAGGGCAAAGTTCACATCCGTTAGTTGTCGCTTTCGGGAGAATATCTGAGTCATATTTGCGTAGAATGAATTTAAATACTGTACATTTGCACCTGACTGACAATAACTTTATATTTAAACAGTAATCGTAAAATTGTTCTCCCTTTTAGATTTTGATTTTCTACGAAAATGTGGGATCTACTGCAAGTACGAGCGGTCACTACACATCCGCTGTGATAACAGAAAAGATCGACAACAGACAAGTCTGTGAAATTTAACCTCTCATAGGGAAGATTCGAATCCGAATTCGTTTTAGCATGTAAGCAAGTCACTGAGATGGAAGCTACAGCAACATCCAGCCCCTCATCTTTCAAACTTGCGCTGGTCAGCTGCTTGATATTCCTTGGTCTGCTCGCTTGCTGCTCTGGTATGGTCACAACACTTTGCATGGTCTGACTTGGTGTAATTATTATGTATACAGAAGTTGTACAACTGTAGGCGTATTGCTACTCATGTTGACATTTCTTTTATTGCAGTATCGTTTGAATCATAACTTTGAACTTCTTTTCTATAATATTAATACTATGATTATTACGTGTGACTCGTTTTGGTTTTAGATCTAAATCTAACGGTTTTGATCTCAAATTATCAGGTTTTCCTAATTTACAAAATTTTGTTACTCAAGACAATTTATTTATTTTTACTTACTGTGTTACTGAAGATATAATATATTGTTTAGTTTCCTGTATCACAACATCACGAAATGTATTTTGTAGCCTTCCAAGCTTATTCACGACACTAGACCTCAAATATAAACAGAAAAACGTTAGTCTGCTCGTCTTAACACATCCCGGGACAGAGCGGAGAACCCAAACAATTTAAACATTTTGATTTGAGTCCTGCAATGCTGGACATGCAGCCGTTACGTCCGTTATACTTCGACAATCAAATGTTGGACTTGAACATTCCGAATCCGAAGTTTCGAGCCATTACTAGAAGTCTTTTAGCCACAGATAGATCACTGCCTTTTCTTGTGAACGTTACAATACGCTTGGTGACATCCAAGTCATCCCAACGTCACGTTGTAGTTATTAAATTAATTGCGAGCTCCTTAGTGTTGATTTACTAGTCCGGTGGATCTGTGAAAAAACACGAAAGACTCGGAACTAACTGTGACATAAGTTTGCCTGAGGAAAAAAATTATTAAAAAAAATATTTTTCCTTTTCACACCGTCAAAGATAAGTCATAGAGCTGATGTCTAACAACGCAAGAAAAGACTGTCATCGCTACAACAAAGCAGTAAATCGTTTACGACATTAAGAAGTCAGTACCATGGCATTTAATGTAAGTCCACTTTTTACCTGACTCAGTTCCTACTTTTCTGAGTTCTCTACTCTTCACCCTAGGAATCGTCTTCGCCATTTACCGCAGCCATCGAGGTCTTCCTTACGACTACAGTGGTCCCCCTTGTCATTACAAACATGACAACAATGGCGCCATCACCATGTACACCTACCAAGCGCTTACACAATCAACATGACACTTCAGTAACTCGATGAAACAACATGCATCATTAAAAATAAAGTTTTGAAAGCAAACATTATCAAGCGTGATAATGCTGCTTCGGAAAGCAGCGTCCTCAAAACAACTCAGTTATGTAGAGGCTTTTCGTGAGTTTTCTGTTTTCTGTATGCTTTTGTAACAGTTAGTTTTGGGTTCAATCACAGATCCATCGGGCCATAGATTGATTGAGATCTCTTTGAAATCCATAAAAATGTCGTTGCTTGCCTAGGTTTTCCTTTTTCTTTGGTATGTCACGTGCCCCTAAAGTATGCAATTTCAAATGAATGGGGAGATTCGGGCAAAGAATACATTAATTTCAAAAAACCTTGGCCTCATTTGTGAGATTTGAGCCTAAATATTCAGTAGAGTTTAAGGTTTACTGTGAATATAGTAAGTTAACATACCATTTGTATGATGTTCAACTTGAACATGAAAAAGTTGCAGATAATGTTTTGATTTAAAAATCACGTGATTCTTAAAGCGTTGGAATGACGAATGAAGAAATCCCTTACAAAAGCACAAACCAATAAAACAGCAAATAAAGAATCCGCCACTTCAATACACTCATAAGCATTCTATGTTTTAATGTTAGAACTTTTTTAGTGCGCTTCAGGTCAATGTTGACAAAACACGTGTGTTTGATATTGTGTTAATACCTACTAACAAGTAAATACATAGTGCATAATGTTTGCTCATTGTAGCTTTTTTATTTGGAAATATATGAGATATAAACTGTTCTTACTGATGATGATGATGATGATGATGATGATGATGATGATGATGATGATGATGATGATTTCAGGTGTAATGAAAAGCAAGGAATTTAAAGTCTCATGTCAGAGCTATTATTTAAAAAACACATTAGGAGCTATAACATGTGAGGTGAACTCTGAGATGTTAAAATACCAGTGCCAATATACTTCCCAACGTCTTCTTCAAGTTAAAGTAAGTAAAGACATAATCAGTAAATGCGTCAAGACATCTGTGGCTGACTTACGTGAATTGCAAAGGAAAGGAACCATCAAACGGAGCTTTCAACTGTGAAGAAAAGGGAAACATAGTGAAATTAACTGCCATTTTATTCCAACTGAAAGCGACCAAGGAAGAGAAGCAAGCTGTGTCCTTCAATGCGACAATCGTACCAGGGACGTAGTCTATAGATTTCTCATTACCGAGACCTGCCTTTTGAAGATTGGTAAGTTCCTTTTACTATTTAATTATTTTTTTATTATTTCACTCTTTTTATAGCAACTAGCACATTCAAAAAAAAAGTGTCGTTCATTGCAAAAATGCTAGCACGGGAGTAGAGTATGGAACGCTCGTTACCGAGAAATGCTTGGTAAGTTCGCTTTACTATTTCTTTTGTGTGTGTGTGTGTGCGTTTTCACTCTTGCCCATTGTGTCAGAGATCACTTCATTGTTTTGCTGTCGTCAGTAAATGTCGGATGCTAAGCATGATGTTTACTGTCAGCGACTGTCACTGTGCATCATGTCCTATGGCAGCAACAGCTCGACACTACGCATTGTCCTGATTAAGTTAAACAAACATTCTCAACGACCTTTTTCAGCTGGAAAGATGTTGAACATTTCATGAAAATGTAGAGATCTTCTGTCGTAGGAAAAAAAACCTTCAAACATTCCACTTCATTTAACTTCCATCCTCTTGTATCCATCCTATGAGACGCGATCAGACAAAACCTATTTACTCCCCGCCATCAGCTCTTATTGTTTATGGACTTGTTGCCTTTGATCCACTTCTTGCACAACTGATTGCAGTCTGTCCTCTCGTCCTACGTTCTGTCTATTATGACTTGTGCGCGGTTGATGTTCACTGATGAATAAGTTTCTTTCCTTCATATTTACTGTGTGCATGCATTTCAGGACCAGAAACCTTATATCTGTAGATAGCTTTCTTGTTGTTTGGGAAACATTGGGTCAGTGGTATGTTGGGTCACCTACATTTTACACGCTTTGCCAGTCACGTGATCTAGTAAAGGATGGAGAGCTGCGGAAAAAAGAAAATGTGAGCACTTGAGTTTAATACTTTACGAGACGTGTTGAGACACTTCAAAAATCTTACAATTGTAAATGGGTGACCTGAGTGTTTTCTCGTGTTCTTGGTTTCGAAGAAAAAAATGTAGCCCTGCTTGATATCACAGACACGTAACTAAGTATCTTCTTGATATCATAGACACGGACGTATCTATCCGTTCCTGGGCTTTTGGTGTTTCTTTCTTTCATTTATAGGTCCTGGGCTCAATATTAAATTGTCTTTAGAATGACTTTAGCTATGTCACTTTCACACAGGCGATGGATAAAGAGCTAATAGAGGTAGAGTCGAGATAGATAGCTTCAGTATGATGATAAGCTACGTCTGATGTTTAATGTAGAAAAAAGGTAGAGATTTGTAGAAAAAATGTAGCTGCATGTATTAAAAAAGGTAAAAGATTAAGCTTTTGTAAATAGAAGTGGATAGAATAATACACGTTAAATTTACAATAAAGATCTTAATATCTAAGAAATAAAAGTGTACGAAATGGTTATTTCTAGTAAAACTTAAATATCAATATTTTGTTAGAAAAAATTTGACAGAAATCATTAAGCTCGAAAATGTGAATGTACGGAATATTATTTAATGAAGTAGATTAAAAGCTCAATCTTTAAAGGGACACCATCAAATAATGAACCACAATTATCTCTAGGAGAACCGAAAAAAGAACAAGACTCAAACTTTTCACTAATGGCATTACTTATTGCTCTTGCCATTGCTGGTGTCACAGGTGAGTAATATCATGCATGTTTAATATCGCTTGAACATCACATGGAATGTAACAACGTGCTGTCTTTGAAATATTTATGTGTGTGTTTAAATGAACGTAAGTAATTAATATAAAACCCTAGAGGAAAGTGTGTCCACCGCCACCAAGTTGCTTCTTGTCTCATTTTTAAAACTGTGGACGGGATGCCATAGAACTCACACACACGCACGTACGAGGTCGTTGGAGTGTCCCCCCCCCCCTACGATAATGAGGATTACAGGACATGTTGCTGCTTCTGCTGCGTAGGATGATAATGATGAAGGTTTTACTATTTAAGCTCACTTAAGGATAAAACTGGAAAAGAAATTTTGAATCTGAGACACAAAAGTGTTCCGCGCTTATCGATGACATTTTAAACTTTGGTCTCTTGCAGTAGTAGTGGCGTGGCTGATATGGAAAAATTGTCTCCAGGGCGAGAAAGAAGGGTAAATATTTTCCTATTAAGTTATCTATCAAAAGTAAAATAATGATTTGGACATGAGGTGGAGAGAGCATCACAAGGCCCAACGGTAAATATCTTCGTAATAGCTTATTAGTGAGAAAAAAGAGACAGAATGATTTGGACATGTTTAATTGACTTTTAACAGATTATTACTTTTGTTATAAACAACAACGTATTCCTTAGGAGGGGAATCTTTCAAAATTGAGAGAGAGAGATAATCAAACACGTTGAAGTATTGTGGGAAACTCGTGCACGCAATTTCTCACTAACGAATCCGGAGATGTTTTGTATTATTTCTTCCTCACAAACACAAACTAAAACTCGCTCCGCTCGCTAAATAAACTTTATAAATCATTTTGATAACTTTAAAATTCTTTTACCTTATTTATACCCTTTGCTTCTACAGTGACTCAGAGCCAAAAGCAGAAGGGTAAGTGAATTATTACTAAATACTTTGAACAGTTTATAACATCATCTAACCACAGACAGACATGCAAACAAGCATGAAAGTACAGAAGTACTGTAGTACTAATACACGGGACTGACAAAGAGACAGACAGTGTTGGAGAAATGTATTTTACTAATATCTTAATGTCTGATGGCACTTTTGTCAAACTTCACAAAGCGTTGTATAACTGCTAAAACTATTTCAACAATGAGGAACACTTTTTTATCGTATTCATTAACGATTTTGCTTAAAAATGCAGTAGTTTATGTTCAAACAAATGTGGTCTCATTCCTGGTGAAATGCTTTGAAAATGACCTTAATTTACAAGAGAGATATTATTGACTGAAATGTGGCTCCAACAAACACGCGCCATGGTACCCCAGCCCATGACGAGCTGAGAGAATGTGGTGTAGGTCTGAGTTGACTGTCCATAAACAGATGCTAAATACTGCCAAATGTGAAGTCATCCACCTTGTATATTTGGCCAAACTTGAATTCCTTCGTGCTGAAATCAGTACTTGTTACTCGAGTAGGAGCCTGGTTAGGACCTACAACCACCTGTTAGCCGCACAAACAGACCACAACTGCACACAGTCATTGCACTTGCTTTAGTGCTAGAGGCCTTCAGAGAGATTTTTGTCCACAAGATTCTTGACATCCAGGCTAAACTTGATCAACTACCTGTGCATCCTTCAGCTCTCGCTAACGACGTCGACGATCTGGAAAGTCCAAAGTGCTCCTTCGCTTCCTTTCAGCCGATGTCGGAAAGTGAGCTTAGGACCATCATACGCCAGTCAAAATCCACAACTTGTCCACTGGACCCAGTTCCCACCCCATTACTGGTAGAGTGTCTAGGCACCCTACTCCCTGCCCTCACCGAAATAGTAAATGATGTATTGTCCTCTGGCATCTTCCCAACTACCTTCATAACTGCTTTAGTGAAACCGCTGTTAAAAAACTCTACCCTTGACATCAGCGTGCTAAACAATTACCACCCAGCTTCAAACTTGCCAAATCCTGTCCAAAATCCTTGAGAAAGTAGTTCTCAATCAAATTCTTTCCTATCTTAACTCTGAAAATTTGATTTCTCCATCACAATCTGCTTATCGGCCTTTTCAAAGCACGGAGGCTGACCTGTTGATGGTGACAAACGACATTTTGTCAGCTCTGGACAAAGATGACATCTCATTCCTCACCGTGTTGAACCTGTCTGCTTGCTTTGATACTATATACCCTCTACTCTCATTCATAGACTCAGTACTCTCTGTGGCATCTCAGGTTCCACACTCCAATGTTTGTCATATCTCTCAGCTACGACTCAGTGATAGTGGAGGGCTAAGTGTCTCCACCAGTCTGTATACACTCATAGGCCACCCGAGGTTCTGTACTTGATCCCTACCTCTTTATCTTGTACATGAAGTCGCTTATTATTCTAATCTCATTCTGCATCAGATCTTTCCTTTGTTGACGACACTCAGCTGTCTACCACCAGTTCTCCTTCTCAGGCACACACTGCTTTCCACAGCATTCAAGATCGCATTTCCGATAATAGAATATGGATGACCCACAACAATGTAAAACTAAAAGACGAAAAAACAGAAGCTTTGATTTTGTAAACAAAGAGGAAAAGACTTTACCCTTCTCTGCTTGTCTCTGTTTGAGTAGCGTAATGCCGATGTTTCTTTTTGTTACTTCAACACCTGACGTAGGTTACATCATGTCTGCTGACATGTCTCTTGATGAACATGTTTCTCAATTTTGTTTTTCTGGATACTAGAAGATCAGCTCCATTCGCCATACTCTATCTCATCCGCCAAAATTCTCATCTGCTCATTTGTTCTCTCTAAACTAGACTACTGCAATGCCAACTCTGCCAGTCTACAGGACCTCATTGATAAACGTCACAAAGTCCAGAACTTAGCTGCTCGTCTCGTTTTCAGAACTTGCAAATGTGAACATGTCACACTACTTCTTCACTGGCTACCAGTTAAAGCTACAATAGACTACAAGCTCTCTACTCTATGCTATGGATTCTTTGGATGCTTCTCCCCCCACTACTTTACTGAAAAGTTGTCTGTCCACATCCTGCTCCAAACCTTGGCTCCTCATCAGACTCATCATTCTGTCCTCCCTCCCACAGACAGTCACATGACAACTGACGTCCTCCCTCTGTGCTGCTCAGCAATTGAACTCTCTTCCACATCACATTGGCCACTCGGACTACAAGTGCTACATTCACATATCTGTTCACAAACTACTATCCCTGAATTACTGTCTTAACTCCCTGGCAACACTCTCTGTCATGCTATAGTATCTACATTATAGTATCTACATCCCTTCATACCTTCATCCACTGCTTTACCTTCTACTCTTGTACCTCATCTTGATGTTGCTCAGTGTGTCTGTAGTACCTCACTGCTTACTGGCTGTTATCTTGTACCTCATCTTTATGTTGTTCATTGTTTCTATACGTACCTCACTGTCCCCTGGATGTTATGTTTCATTTATCATTATTAATCTGCAATGAAAGAGTGATCTGTCTTGGTCGTGATCGTAAGTGTTATAAGATCCCATCATCATCATTATTATTATTATTATTGTTGTCTTTGTCATCGTCATCGTCTTCGCTGTGGTCGTCTTAACATGGCATTAATTTTTCTCCCGCAGTGAAATGATGGCAGAAGGGTAAGTAAATACTTACTGTATACCTTGAACAGTTAATGACATATTATGACGGCAGGCAGACATGCTTACAAACATAAGAAAAAGAAATATTGGAGAACTAATACTTCTATATAGCAAAGCAATAGAAAGAATACCTTGTCTTGGAAAAATGTATTTCACTGGCGACTTTATTTTCAGTACATGTAAGACATTTCTGACACACCTCTCAAGGAAAACTACTGAAGACAGAATACATGATATAGTGGTAAAAGTAGCAACATTAAGCGCCCCCTGTACCAATAAGGCACATTTTTTTTCAGAAAAAAAGATTAACAAGTCAACCTCAGTTTTTGTAGTCATAGCACGTGACACTAGTGACGGTGGGTGTGACTGTGTGAGTGTAGTTGTGTGGGTGACTGTAGTTAACTTGTTGCTTTCATCTTTGTAGTTTATTTCTTGTTAGAGCTTTTAATTAAATCCATTTCTTGGAGGCAGAAATAAAAAATAGATTTTATTGTATTTTCACATTCATTATATTGTATCCTTAAGGTATCATCGAAGCTGTTTTGCTTAAATTTATGTACCTATAAGACGTTCTCAACTTTGCCTGTTCTTCTCCCTTCTTAAGAATTCTTTTTACATAATATTACAACTATGTTTTGAAGGTAGGTGTGAATTTTTATATTTTCTGTTGCAGGATACAACAAGAGCAAGAATCAAGAGTGTAAGTGGAAATTACTCGTTAGTAAAAAAAAAAGTCAAGCAAATAGACATTTAATTAAAACAGAGAGATGGGGCAACTGACAGATGTGTAAAGAGATTGAACGTCAAACGTATACCTGACCAGCTTGTGATGTTCGACAGACAGATGGAAAGACACCAACGACATTCAAAACAGACGTGTATACACACAGAGGGTGATGTTTGACAGATGTGCATACATCTAGTGTAAATGACTAATAAATCCTGCGATCAAAAGATGCACAATGTCAAATCAAGGGAGTTAATGCTTTCACATTAGACTTACATTGTGCTGCATTGGCTTTTACGTTAATTGTTCTTCTGAAGAAACAAATCAAATGTGTATAATTTATACGTTACAAACTGTTTGAAACCGTTTTTGTTTTTTTGTTTTTTTTTGTTTTTTTTATCTTTCCTGCAGTTGAGAAGAAGCAGCTAAGGGAGTAAAGAACCGGAACTACAACAAAATATCACAACAAATGCAGTGACCAGAAATAGAGAGAGAAACTCGTTCATCACATGACAACAGAATACTGAAATTAGATGATTACTGATTTGATTTTACATAAATTTATTATGAGTTACCGGCATGTGGCAATGATGATAGTACACGACGCAACGAAATCTAGTGTGTAGAGATCGAAGGAGTAGGTTTAAAATATAGATACTGAGTTTTTTGTAACTTTTAATCATCAGTAGCATCAAAAGTAACCAAAATGACAAAAAAACGAAAAAACAAAAACAAAAAAAAACAAACAAAAAAAAAAAAAAAAAACAAAAAAAAAAAACTGTGATCAATTAGGTATTAATTTGTTATTAGATTTAGATAATTTCTTTGCTTTTACGCTTTAACATTCTTCGACGACTTTTTTTCGTCTGTTGTAAACAAAAGTATAAAAAATAGGAAACCAAACACATCTAATTGTATTAGTAATAGATATATCCTTTACCTTAGCAAACAAATATAAACAGTCTTTGTATTTTGTAATCTTCATTCTATTGTAATGGCGGTTACTACAATTTGATATAAAAGTTAAAATATGTGCATGAGAAACAGTGGTTCATTTGTAATATTTTGTCACAAAAATAATAAACAGCATGAAACCAAAAGCGCAGCTACTCCTGATTTAGTCTGAATTGTTTAGCCAGGTCCAGGTGACAAAGTCTCTGTTGTTTAGCTAGTATTTTTTGCTTGTAGTTCAAGTTATTTAAACCACTAACAATTCTCTGGTCAAGTTACAACCGCTCTTGTTACGAATACCGACACGAACACAAATACTAATGGTTTATTGTGTTAGGTCTTTGGGTTTGGATAAAACATTAAAGGGGATTTATATACACAATAGATAAAAAAATATCTTTAAAGTAGCATTTCTTTTCTTTGTCGCTAAATATGAAAAAGTTGCTAAGGTTAGATAGTATTATTTTAGTTGGCAAAAATACATTTTCGAAATAAAACTTTTTCTTAGATCTATGAGATATGGACAGCATCAGATAAAGTGGAACTCATCCTCTTCATTGATGTGACACATAGAGAACATCTTACTTATATTATTGACAGAATATCTGAAATCGTGTGACTTAAGGTCTGAAAATCCAAATCGAAGTCAAACTAATGCAGTGATGCCCATCCTTTTTTGGCCTGCGAAAAGGAAAAAAAATAGAGCAGATACCACTTTTTTATTACAAAAAAGTTGTACTTACCATTAATTATGTAGTAATTAGTGGGAAATTTGAAGTTGTTTACCCGAAACCAACTTCTGAATGTCCGGCTGCATCGTAGAGACACCAAGTCGGAGCACTGAATCGAAATGTTCGTCCATCGAAAAAAAAGATTGGAGAAATGCCCCTACGTGGGGATAAATACTTCTTCCTTTTTTTTTTTTTTTTTTTTTTTTTTTTTTTTTAAAGGTCTTCTTTTATTACTAACATGCCGATTTCTTGCACTGTGGGCAGAAGTTTCGTGGGCCGGATGGCACCTGCGTCGCGGGCCGGATATGGCCCGCGGGCCGTAGGTTGTGCATTCCCTGCACTAATGCATTTCTAGTGAGTATTTTAATATTTTCCATGTCACTATTATATAATTCATTCTTGTCAGTGACAATCAATTATTCATTGTTTAAAAACATTTAATAAAATAGTTTACTGCTTCCACTCCTCTATTTAACAAAATCGTCTAAAGCCACACCTAAATACAAGTAGCCTGATCTCAGACACCCATTAAAACATTGGTCTGACTTACGTATCAGGTAACCTGGTAACTACGTTCACAGAATGATTCCCTATATCTTGTATAATGTAAATAATAATGCAAAATACTGCTTTCTTGATCACCGCAATTTTCTCTTTGTAGAGACAGATAAAAGCCAAATACTTATCTGTTTGCTTATATATATTAACCACATTCTTTTGTATGCCCCAATATAGCCATCTTTTATTCACTGGTAAGAAGCCCCCTTTTTTTAAATTAAAATTAATAATATTACTCTTCTTTAGATTAACATTGAGACTACGTCTTACTGATGCTCTATGTAATGTAAATGGTTGGTGCTATAGTACGATTACAGTTCCTGACATCAATACCATATCATCTGCAAATATTTCCATAAAATCATACGAAAAGGTTGCCTATGTTTTCCATTGTTCATAATTTCTAAAGATAGTTTATTAATAAAAGCGAAGAAGAATAGGGCTTCACACAGCTGTTTTCACGGTTCAGGGTGGTCACGATTTCACGCCTGTCGGAATATTTGAAATTTTGAGCTAACTTTACTTTGTTATAGATTGTGAATTATTGAAGGTTAATGGATGCGAAGATGGCCATATCTTCTGTTAAATTTCAGACCAAAATGTGGACAGTTTTTGCCAATTTTGGACTATTTTATGGACAAGCGGGTGAGGTCAAGACCGCCCTGTACTTTAGAAAATTGCGTCAGCACTCTGTTAGTAACAGTGGCCATTTATGTCTTCTGCTTTTGAGATTTTCTGGGTAGCTGGGATATGAGCTGGGGATTTCGAGAGAACCCCAAGGCCTCCCAAGCTAAAAGCATGTAAACCATATATTTTGCCATGGTTGAGAAGTAATGCCAGTGCTGACAAAAAAAGCGTTGCCAGATCCTCACCAGACAAGATGGCTTACGGCAGCTTCTAAACAGGAACCTATTTTATATGATGTTATAGGTTTCTTAAAAGACCTATAATCTTAAATGAACACCAAGATCGACAATATCTATAAAAACGTAAACTCTGTTAGCGCTGGCTTTGCAACCCTTGAAGATAAGTGAAAGATATTATAATCGAAATGAAGACTCTTAAAGAAGAAAACGTGGAGCTGAGAGAAGAAAATGCTGGAGCTCAATAGGAGACTAGAAGAACTAAAGCATAAAGTTGACGATTTGGAAGGATGATAACTGAGAAACAATTCTATTATAATATGGTCTTCCGAAGACTGGTGACGAACAAAAATGTGGGAACAAAACAAATCCACAACGATAGATATGTTTAACGAACAACTAAAGAACGATAAAAACATCATTGACAGGACACATAGATTGAACCCGTTAATTCTAATTCTCCGATTTTGGTACGTTTTGCTTTCTTCAAGGATAAAAAAAGTTCTTAAAGTAAAACGGAATTTTAATGGCATCAATACCTATAATTGAGAGGACTTGACAAAGCAAGTGATGGATATACGAAATAGACTTTACTCACCATCCAAGAAGGCGAAAAAAGAAAACAAAAAGGTTTGTGATTATATGTTTGTTAAAGAGGGTAAGAGATATACTACAGCACGCATGCAAGCAGCCAAATAGACCCAAACTAGGAAACCAACCAGGCTATACGGACTGCGTTCGACACTCAAGACATCAATAAAAATATCACGTGTCAGTACAAACTGTGTACCATCGGATCTGAATACAGACCACACAAACAAGTCACCGGTGGCCTGATAACCTCGTGCTGACGTGCTGACTGGCTTTCTTGGCAGCAACATCGGGTGACGTAGTACCCAAGCGCAGAGGTCTCTTTGAATTAAAAGGTTCATGGTGTAGTTTTTTTCTTTTTCTTTAGGAGAGAGGGGAAGATGATTAAGGGTAGTACTATATGAAAACACATCATTCTACCCCCCCACACACCATAAAAACCCCACTGGCATGATCTGAAAGTGAATTTCATGTCTAAATGTCAGTAAATCTAATGCTAGTGTTAGTAACATACAGTTGACTCATACAGCTGGTTGAATGATAAACAGTTTACAGTGCATTGCTATATCACGTAAGTTGATTCAGTGAATTTATCATAAGAACAGTATGTTTTGCACACAGATAAAATGCACTTGTACTCATAAAGCCACCAATTAAATTGTAAAACAAAGGTACATATAAAATAATGAATATTTTTTGCAGTGCAAAACTCACTTCTTCATAACTATTGTGCATAACTGTCGTTTTGGGATAAGCAGACATCTAGAGTTGCATACTGGAATTAATAAAGTTGATCATTCACTTTCATTGTATTTTCTGCCTGTTCCTTAACTGAGAATGTCTAATGCTGATATACTGTACACTTCTTCAGAATTTTGCTTCAAAGTGAGTGGAAGCCTCAAACATTTATTCCAAAGAGTTCACATGTAAAATATTGTTCAAGAAGAATATAAGATTTTAATAGCCAAGTGACAGCATTAAGAACATGTATAAGTGATGACCGCTACTCTTGACAAACACTTGCAGAGGCCACCACATTTACTACTGTCTGCAAGCCTATGCCGAAATTTTCTCTTGTAATATATGAATACAAATTTCATAATGGAAACCTCATACATTTTTTTAAAAAGTCCTGTCAAAGAAGAACTGCATGTTTTATTTATTGAAGTTAAAAAGCATTTGCTACTTTCTGAAGAGATCTGTATGAATGAACGGCTACTAAGTTTCATAATAATGAAAATTTAACTATTTCTACAGTCAAGTAGCTCTGATATTGTGAACTCTACAGAAAAGTATAAAATTATGATATATTCACAAGAAAAATCTACTTAAAAACTGGATACTAGCAGCTTGACCTGTTGCAACACATGTTGGGCCTACATCTAAACTGCATGTTGACTATGTCTATTGTTGATGTTCTAACTAATCAAAATAGTTCTGACACTATGAACTATTCAGAAATGTATAAAATTCTGGTTTAACATATTTACAAGAAAAGTCTATAAACAGATTGGTTCCTGACAGCTTGGCCTGCTGCAACATGCACTCTTTCTGTGGGAGAATCATGTTCTGAAACAGTGTCATTGATTTTATTGTAGTGATTTTCATTATTTAAATCATTGTTATGTCCAACATCATCATTGTCGCCATCATTGTCTGGCTCTCCCCGATTGAGAACACAGTCACTTCACATGGCTGATCTAGTTCCATCTTCAGACCCAAGAGATAATGCCATCTCTTTTTAGCTGTGCCTGAAATACAAACATCATCACCATCTGTAGCAATTTATACTGACTGCTGGAATGTAATGCTATACCACAATACAATAACTACATTCACTGTGATTTAAATGAACTACTAGCTGAGCATATTGGCATTGTCATTTACAAATAGTATACACATTACATGTAAAATGGGTTCAATCAAACCAGTATTATTTCCATATAAAACTATTCAATGTATACACATGCTGGGAAAAATATTTAAATGTGTTCAAGTCTGACTTTACTATACATAGGTATAGTTAACGTGACCAACATGAACATTTGGTGACAACTTTGATGCAAACTCACATACCAGTTGCATGTACAGCTATGTGCTGTGTTGTATTTCCTTTCCTGCAAGGGGGCAGGATGTTGAAATGGTGTCAACAATCACTCTCCTATCATGCAGCCACTGTCACCTAGCATGACCCGGTCCTGTAGTCTACAGTTGCGTTCACTGTTATAGCTGTTTAAGCTATTCCATGGTACACTGAAGCTGAAATACAAACACAGAAAGAGATAAGGACGCTGCACATCAATTAGGCAAATGGCTCCACAAAAATAATCCAGATCTTTGGGTGACTGACCTTTTATCTTGCACGCTCATATGGAAGCGAGACTATAGTTTAGCAGACAATGATTTCCATTATTCACTATAAGAATATCTAATTTTACTAGCTGTTCACAAAAATGACTAACCTTGCTACCAGAGTTTTATAAACGTCTAAAGTCAGGTGATAACTGTCAGCCCCAGCCCTCAGCCACAAGTCGCTGCCACCAGTGTCCGAGTTCCGTCAGCACGTGACTACTGACGTCACACGGGGTCTTGGGGTCAGACAGCTGATCACAGCACAGACACAGACCAGTAATATCGGCGGGGTCTGTTGTACCCAGACACCGACACAGGTCCTGAAAAAGAAGTAACTGAAATAAAGTCATTTGAGTCAAAGGTTTTGAGCGAGATGTTTTTACCTGACACAAAGAACGATGAATGAAATAAAACTACTTAGCATATAATATTAATATGTTTTGTTTTCTTGTAATAAAATAAAATGAAAGATTTACCAAACAAGTATATATTTTATTAGAATATACATTAAAATTGAAATATTACATACTGATTTATTCTCGTTTTCTGTTGTTTGAGTATAAATCCATTGTGAATTGAGTAACCGGCAACCTACTTTGACATGGCGTTTGATCAACTGAACATTCACCAACTTTCATACATAACGAAATAGCTGATTGATTGACTGTGTTAGCTGTTAAAGGGAAGTAATCCATTGTGGAACGATTCTTAAAGGTTTCAGAGTTTTCTCCCTTATAGATTCATTGATTCACGCACGGAGTTACAACCTCGGACTTCTACTGTGGTTACAACAATGCGGCGTACGCCGGTGCGCGGCATTAATAATGCCTATGTCTGACAATTAAGACTGGCTGCTAACGACAGGTGACAATGACTAGAGGAGGTCAAAGATTCTATGGTGTGTCAGTGTGTGTGTTTAGCGAGAAAGTGTGGTTGTGTGTGTGTGAGAGAGAGAGAGAAAGTAGTGATAGATAAGGGATATATGTGTGTGCCCGATTTAATAATACTAAAAGAAAGAAGGGGTGATTGTACCTATTTTTATACCCTCCCACACTACTCATTAATTCTCATTACCTCAAACAAGAGCAATCATGTCCTGTCATTTCTTCTACGACCCTTCTTGTCGTTGGTGATGATATCGCTGCAATCAAATAATTTAAACTGATTTAAAAAAAAGAAACATTATCTAACTGCCTTTTTTTAAGGAAATGTATTGGGTGGTAAAACGTAATATTGGTTTTTTTTAGGTCATTGCAGTTCATTTTCACTAAATTATTGCCCTTGGGATATTGTTAATAGGAAGATGTTCCACTCAACCTTTGTACGTATCACCTTTTAAATATATATATATAATCAGATTAATATTTTTTGTAGGTGCGATGAATGATAAAATTGTTACACCATGATAAAATATTAGCTATAAATAGTCACTTGGTCTGTGTATGTCTGAAATCTTGATATCAGTGTTAGGGTTATATATCAATATATATATATATAAAATTTTGTAATGATTTTTGATTCCTTATCAATGGAATTTTATGAAAGGCATGACTGTTTACTTTAGGGAAAGAAATACAAATAAATACAGGCATATTGACACACACACACAAACGCTAGTGCAGGTAACCTTTTTCTAAGGTATCCTTCACACTCAATGATTTTAGATCAGGGGTGGGCAATTCATTTTCCCAAGGGGCCGCATGAGAAATTGGGATGGTTTTAGAGGGCCGGACTAATATAGTTAACTCAGTTTTACCCAATACTGTATATATAGTATATATACTGGCGGGTGGGCCAGCGGGCGGGCCAGTCAGAGACAGGAGGCGGGCTGTATGCGGCCCGCGGGCCGCCCCTTGCTCAGGTTTGATCTAAGGTAACGTTCAACGTGCTTTTGCGATCTCCTGGTTCTCCTAGTCTTCTCAGGCTTGGGTATGTTTACTAACCCCCTTTACCTGTAGAAATTCCTTCGGTGCGTTCAAGTATTCCTTGCTGAGACTACAACAATAAACTACTAAGTATTCACCGTTGTTGAAGTAAATGGTTTGGATGGTAAAACCTTGACATTATTTACTAACTTCGACAGTGGATTAACTGACTCACCTTTGCTAGTCCGGTAAAAAAAAAAAAATATGAAAAGATGGCGGAACATTGAGGTGAAAACCTGTTCGTCAACAAAATACACTTTGTCGGAAATCTCCAAAGCATAAAACAATAATTTCAACGAAGGTTTGTCTACGTTTCGTATCTGCGCTTGTTACTAAAGTTGAGAATTCTGTAACCAGGTCGGACAAAAATGAAAATTAACCTAAAAAGGGTCTGATTAATACGTTCTAATACGTGTGACTATTCGTACAGGATGTTTGTTTGGTTGCTAGGTTACTAGAGCTATACACCTGTGACTGCTGGCTTAGGCCTGAAGGTGTAGATCGAAGGAGTAATTCTATATGTACACATTTCATTTTTGAGGATGTTAGTTAATGATAATGACTTTGATTTCCCCTCTCTCTCCATCTGCCCCGCTCACACACGCGAGCATGTCATATACAAGTTAAAAACATTAAAAATAACATTTAAACACAAAAAAGTCTTCATTCTTTGATGGTGGATATAACTAGTAACATAATGATTCACATTGTGTACAAACCTAGTCGCTCACATAACTCTCTAACAGAAGAAGAGAGGAGGAGAATGTAGAAGATATGAGTATAGAAAATCTGACAAATGTGTGAGATGGCAATGATCAGGGTATAGGGACAAAGTTTCATAGAGAATCGTACTCCATTTTTAAACTTAATGCAATCTGAGAAATATTGTCAATGTTTGTGACTGAAATCTGCTTACACTACTTTATCCTAATTATTTATTTATCCTAATAATTCACAAAAGCTTCACTGAGCTCATTTGACACACTCCCCGACACTCATCCACACACATGCCCTCTCATTGAATTTCTGTTCATTTTCCAGAAAAGCAGGTGTGGCATTAAATTACTCAACCGTGACTATTATTTACCGAGCTTTGGCCTGTAACGTAATGACATTTTGTTATTTTCTTTCTTCTTTTATTATCTGTTCTCGCGATTACTATTGTGTATTGTCAGGCTTCACTAAAAAACAAAATCACATAACTGGCGTGTCTGTGGGAAATTCACGGTTTTACAAGTGCTTTGCTTGGTTAGATGAATGTTATGTGTGCTGCAGTAGCTACAGACTACCTGTCACAGGGTGGGTCCTGACAAATGGTGACAAACGATCACGTGATCACATTCCTGGTGTTGTCAGGAGTATAGTGACTGCTGGACTGCAAAGGTTGGAAGTTTGGCTAGTTTTTCTTTAAACAAATGAACCTAAATAGATATACATATAGAGAAAAACAAAGGAGGGGAAGCAGACAAAACATGTTTACAGCGTTTATTGCGCTAGTCAAACAAAAGCAAGCGGACATTTAGCCAGTCCCTAGCAAGTTTACAAATATAATTATGACTCTAATATGGAGTAATGAAAACCCTCCAACTGGGAGCTTATTAAAGCGACTAATTTGAAAGTCCATTCGAGACATATCCGTTGCCTGCAAATAATCAAGATTTCTTGGCTCCACGTCTCCTTCACTCGTGTAAACATATAAGCGGCTGTATCAAAGAAACAAGAATGTATGACACGATGTGCGGGCTCAGAAAGAGGCCGATGACAGGACAGTAAACCTAGTAACAACACTTCATTATGAAGTTTAGAAAAAACTGCAAGCGACGATAGATGACTTTATGACCTACAGTCCAGGTCAGGAGATTCTGATGAGTGTTAGTAAACTAGTGTACAAGGTGTACTGTGTATGTTTATATATGTACTGTATCATAGTGATCTGGTGTGTACAAGGCGTACTGTGTGTTTATGATTTACTATATGCTCGTATTATTCTATGTGTATTGCAAACCTTAAAAGCAGTTTTGTCTCGCACTTGTGTCGTTTGTTGTGCGAAATATGTTACGAGCTTTGTGAGAGAAAATGTTTAATTACAAAATTGATAAAGACGATTGATTGTCAGCTTTTCTCGGTGTTCGAAGACTATGTACTTCTGTCCCAGTACAAGTGTTTAGCTTTGTATTCAGGTGTGTGCAGGCTAGGTGGTTGCTGTACTCGTGTTTGCTGTGTACAGGTGCAGTCAACCGAGACGTGATCACAGGGTGTTGTGACACCAAACATGGCGAGCAGAGAGGTTACTAGACACAACAGGGAGGTGCTGGCAAGTCTAGACGTAGGAGACCTGGTAGAGTTTCCACGTGGAAATTACTCTCACTGGGCTGTCTACCTGGGTGAGTGGTAGACTTGTCTAATGTCACGTTAACTGCCCGGAAAAGAGGTGTTTGAAGAGACTTATCGAGTATACTCACAGTGAACAGTTCAACTGAGCGATTGGACCAGAGTGGGGTTAGGGGTAGGTATAGGGGTAGGGTGTGAAGCTGGGTGTCGCTAATGAACAGGGTGAGGTGGATATTTTACCTGGATTTTCATAGGTTTAAATTAAGTCCAGTCTATAGAAGCTAATTTGCTTACTTACATCGCTAAACGTTGACGATGTACATAAACCTGGGTCTTGAGCTTAGCCTTATTACCGACGAATAATGTCATGGCATCGCCCTGATTTTTTCCAGTTAATTCCTAAAACGAGGCATTAGACGACAAAGCTTCCGGTTTAGTCACATTCTTTTTTTAGGCTCGCCGAGACTAACAGCGGAGAACTTCGCAAGAGGCTAAGCGTTGGTCTCGGCAGACAGACAGCAGTCCACCTACACACGTCCATGAACATATCTTTATTTCCAGGTGGCAAAGATGTGATTCATCTGGCAGGAGACGACAACGACGGGCTGAATGCACAGCTGAACCCAACTTACTTAACCAGCTTCAGCGGTCAGTGCTTCAACAAGGCCATTGTCCGCATTGACAGCTTCTACCATGTTGCTGGGACGGACAAGGCACAACGCAGCAACATTCTGGACGAGAAAAAACAGTGAGTTTTGGAGATTGCCAAAGACCTTCTGTCTTTTATTTATAATTTTAAAAATCATAGTATGATTACTTTAGATACTGTTCAAATTATAGTAATTTTATTCCAGACCACTGCCTCGTCGCCAGATCGTGCAACGGGCTTTGTCCAAGCTCGGTGAGGAGGGCTACAACATCCTCATGAAGAACTGCGAGCACTTCGCCACCTGGTGTCGCTATGGAGAGGCCAGCAGTGACCAGGTGGAATTCTGGGTGGACAAAGCCACCCAGAAATGCAATGTGATGTAATGATTAGAGCATTTTGAAGCTCTTTGGTTCAGAAGAGGCTTTTGAAAGTAGAGTTGGTGTAAAGGTACTTGCTAGATGATCCAGAAGAGACAGCATGTGCACAATACAACTGTTCACATTACATGATAAACTGTTTATAACATACAATAAACTATTCACAATATGAAATAGAACATTCAAAGTACGCAATAAAATGCTCACAGTGCACAATGCTGTTCACAGTTGTGACACCCGTTATGCAATACACTCGTCCCTTGCTAGCTGACTGATGCTAAGTTTCTCTGTTCCTGACTAAAATCACTTATATAAAGCAGACCCTATCAAAAGACAAAAGTAATTGTACTCCACTGAGTCCTCTCAGTTAAGTCGCTTGATTACTGAATTTGGATGCTGCTTGACTCGCAAAATATATATATCATTAAAAAAACTATGTTAAGGTATACATTTTTTGTTAAAATATAGTGTAACTGTAAATATTGGCTAAAACTACTTAAGATTTCCAGAAATGAATACCATTGTAGATAACTTTCACAAGAAGAAAAATACCTAAGTGCACGCCTCGCTAAGTATTAAAATTGAAATCAAAATATTGGGCGAGCAGTCCTTCACTTAGGCTTGACCACACTGTCAAACTCACTGCCATTTTCAGTTCATTAAGTAATTTTAGAGACTTTCCTGTTTCGGTAACATTTCTCGCAGCAGATCCATTCCCACTGCAGTCTTGTCTTGCACAGACTGACACACAGAATTGTGCACAGACTTGTGTGTGTGTGTGTGAGAGAGAGAGATAAATAGAGATTTGGTTGTAGAGATTACCTTTATTTTCTGTCCCCAATAAATTGTAATCCACATGCATTGTCATAGAAATGGAAATACTAAATGATCCTGTCATATAGTTTAATTTAAAATCACGCCTACACTTTTGTTTACAACTTTCAAATGTGTTTGAAAGAGCAAGGGTAAAAATTAAGAAAGGACATATGGGTATATTGTGGATATCCACCATATTTGTTAATCTATTGGCTATCTGTACAGAAGGGACAAAAGAGAAAGTGACAAATAAAAAATATACAGACACATACACAACTGCGTGCGTGCAAGAGCTTATATGACTGTGTGTGAATGATGTTTGTTTGATTGCTGTTGTCGGTGTCTAACTGTAAATGGAAATGGTTTCTGGCGTTGAAGACTTTTTTTCCATGTCCAGTTGTTATTTCCATCAGAGACACGGATCAGTATACAATCTGAAACTAAACACAAGAGAAGGGGATTGCCGAGTGGTTAGAGTGCTGGCATTCGTAACAGAGAGTGTGCAGGTTCAGTGCCCGATTATCGCAACAATCTTCCCCCAGTCAATCCAGCAGACAGGAATGGGGAAGGTAAAGCAACAAGGGAGAGGAGATGGGCACCACCCTCATTTAAAACTGGCACATTGAACAGTGAGGAACACCTCACCCTCCAACGACGTAAAAATGTTAGAAGATGACCTGTAGGTTTACCTATAGCCATATTCTAAGAGTATGCACTTTAAGTGTCAAAACAAGTAGATAAATTACCATTGATGATTGTAGGTGCAGTTTTAGATAATTGAAATAAATATTTTAAAAAAGAGCATGTCAATTGCAACTATCACCAAGTTAACATAGAATAATAATTTATCTAATAAATAAGAACGTTAAATCTTCACGACCATGATTCACAACAGTAAGTACAAGACTAAAAGTCGTAAACACGTTAACATAGATCGAACCTTGGAGAAGTTCATTAAATTTTAGGAACATTTAGCCATCATCAAAGTAACCCATAAACACAGGCATTACCCATAATTATCGCGTATTACAGTTGTTAACACAATTCCAGTCCCACGTCTGCTCACACTAAAGAAAGAAGGACTGCCATCTCTCGCGCTGGAACAGATCACTTGCGACGCGCATGCGCTAGACTAGTATTTGCTTGTCCTTTTCCGGTTTCGCTTTCCACAGTGTTTCACATTCTATCTGTGGTAGCGTAATAGTCAGTGGGGATGTTGACCCGATAGTGTGTGCGTAGGAAGATGTATAAGTGTCTGCTTCCTTTGCATTATGTGCATGGTAGCTGTGTTTTGAACGGGGAATTGAGAAGGCAACTGAAGATGTCAACATCAACACAACTCGTCCATCGGATGGAATAACCAGAATGGGATTAACGAAGTTTTAGACTGGTCTTATTTTACAGCTGTACACAGACATGTTCAACTGCATCTCAATAAAGTTTGTTTGTCTTGAAGATGATGTTAACAAACAGGGTTAAAAATACAAAATCTTTAACAAGCCAGGGTTTACAATAAATAATGTTACGGTTAACAATACGTAATGCCAGGGTTAACAGGTGTTTCAGTTCTGCAGGCAATACAGCAAACATAAATGATAAGATACATCGTGATTGCCTTGTAAGATTAAACTCCAGACTCCCACAAAATAAACATAATACACTAAAAATTCTCTCATCAAAACAAAGTTGATAGAGATGAAAACTTTATTTTTTTGCGTTTTTTTCTTAACTGCCGCCTCTTTTCGATGTTTACCAAGATCTGACTCATTAGTACACGAAGAACACACAGATAAAAACACTGGACAGAAAAATACAATTCCTAAAATGTAATAATCATTGAGCTTAAATGTACAACACTACTCATGTGTTCCGGACTTATAATTAAATCAGAAACGTTCACAATGAGAACGATTCAAAAACAAGCTTACACGGATTCTAAAGCAGGTTTCCCTTTAATAACTTACATTGTTAGTTAACAAGCTTAGTTAGCACTTCATATGTCTGAACATATGTCTGAAAAAATCTCGCCTTCACACTCAGACATACACACGCTCCCAATAAACATATAATTACAATCTTATACCTTGTACACTAAAGTAAATATACAAAGGGATGTATTTGATTATAAGATCTAAGAAAAAACCCGAAAATGCTTTAAAGTTAGAGAGAAAGACATGCAATTACCACAGGTGACAGGTGTGGGAAACAATAACAAGTTGTGAAGTACACCGGGACATCAAGTGAAGTCGGACATTAGCATTAACATCATCATCATCATCCTCCAGACAAACCACGATTTTTCTCTCCAAACCATGAACATTTTGTCCTCTCGCCACCCACACCACGTCACTGCGGGCCGTAGCCACGTCCTCCATGTCCTCATCCTTCATCATTCGCATTGGAATACCCGCGTCTTTCAATCCCTTTATCGCACCCGAATCGTCGCTAACTTCATTCCAGTGCAACACCAGCACATCTCGCCACTGTAGACAGGGTGTTGTAACGCAGCTGGTGGAGGTGGCAGTCGTCGATGTTGTCATGAGATTCTCTGTTGATAATCATAGTTTCTTTTGTAATTCACATGCTGGTGAAACAGCGTACACGCTGACACTGATATAAAAATAAATTCAGAACAGGAGGAGGTAATATTATACAATTTACTAACGGGCTGTTTGTCAGCTGCTTATTATTTACCACACTGTTTACATTTCAACAGGCGATACACTATATAATGCTCACACCTACCTGTAGCACCAACACGGAGACTGTGTAGGAAGCTGGCCACCTGACCACCGCACGTGACGCAGCCAACAGGCCAGCGACCTGAGTGACCCTGACCTTGGTGATAAACTTGTTTAATTGGGGGGCCGTTTGTGTGGTCGGAGACTCTGCGTTCCCTATACGGGTGGACACGACGGTATTCAGTGATAATCTTGTCCTGCTCGACTTCTCTGACGACGGCGGGTGGAGAGCGGAGGGGTCTGGTTAAAAATTCCACTGGCCAGCCGGCGGGTGCGTCTCCATGGTAACAACTTGCCGCCCATAGATTCAAAGAAGGAACGTGTGTCAGAAGCTTGTCACAGAAAATCTGGAAATGTGACCTGTCACAGACAAGCGTTTGAATGGAGATATATGTGTGACTAATTTATATGCTTGTACTCTGTAAAGGACTTCAAAATAATCTTACGTCTTACATTACTTCATTTTCATTATGCGATTAGTCAGCATCGTGGATTTAAATCAGAATTTGACTCTAATTGAAGTACATGCACACACACACACACACCCATACACACAGACACAGGCACACATTATCATTTCCTGCCGTTTCATAGCTACCCACTTAAAAACTCTTGCACAAATTTTCCCATTCTGCCCAACAACATCGACTTGCCATCGCTTTATAACTACGCCTCCTAAGGGTGAATATGACCCAAAAGCTACCTTCATCTTCTTGTTTATCTCACCATCGCGGGCTACGCTACCTACCCTCCGTCAGGCCCTACTTCATCAGCGATGACGTACAACGACCCTCCGCTCGCCGCCTGTGACAAGTCGTTGACGGCCTTGTCCACGTCTTCATCATCATCAAGCTCATACAGCAGGAGGTGAGGCTGACCGGGTGACACACCTGCTGACTGTTGTGTGTTTACTGTCTGCAGCAACAGGTGATACAACATGCTGCACGCTGCACGACTCCCCCACCACGTACTGACAACGTAGACGGGGTGACCACACCGCAGCCACTGTATGGCCATCAGCAGCAGCACCACAGTTTTACCTGTACCGGGCGGTCCGGTGACAAAGAGTGTGGGAGGCGCCGTGTGTAGCAGGTGAACTTGCTCCGGGAAGAGTGTGATTACAGCAGTATAGCACTCTCCTGTCCACCACACGGCCTGACCCAGGGTCTTGACACTCACACGTGGAGGACACGTGCATGGCACACTCACTGTTGTCGCCGGACCGCAGAATCTACCATAATAAAATTATTTTCAGATTATTTGACTGCTTTCCAAATATGACAATCAAAAGTACAAGTGGATTGTAATTTATTAAACTTTTCATCCTTTGAATAGTAATAAATTTCTAATTTACTTTACTTTGAACAAACGATTTGAAAAATACTCGTTAAGTTCGAGTGACACTTAATGGCATCCACGTTTAAAGTCTAAATCAGAAAAAAGGAGTTCTTACCACTGTTAGTTTGGAGAAAATGATACTATAAATTATAGGGAAAGAATATGCTAAATTATCTTTGAAAAAACTATCGTCCATGAAATGGACTTTAATAAGTTTTATATAAAACGTTTCTCCAACCTTTTCGAGAGAAATGTATCAGTACATCAACGTGATAGAATGTTTATCTTTCATTTTATTTTACCTCCATACCCTGCTTTACTATCTTTTCTTTCTTTGATATATAAATGAAGTCTTGCTTTTTTTGTACTTAAAATGATTACTTTTTCTTGAACCCAGTGTATCTAGTCTGGTTTACCTCTGATTCAATTAAGGTTCTTAATTTTTGTACTCACATTCTTTGAGCAGTTTTTAACCACAAAAATGTATCATTATATTTATAATAAAAGTATGTTCTGTTTAACTAAAAACCTAGAGCAGATTCTCGAACACTTTCCCAGCTCAGATTTCAGATGTCAAATCAATATCAGCTTCTTTTAGATATACCTTTTGTCTTATAAGTATACTTGGAAATAGCAGTAAACTCTACATGTTGCATATAGTAATTTGTAGAGCTCATCAAGCACTGCACCGTCCCTCTTGAGTACTCACATGACCACAAGTTGTTTGTCCACGCATAACCAAAGTTGTCCTCTCGGTCTTTGGTATTATTGTGGCTGTCAAGCCCATCCCCAGCCAGACATCCCTCCTACACAGTACTTTATACACACTGGCTACCAGTCGTCTGTACACCCGGGTGGTCACGTGAGTGTTAGGCTTATTCCAAGCCACACGTCACTCCTAATATACACAGTACAGAATGCACACCATCTGTCAGGCCCTCACCTAGCTACCAGTGTCCTATACACCCAAGGTATCATGCAACAATAATATTTACCTGGCTACCAGTGTCTTGTACACCCCAGGTGTCATGTGACTGTCAGGTCCAGCCCCAGCCACACGTCGCTGCCACCAGTGTCCGAGTTCCCTCAGCACGTGACCACTGACGTCACACGGGGTCTTGGGGTCAGACAACTGGTCACAGCACAGACACAGACCTGGGATGTCGGCGGGGTCTGATGTTACCAGACATCGACACAGGTCCTGAAAATAGAAACATATTGCCTTATGAGAAATTTGCTCGCACTATAATGGAGTGCAAGATTTAAGTTATCAGCACAAAACAATCACACAGAGGTAAACAGCGTAGTATGACAATAGGTTATTAAACTTTTTTTTAAAAGATAGTAGTTTAAGACTTTTATGAAAAAGTATCTGTCTAAAATATTCCGTCCACGGGGACTACATTGCATCGTCATTCGTAAAGCGCTTTACATGGCATGTCCATTAACTATTATTTACTGTTACTTGATTTATGAAAAAAATTGTGACGGTTTAATGTGTAAGTATGAAAAGGGGAGGGGAGAGAAAGGTACTAAAACCTGAGTTAGCTGGGTGTCGCCGGAGATGGCTTGTTGAAGTTGATGAGCTGTGAGGTTGGGGAAAGCGATGGTCTTAGTGATGCGCAGACCGGGAGCGATGTCGGACACCAGGTGAGACAACATGGCCTCCGCCTTGTCCAGCTGTGACACGGCCTGTTTTAGTTTCTTTCCGATGTTCTTGTTTATTTCTTGCTGTGACATACTCAGTGTTTGTGTGTTGTCACCAAAAGCCTTCACCTCACAGACGACAAGACCGTACTGTCGGTGAATAAGAAGCACATCAAAGTCTCCTCGTTTCCAATGCCGAGGCAGAGCAGACGGAAGGTTGGCAGGTAGAGGGAGGCAGACTGCCGCAGCAGCAAAATGAGGTTCCCCCAGATACTGTCCGAATGAAAGCTGGCTGATTGCAACCAAAACTTCGTTGTGTTGTTTACTCATTGTTTCCAAACAAAAGAAAACACGTTGACACACTGCATCATCTCTTAAGTCACTGTTTTGAAAGCTAGGACGCGGATGAGTGGGATCCTGAGCACCCTGTTGATTAGTTTGACCAACCTGTCCAGGTTCTGACTGTAAGAGTAGAACATCCTGACCAGCAATCAACTCTCTGGTCATGGGCACGCGGTTGAGGTAGACAGGAGGCAGGAAGTAGGCGCGAGAGTCGAGTTCAGGGAACGAGGCCTCAACCCATCGTACCCAAAATTCCTGAGCCTCCTCTGATAAAGTTGCCTTTATAAAAACAATTTTTGTACACTAAAACAAGCCTGTTTCTCTTCATAGATCTTGCACTCAAACACAAGACTGCAAAATTAAAATGTTATTTACTGTCTTACGCATTTGGTAGCAAAAAACAAAAACAAAAACAAAACAAAACATAATCTAACCTATTGCTGTTGGGCATTTGGGAATGCCCCTCTCAAGCTCGTTAATTTGATGAGTAATTTATTATTATTATTATTATTATTATTATTATTATTATTATTATTATTATTATTATTATTATTATTATTATTATTATTATTATTATCGTCGTCATCATCATCATCATCATCCCAGTTAGAAGCGTGATTTCTGCGCTTGAGGAAAAAAACAAGATATGTACAGAACCCAAAAGATGAACAACAGTATTGACAGGTAATTACAGATAAAAAATAAATCTGATACTGAGTAATGCAAATTCGTAAAGAAAGATCAACAGACGAAAGGGTGAGACAAAGAGTTAAAGGATAGCATTCTGTGGGCTGTTGTTATCAGTAGTGCTTATTAAAGAAATCTGTTTCAGTGTACTTTAATATGATGGTGGAGAAATTGCGGATAAAGAAGAGGGGAAAGTTCTAACTTTTTTGCTTCACATTAAATTTTTTCGATTTTTTTTTTTTTACATTGGCAGAGTACGTTCATCAGGCAACCATGTAGACTAGTCTGTATGGGATGAAGGGATGGAAAAGTATAAAGACATTGGCATGACATGAGGCCACAAAAATCAAAACACAGCACGGACAGCTTGTAGACAGTACAGGGAATAAAGGAGAGAGGTGGCCTGGTCCCGTTTACTAATTTTAAACACCAGGCAAATCAGAACTCTGTACTATCTGGAGAGATTAATGAGAAACATAGTCTAGGTGGACAATCCAGTTTATATCGCATACAAGTGAACAGGATGAGGACAAGTACTAAGACTTTGGGAAACCCACAAAAAAGTAGAAGAGGTCGAGATGTGTGACTGTCGAAGAACAAACTGGCTCTGATCAGCTGGATAGGTGTTGAACCACCCCCTTGCGGGTCCAGAAATTCCATCGAGGATGCGAAGTCTTAAACTAAGCATAGAGTAGTCGATAGTGTCTATGCCTTAAAATAATGTGTTCTGTTATATAATAATAAACAAACAAAACCTTTGAACCAGTCTTCTTATTGATGAGTCTTATTGCATCCTCGATCTGAGATAAAATTCCGCGAATGATGATAGTCTTCATTCCTGGCACAGGTGATGGGTTAGGATCAAACTCTACATCAGCACCTGACTTCTTTTTCACTTTCTGAAGTGGAGGTGTATTCACTGTAAAATCAAATAATGTGTTTAAAATTGTCACTATAAAAGAAAATTGCTTACTTACAATTTGCATTCTATACAAACAGCTTTTAATGAGATATTTATAATTCTTTATAAATAAGTTTGTAATTTTATTATGAATTGTTAATTCTTGTGGTGAGATGTTGGTGATGTTGGTAAAATTTATTACAGTCAGAGGAGCATCTCATACAAACGACTATTTGATTTGAAATTAATAACATTATATATAATTATATATAGAGAGTTTAATATAAATAATAATATATTAGTGTGATTTAGATATTGCATGATTACCCTCACGAAAGAGCATTCTCTCAGAGCTTGAGACAGGCGACATAGCATATGAAGGACTGAAAGATTAACAACTTGCAGGAAAGTAATATAAAACAAATAGAAAAGAAAGAATGAGTAATTGGGGAACAAACCATAATGTATAAGAATTGTGGGGATACGTTAAGCAGAAAGGACTAGTCAATACAGACAAAAACTCGAAGAAAGGGTTAGACAATAGACCAGCAGTATGTCGACTCATGGAACAGATGTGTTTTAAGTCTACATTTAAAAGATTTGTTGGAGGAGAGATAGCCAATGTGACAGGGGAGAGAATTACACTCTTTTGCATCACTTTAACTAAAAATCTTGTCACCATTTATGGCTGTTTCGGCAAAACGGATATATTGCACACGATCATCAGACGAAGAACTTATCACAACTTCATGGGCTTTAAAATCACTTCAAATATCTGCATCAGGATTGCAACAGCAGCAGCATGCAATGGTCAGGAGATTTTGGACATTCCTGAGGAAGCTCCTAATCTCGTACAAAGAAAAACAAAGCAAATGACTTTGTACAGAACAAGATTGCCAAGCTCTTCTTGCAAGATTAAACTGGTCTGGTTGGTTCATGAGCTGGAGAAGTTGAAGGAATAGACTGGCAATCCTGCTCACTATTGCTCAAGTCAGGTGTGAGTGACAAAGGTTGTTATCTGCCAAGTCCATAGATGGACTACCTTAACGATTAGTACCAGTTACAGCATCAGAGAATAAGTGAATTATCATTTTCACTTCTGTCATTTCTGCGCCACTTTCCAAAATCTGCTAAAATATCATATTCCCTATATACTGTCTTTCAAAGAGCAAAGTATCTTTAACATGCGAACCACCTGAATCCGTGAGCAGTGCAGACTGTTCGTCAGTCACGGCATGTAGGTAAACTTTGACCTGATCATGGTCTTCAGAACTCTTTCCACCTCCTTTCCGGCGCTTTCCCTGTAAAACGTATTAGAGTTAGGGGAGCAAAACATGATGAAGAACAGTATACAGCGAAATCATGAGATGATAATGCTTAGGATATGACATTAAGTATTTACACAAAAACTTTACCAGTATATTAGAATAAATACTCGACTTTAAAGATAAAACATAATGTGCTCATATAAAGTGACTGCTGAGTTATTTTTGGTATAAACATTATTTAATCTTTTAAACTTTTCAGACAGAAAGTTGTAAAAAAATAATGAGTAACAAAAGGGAGATGATTGTATTTGTCGATGAGTAGTTCTAATCTGACCGATGATAATCCTAACATTGCTACTACTAAAGTTTTGCAGGTCAGTTAATAATATTGACTGTTTTGACATGCTAAAAGAATATTTCTATGGTTCATTAAAGGCTGCAACAAGTCATTGAACTATTGTCCAATTTCACTATGACCTTCCACCATCTGTCTCCTCCTTCCTTTATGTTTACTACAATTTTTTCTATAATTCTTAATTACTTCATTTATGTCGTTAATTTTCTTCCCTGTAAAGGGCGAGGGCTAAATGGAAAAAAACATTTTCTTGCTTATTTTACCTCTTGTAAATAAAGAATTGTCATTGTAATTGTCAATGGTAGAGGATCAGGTAGAGGATCTTCACACTTCTTGTCTCACCTTTTGTGGAGAAGCAGATGGTGGAAGACCAGACATTGTTGACACTGGTGTCTCCTGAGCGGGATGAAGGTAGTATCTCCAGCCTAGAGACAGGAAACTCACAGAAACCCCATAATTTTGTTGTGTTAGGAAACCCACGTTTACTCCCCTGATCTGGAATCCCCAGTTTACTTCCCCTGATCTGGAATCTTGTTGAAGTAGAAGCTGGTAAACATTAAGAACACCAATTTTATTGATACACCAAACATGTATGGTTGCGGAATTGGAAGCATAATTTACTGTAGTATTATGCCACCAGACATGTTTGTGTTTGTGTATTTACACATAACATGGTAGCTATAAATCGCACTTTTGTGTACAACGACGGGTCTGGCATTGATTCTGTATATTATAGGGAGGTAACCTACGCTAACTACTCTTTGCTGAGTACCGAGAGACTAATTAGAGACTTCCGTGCCCGTTAGTAGTGACCATGACTTTGCTCTTGTCAATGTTCAATTCTATTAAGTTATGGGATACTTTATACCTATATTCTATAGGTATCAATTTCCATATTACTTTTTCATAATTTTTGGCACATTTAGTACAAATCGGTTTTTCTAGCTCTACGGCGTGCAACCAAAACCGTTATACATGCCTATACTAAACACCGAACACACTTTAACATATCTTTACATTCTCCATTGCCTTTGAGTGACAACCGTCACAAATACGGCGCTATATCAACGGAATCGTTTGCTTACTTTCGTACATAAAATAATAATAAAATGGTTTACACACAACTTTTTAATAATAATAAAAACATATTCTTTAAGAACAAGTACAAAACATGGACGGCATACGAGGGACAGGAAAACAAACAAAGGAAGTAATGCGTAATAAAACAATTCTTAAAAGTACCAACAGTTAATTATTTATTTATCTACGCATAAAAGATGTTTTTAGAAGCTACCCTTCGTACTCTACTGTACGGTGTGAAGTCGTACCCTTCCTTGGGACGAAGAAAACCACCCGGACCCCATAATACACAAGTAATGTTTATATCAAACCAGAACCACATCTTCTAAACTTGTCCTGCCACTCGATATGAGAACGAGGTAAAGTGTCAATTTTAGTGGCCAAAAATCATCGATGATCTATAGCAGTTCACATAGTCCACCTCTCGTCTACTGTAGGATAGGTTATTTACTAAGCCCTTCTACTAAAACAGTCGCTTTAAACGTTAACAATACGTTTTTTTAACGTCTCAGATTAAATATCTTCGTTACCCGATTAGAATTAGACAAAGATGTTTCATTAGTATTCATTAAGTCTACTCTATGAAACATATTTTGAGCTGTGAAGATTCTGCAAACATGTCAACACCTTCAAAATGACAATTAATAAAACGTTTCCGTAGTGTCTAGGTTTTCTGCTTGAAAGTAATTTTCACTGAGACTACCACAATAAGTTTTCACCAGTGTTGAAGGAAATGTTTTAAGTAATGAAATCTCAACATCATTTAAAACTTTAACATTGGAATAACTGGCTTACCTTTGCTGATCTGGTGTAAAAGATGGCGGAACATGAAGGTCAACAAAGTCTACTTTATCGGGAATTCCCTAAGCAAACCATTCCTCATAGTACCCTGGTAAGTCGGCAATGATTAAATCGAGTAAAACCACAGTGAACAGTTCAACTGAGCGATTGGACCAGAGTGGGGTTACGGGTAGGTGTAGGGGTAGGGTGTGAAGCTGGGTGTCTCTAATGAACAGGGGGAGGTGGATATTTTACCTGGATTTTCATAGGTTTAAATTAAGTCCAGGCTATAGAAGCTAAATTGCTTACTTACATCGCTAAACGTATGTACATAAACCTGGGTTCTGAGCTTAGCCTTATTACCGACAAGTAATGTCATGGCATCGCCCTGGTCCTCGAGTAAAACATGTTTGCCGAAGACATTGTCTTTGTACACGGCGGTCAGTTGACTCACTGGTTGACACAGAACTTCCAACACCAAGTGAACTAGGATTTTGCGAGAAATTATTTTTATGATGGAGTTAACCACCGCAGAGTTGAACAAGTCAGTGAAAGAATGAATAAATGATTTGGATCTTTGAGTCCGAATTAAGCAAAGTTGTCTCTGTAGTAATCATTTACAGACAAAGTGGTCAGCGATCAACAAAAGCGACAATTCAGAAACACAAAGTTAGATTCTAAGCTCCTGATTTCACTTTGGAATTTTTTGATAGGCCAAATGCCAAAGAATCGAAACAACATACCTTTATTTCCAGGTGGCAAAGATGTAATTCATCTGGCAGGAGACTCAATGCACAGCTGAACCCAACTTACTTAACCAGCTTCAGCGGTCAGTGCTTCAACAAGGCCATTGTCCGCACAAGGCACAACGATTTGGATGGAAAAATCAGTCAGTTTTCTGAGATTAAGTCAAAGACCTCTTGTCTTTTATTTATCATTTTAAAAATCATAGTGTTTACTGTTCTGTTAAAATTCTAGTTTTGCTCGACTTATTTTGTAGGTAAGTTGTAGCTATGAGAAAAATGCAAAAATGCTCTCCTTAGGAATTCCTTGCGCTATTACTGAGTTATTATTTTCTCACTGTTGTCCTTGTCATATTAAAAATATTAGCGTTGACCCCTCAAAATGTATACAGAACACATCTCCATTCTTATAAATAGCAGAATTTCTGGATCAAAAATATTCTAATATTAATGTTTAACATTGTCACAGCCTGCTGCTTTAATTTAATCTTCTTTGATGATTGTTTTAATGGTATTAACGATTTTATTGATTTTATTATTATTTTTGATTACTCGAACATGTAAATGGTTATAGTGACTTTAGTGTCCCCTAACAATGACATATTAAACATCAAAAGACAAACCCATCCGTATTGTTTTATGTAATATGTTTCTATAGGCTGAGTTTGGTAGGAGTAAAAAAAAAAAACTCCACACACACACACATACTCGTTTTCTCTCTCTCTCTCCTCTAACACACACACACACGCTCACAAACAAATAAATCTGTTACATCCTCAAGTTTTTTAAACAAGATTTTTGCAACACTTTCAGTACGATTTTATTACCTCGAGATCACAATTACAGCAAAAAAACAACTACAAAAAGCCCCAACAAAACAACAACAAAAATTTATTAATCTGCGTTTACAATCTTTGAAAGAGTTTTGAATTAATATTTCGTTGGGTCAGCAAACATTTTTGCTATTTGTCATGAACCAGCCTGGTTCAAGGCCAGAAAACAGGGCCGAAGCTAGGAATGAAAACATTAAAGAGGGGCAGTGGGTGCCCTGAGGCGATACCAGGCTTGAGTTGGACAAAAGAGGTTAGGATGTTATCTCCCCTGGTAGTAGTTAACCCTGTGAATCCCGCCGCTTACGTAAAGGGCGCAGCAGTCATCACTCCAGAGGTACGGGTGTTAATTGAAAGACCGGTACACTCTGCTATGAGAACAGCGTTTATTTTCTTTGCCACCTACTGGACACCGGTGCTGAATGAGAGAATTAGACTAGGTGTCGCGACAGTCGGGGGTTGACGTGGCCGACCGTCAGAAAGAGGAACGGTAGATAGGTCATAGGTACCCGAGTGTAGCGCAGGGGGGATGTGGTCACACTAGTCAAAGTTCGATAGCGTCAGATGTAGTTTTCAGAGGGGTCACGTGATCTGACAGTATATACGCTAGGACAGAGTGGTAGTCGTGGCCTTTTCCCCAATACATCAGCAGATACTATATACAGCAAGTCTAGAGGCCCATTCTACGTGAACGTGTAAAGCTACTTGCTGGCACTTGCAGTCTGGAACCGTGGCGAGTGAGGAAGGTGTCTCCGTCTTCATAAACGTCAAGAAGGGAAAACACCGTCAGAACCGGCAACAGCAACTCAGCCACCCGTTGCCTGGGGCAACCGCCGGGAGTAGAGATTACTGTTCCTGTGTACCTCTGTGGTCTTCGTCGTTTGGAGCCGGTGCCGGACCTATGTCACCTGAGATCACCACTGCATCTGTGTCTGTTGCCTTGACAACCAGAGGAGCAGCAGTGCCAGTGAGCTAGGGACAGTGCGTAAGAAAACTCACTTCCAAAGTCGTCGCCATTGTCATTGCCTGGGGCAACGAAGTGTGACCCGTGATCTCCCCAAGTAGTGACAGTAGTGTGCCAAGGCAGGTCTGTGGCTGTCCACTACCGGTTGTCAAGGGGCAGTCTGTCGCGAAGACGTTGCCGTGTGGGAACTGTGTCCAAGACTGGCGAAGTGTACGCATCTAGGGAAGTGTTTATCGGATGTGGACTCAGAGTGCTAGAAGGAAAGTGTATTTTGTTCATCGCATTGTTTAACTTTAAGTGACCTGATGACAGTTTGCGTATTCGGAGACCAATATTGTGTCTCATTATTCAACCTTAATTTTCTTGTAATCATAATTTGTCTGTTGTACAACTGTCTTGTCGGTTGTGTTCGCACACGCAGGTGAGTGTGTCAGTTAGTCTGTACGCGTGTGGATCTGTGAACAGTCGGGTGAAGCGAACCAGCTGAAGTTTCCCCTTTCCCCTCGGGGGAGTTAGGCCCATCCCGCTTCGCTCGTCACACTATTTACGACTTGAATCAGTATTTACGTAAGTCGACCTCAATGAGGCCACTAAACATTCAACGCAGTGGAATTATAACACTTGTATTATCTCTCTATTATCACATCCTTCAAAGATATTAAAGTCCTTACAGTATATAAGGAAATAAATGAGTCAAAAGAGCGAAGACTGAGAAAATAAATGATACTGAGGGATAAAGAAAGGGTTGAGAGAGTGCAAAATCAGAGAGATTCATGTAACAAAAATTCGTAGAAAGGTGCATAGAGAGATAGAATTAGTGGGAACAATGGCGACAACATTTATACAAGCGTTAAAAAAAAGGTAGTGAGGTGGTAGGAACGGTTTTCACCCCACCTCTGTCGGTGCCTATTTTTTGTTGCCGATGTCCTACCCATTCATGTACCAGCTTCTGAGTGTGTGTCTGTTTACGAGTGCGCGCGCCTTTGCGTGTACACATATGTATGCCTAGATGCAATCAAACATGGTGGATCGATGAGTGGTATGCAAATACGCTTATCTAACAGAAGGGGCAAGGAAATACACAATAATTGATGCATGATGATCTCAGGACAATAACATATTTCCTTAGAGAAAGACATTGTGCTCAACAACATTCCCTAATAGTCATAAAGATGTAGAACGAAGAACATTGCGTTCCGTTATTAAAGGATGATCACTGTTCATTTAACTGTAACGATTCCAGAAATTAAGTGTTAGTGACATCAGAAGAATACTTTTTAAATGCTTTCATACGAGTGTGTAAAAAGGTGATCGGCGCTTCAGTTTATTCACTGCATCTCAAAGTTGATGCCAAGGGAAGCAGGAGTGGAATCCAGCCAATGGATCCTAACCGTTCTAAAGTCAAAATAACAATACACAGCACAGATGCAAAGAAAAAAAGGGCAGGAAACCCACTAAAAGCACATGTAAACATAAAGGTAGTATAATACCATATACAAACTGACTCCATGTAACTTACCTACTTCTCTCCTTGTAAAAATTGAGTAAACACATTAAACAGTTCACAGTTATTTTCTCTCTCTCTCTACATTTGTGAGGCAAAATGCAAACAAACAAAAACAAATGATATTGGTTCAGATTGAATGGACAATATATATGGGACAATTCTTTTTTCTGTAATTTTAATTGTATTTTCAAAATACCTTAAATCTAAAACAACTGAAAAAAAAACCAAGGACGCTCAAAGTGTGACGTTCATGTTTCATGTACGTTACATGAAGTCTCTTGTATCTGGTATTGCTTCCTCAATAGAAGGTGGGAAAGCATTAAGACAAAAACTGTTTGTTTGTTTACTATATCCGATGCCATAGCGACACCAGGTTGCAAAGTGCTCGCAGTTCGTCTTGAGTAGATCGTAATCGCAGCTCTTTTCCATCATGGACTTGGCCTTTTCCACGATTTTCTTGGGACTGAGTGGCCTGAACAAAATTTAGATTTTTTATGCTTAATTCGTCCTCAATATTAACTCAAATGTTTAGTTGGCATTTTTTGGCAAATAATATATTATTTCTAGCAAGAAACGTTTAATTTTGTCAACAATTTTACGCCTGAAAACGTTGTCTCAACACAGCGTACATTAACGGTACACGGACGTTTCGCCGCCGGACGTTTCGGAGCCGGACGTTTCGCCGCCGGACGTTTCGCCGCCGGACGTTTCGGAGCCGGACGTTTCGGAGTCAGACGTTTCGGCGCGGGGCACTTCATTTCGGCATTTCACGCGGGACCTTTAGCCGAAGTCGAGTGTGTGACGCCCCTTAGCTCACACATTTCTCTCGCCATTGTATCAATGTATCAGTGAACTCTCTCTCACTATCCCTCCTCATGTGAACCGTTAGCTCACACATTTCTCTCGCCATTGTATCAATGTTTTTTCTCAAAGCTGTTGCTCATAATCTGTGACAATCAAAGTGAACTGTCTGTGAAGTCTGTGTGTAAAATTTGTTTGAAATAAAGAATTATTGTGTAATCTAGTAGTTACTTTCATTCTTTGAGAAGTAAGTAAGCTCTCTCTCTCTCTCTGACATAATGCGGCGAAACGTCCGGTGGCCAAACGTCCGTCGGCGAAACGTCCGCACACGACATTAGAGAGTTTGAGACTCAGCGCTGGCGCGACGCGTACGGGGACGGCAACGTGTAGCGTCACGGGAACTTGCGTGTGACGTCATCACTTCTGCCACAGCCAGCCGTACAGCTACACGGCGCGACGGGTAGATTGGAGTCTAGCGGTTGTGACCAGAACGTGTAAATTGTTCGCTTTATTTCAGCTTTTTTTGCAAGAATAGTCAATATAATTTCAACTGTTTATAATATTTAAATCTTCTGCAATCATACTTTATGCTGGAAATCAAACTAAGTTGCTTGTTTATGAAGTTAAAGCAGTGAAAAACGACCATGCCTGCAATCGCTGGTTTATGTCTATTCAATCGAATGTACAAGACTTGCTCAGACACTTTTCGTGTAAACAGGGCCGCCGAGAGCCAGCCCGGGCCCCGGGACAGACGACCTCTCCGGGCCCCTTGTACTTGTAATCGTAAATTATTTTCCCAGTATATAATGTAAAAAAAAATCCACTGACCAAGACCGGGCCCCTTGACAGCCGCGGGCCCGGGTACACCAGACCCCCCTGTCCCCTCCTCTCGTCAGGCCTGCGTGTAAAGTTATTTAAAGACGAGATAAAACTGTTAAAGATAATAATTATAATTTTCTTCATTAGTTATCTATCCCCAAAATAACCGTTAAATATTTCTTAGTACTATTATAGAGCAATAGAAACAACTATCTATAACTCTTGAAGAAATATTTCATACCATAGGCAAAAATTATTTCTTTATGTTATTAATTTTTTATTTATTATACAGTTGTAATATTTATGTTTTTTAATTATGTATATATATTATTTTGTTATGTTGTTCTGTATATACTATTACAGTTGCCATAATTTAAGCAGTAACCATAAGCAATTTCATCTTTTGTAGCATTTTCATTTAACAAGTTTTGATTGTGTAATAGTTTATTATTCTTAGGAATTATAGTGGGTCAGGAATGAAATGCTGAGAAATTTTGAAATTAAATTGTACTGGTTATCCCTGGTCACTACTAGCATTTGCATATTTTTTTTTTTACTTTCAGAGGCAAAAAAATTGTCTATGCAGTTACTTCCCCGTGCATTCGCGCTCCCGTCGCTTAATCGCAATCGCTTTCTCAGAACGGGTACGCTTAGAGGCGGGCCCTACCCGTTGCAGTACGCGTCTTCCCTACGCGTCATGAATCTCAAACTCTCTAATAACACAAAATGCGACAGGTCAGCAGTCCTGTTAGTACAAATTAACATGATAGGTCATTGTAAATTGACTTCTTTTTGTTTGTGCTCATTTATTCATGCTGCAGAAAAGACTTGACGAATGCAAACAATCTTTGAAATATTATGGAAGACAGTAGCATTCCGAAATTTGTGTTCGTGTGCGGACGTTTCGCCGACGGACGTTTCACCGCCGGACGTTTGGGAGTCGGACGTTTTGCCGACCGGCGTTTCGCCGCATTATGTCAGAGAGAGAGAGAGAGAGCTTACTTACTTCTCAAAGAATGAAAGTAACTAATAGATTACACAATAATTCTTTATTTCAAACAAATTTTACACACAGACTTCACAGACAGTTCACTTTGATTGTCACAGATTATGAGCAACAGCTTTGAGAAAAAACATTGATACAATGGCGAGAGAAATGTGTGAGCTAACGGTTCACATGAGGAGGGATAGTGAGAGAGAGTTCACTGATACATTGATACAATGGCGAGAGAAACGTGTGAGCTAAGGGGCGTCACACACTTGACTTCGGCTAAAGGTCCCGCGTGAACTGCCGAAATGAAGTGCCCCGCGCCGAAACGTCCGACTCCGAAACGTCCGGCGGCGAAACGTCCGTGTACCGTTAAGTTAAATATGGCGAGGATAGCTAACGAGTCTTTACGAGGGAATTTAATTTGTTACAGGACACACAGCTTAACTCACTTAATCTTGCCATCGAGTAAGTTGTTCTTTTTTGCTACAGACTTCTTAGCAACATCAAAAAAATTCTGCTGAATAACAGTGCCTTTGATAAATGTCTTCATCGTGATGCCAGAGGAGCTGCTTGAAGCATAGGAAACACGGGAAAGCGCTTTGCCACAAACGGCTATGATCGTATCTTCTGCTAATGCGTGGATTACATTTCCATCACCTGGAAACAAAGGATGGTTAAAATGTCGTAAAAGTGTACTTATAGGTTGATAAAGTTGCAATGCCTTTTCTAGTTCTCACACGTGTTTTGACTTAATAGATGTCTATAATATGTTGTGATATTTCTCAGTTCAAAACAAATCAAACCAAGCTTTACTGCGTGGCCCAGGAAGTCCAAGACAGAAAATTTTCTTTTGCTTATAAACTCAACAACATTTACAAACATAATATGAGCATATATATATATAAAACAGTACAGGCAAGACATTCAACACGCACACACAGACCCCTACCACTTCTCACACATACTTGTGAACCTCCTAAGGAGGATGCCAGGTAGTATGGCAGCCTTACGAGTCCTTGTGCTTCTTATTCAGGATCGTGATGGCTGCTGGCACTAAGGACCTCTAGTAGGCAGTTTTTCACGCACATAGCACTTTGTAGCGCATGACCGAGGGCAACAGCTGAAATTTGGGATGGGGAGGGTGTGTTTGGTTTGAGGTGATGTTATGAGCCATCTTTCTGACTGTATGAAGACACAAGTCAGTGGCAGACGTGGTGTGGCAGTAATTTTATTTGCCTTGTGGATGATTCTGGCCACTTGTCCTTGTCATTAAGGAGGAGGTGACCATACCAAGCGGACAGGGTGATTGCTGGTAATGAATGTTAACATCCTTTCCTCTTTACTCTCTTTCTACCCCTCCTCTAGATCCTCTCCGTTTTTTTTTTCCTGCTCTTTGTCAGAATGTGACTTAAATTTACAGTTGAAAATTAATATCAATAATTCTCTATGGCATTAAGGAAAGCGCCGTTTTGCACAATTCTAATTAAGCAAATGGAACAAATGTTTTGTTACCATTTTCGGGTTTCTTGCCTCTAGCTTCGACGCGTGGCTACATTGTGGTGCTGGGCAGATGAGAGTCAAACCTATGCTCTCCATTACTAGGCCATGTGGTCTCGAGACAGATTAGCTAGAGAATAGCTGTTAGCCAAACTATATTTATGCCCAATATTTTTATTTATAAAATACGTTTTGAATAGGGATTTAATTAGATTAAAAATGGAATACATACCGACATAGATGCCGAAATGGCTGTAATTCTCACGTGGAAATTCCACAATGTCTCCTAGCTCTAACTCTAGCACCAATTCATGGTTTAAAGAAAATTCCTTGCTGTTCGTCATGCTGATTGGGATGCAGTTCCTACCTGCACATACATCGCATACTTAGTCAGTGGCTCAGATAAAACAAAGTGCTAGACCCAGTCGTGAATATGAGGCCACTTCAAACGATAATTCAATGTAGTACAGTAATGTCAACAAGGCTTGTCGGAAGCAGTTTAAAGAGTTTATTTGCTGAAGGTGAGGAGGAGGGCTATAGTAATTAGTGTACAAAAGATGGTAGAATAAAAGAAGGTTCTTACAGTGATGTACAGTATTTAATAACAACAATTCGTGATGTGACATTTCGGTTTTGTTCTGCTACATGACCACCCAACTTTAAAAAAGTCATTTGTCTTCTGTTACACATCCCGTTGTTTACAACGTGTATCTAGATCACCTTTTCTCATAAGCAGCAACAAGTTTGTAAAGCAACGTTTTAGGAGTACAATTGTTTATAATTTTTATGATATCAATTTATAAAACCTTCTACCTCTCTTATATTAGTCTAGATTTTGTGTGAGTTATGGTTATTGATGTTACTAGTCAAACTGTATTGTGCCATAGTTAGTTGGTGTGTTGAGGCTGTTAAGAATTAGCACCACTCTATATACTAATCAAAGAAAATATTTCAGTTCTTCTCTTTCTTCTTTGGCTTCATTACTCTCCAACAACACATGAGAGGTGTTAAGTCTACCTCCATAGGGACATGAAGGAGGGTCTTTATGTTTAGTTGACCATTCTCTGTTAGGTCTCATTCTTGCTAGTTAGGTTTGGTCAGACCTATTTGACTTAGAACATCAAAGTGTGACTAAGCTGGTCGCCTATCAGTATCCAAGTACCTTTACCTTCATTTTTGTATTTTTCTTGCCACCTTTTTTTATTGTTTTGTGACTATTCTTCTCTCTGCTGGTGAAATAGGGATGTTTAGAGTGCACTCGATCCCTGTCGTTTTCGAGAACGAAACCTGTAAAGAAAGCCACAGACCCAATGGTCTGTTACGGTATTTTTCTTTCCTATGATTCCACAATTCCTGGTGGCTTTGAAAAAGCTCATTTAAATATCAGGTATTTTCCTCATTCAAATTTCATAGCCTGTGGCTATGGCGGCCATGTTGTAAACCTGCCCTCCAAAATAGAGCAAGTTCTATTTCAGAAAACACGAGGAAAGCCTGGTTTCCTTCCGGTTCGTCGAACGCGTCACGCAGTATGCCACACGGCAAAGGGGGAAAACGAGGCTGTTTCACAAGGAAAAATGGTCTGTTGGTATTTTTCTTTCCTAGGGTCTCACAATTCCTGGTGGCTTTGAAAAAGCTCATTTAAATATCAGGTATTTTCCTCATTCAAATTTCCAAGCGGGCCTGTGGCTATGGCGGCTATGTTATAAAACTGCCCTCCAAAATAGAGCAAGTTCTAAATCCGCAAACACGAGGAAAACTTGGTTTACTTCCGGTTCGTCGAACGCGTCGCGCGGTATGCCTCACGGCAAAGGGGGAAAACGAGGCTGTTTCACAAGGAAAATGTTTTTGCCAAACCCCGTGTGGCGCCGCCTTTAGAATCGTCGTGTGGCCTGCGGATACATCTGTACTCGCGTTGACGTTTGACGACAGGAGCAACAGATGTGAAACTTTCCTGGTCTGCCTCTGCTATCAAACAAAGAAAATGGATGTTGCTGCCGCGGCATCCGTGTGAGTTTTAGGTCGACACACAACTGTTAAGCAAGACAAGTTTTGACAACGGCGTCGTGAAAACTCAGGGTAAAAATCTAGCAGGAGTCACTTCATCTTGACTATAAGCTCATTGTCCTGTGTGTAACCCAACGACGGTAGTGCTTTCTCGCCAACACACACACACCTCGGACCACGCACAAAAACCACACATACACGCAGAATATGTGCTGTAACGGTCACTGAATATATCAGGCACGTCGTCTGCGTTAGTATCTTCCTCTGTCGCTACTAGTCTTTCTATCTCGTATCTGTTACTGATTTCTTTGTATGTATATCCTTTAAAGTTTGCCCTTGTCTTTGTCTCTTGCTCACCTTCTCTAAACGCACCCACAGAGCTATCTAATTACCCATCACTTATGTTCTCTGGGAGCACGTGTCACTCAGATATAAAAACGATTTCTAGTTCAGACATATGTTTAATCTCTAGGTATCCAACCACACCTCTCAGCCCATCACAAAAAAGGCTGATATATGTGTAACAGGGTAAGATTCGGGCTCTTCCCCAATCTTTCTTCAACAACAAAAGACAACACTCTCGTGGGTTCTAGATCGTTTACTCTAATGCCAGTCGATAGTGTTGGCTCTTGCGAACCTCGACACAACACACTCTCTCTCTCCGACCAACTGAACTGCCACCTCTCTGCTGTCTTCATCCTCCCCCCTCGCCTCTTCATCCCCCACCCCTCCCAACCACATCCTCTCACCTGCATCCTGTCGCTAGTCGACGCCCTCCCGCTTTCCCTTTGTCACTAGCCAATGCATTTGAGGAATAAAGTTGTAACAAGGAACAATTTCAGAAACATCGTGCGAAGCGTTGAAAGAACAATAGGAGGCAACCTACAACCGAAGGTTCCCCCCCGCACTAAATCAGTAGACCTCTTGGGCCATACATAGTCTCATCGGGCCACTCGGTCACTTCAATCCGTTGTATTTTTTAAAATCCGTGTGTACGGAAATAAACAAGCACTATCCTGTAACTTTTCTATCTCTTTAACTAAGGGAGCTATCATTTTCTTATATAATAATTATGTCCAGTCGAAAAATTTTAATATTGTGGCAATCAAAACTATTAAAAGCTCAATGAATAGGTAGACTGAGACTCGAGGTTTTCTATTATTCACTGCCTTTATGGGGGAGAAAATATTTAATTTCACAGAAAACATGTCCTTTTTATTTGAAGCAGCATTACCTGCTGCATGTGACAGGGAATTTCTTAGAAACGCTGATAAATTCATTTCTCATAAACGGATGACTAGAATCTAAAAATAGAAGCTGAGTCGAGCAACACACAGCTCTGTGATTTCGACTGTTAAGGTGAGTTTATTTTCTGTGGAGATTTCGTCACAATATTCAAGTCATTCTTACCAAGACCATATAACATTTATTACATGATTTCCATACATAAAATAATTCACTATTATCGAAATAAATATACTGGTGGTAAAACCTAACCGCGTTTTTCTTTCCAAAGTATCTGGCTGGAAAGCCCAGATAGAAGCCTGGCCATGATGGTCTTTGGCACAAAATTATCATCGTAATCATCAGCAGCAGATAAAACAGCTGCATTTGGATGAGTGGAGTGCAAATCGTAAAATTAAAAAAAATACCGATGGAAGAGTATTGAGTTACAGACAAAACTGTCCAACGTACCGACGTACATCAATAACGATTTATCTTAATAATCTTTAATATTCTGAATACATCATCATCATCATCATCATCATCATCATCATCATCATCATCAATCATCATCAATCATCATCAATCATCCATCATCCATCATCCATCATCAATAATCATCAATCATCAATCATTTTCATTATCAATATTATTTCTTAGTTTAACTATTTGTACAACAGCATTAACGACCTTTTCAACCGTGCTGTCCTCAAAGACTCCTCCAGTGTTACCGGAAAGACAGGTGTCAATAATATTCCAGGCGTCATTAGGAATTAAAGTAAGTTTTTTTCCCCAATTATTTTTTCTTTATATACATGTATATATATCAGTCCACATACACGCACAAATATGCACCACTCAAACACATTCCTTTCCTACATAAACATATCGAGAGAAGCAATGAGAGATTAAAAAGAAAACAAATGAACAAATAAATGAAAAATACATGCTGTTTTCTTATACAAGGTGCTACAAAATGGAACCAGCCCTAGTTGCTGTATGCGTCACCACGGGCATCAAAGTAGGAGTTTGGATGACTCTCCCTGCTGTTTTGGCATTGGCATTGGCACTGGTACTTGCTCTGACGATTGTAGCCTGTGTTGGAGTGTATTGTTATTTTAAATATAGGAAGCAAACACAGTGATCTTCTGGGCTGTCTGAAAATGAACCCACCAATAATTAGACCTGGAGAGAGCGGGACAACAGGGAAACAATGTACTTGGTGGATGTACTCAGTGGTGTAGGCATACATTATTTGACAATGTAAGCCGTTTGATTGCACTTTTTCAGTAATTTTGTTTACTGCTGCAACTTTTTGCAAAAATTAGAACGCTTACAATGTAGTGAATAATTAAGTGAAAACAAATTGAAAATATCACAATGTTGTATTAGGCTATCACAGACCAGCCATGTGCAGCTTTTAGATAATTACATGTCTTCATTCAGATGAAATTGTGGTTCTGTTTACTTTAAATGCCATTATAGATATGCATATCGATGAATACAAAAACATATAAATATCTAAGAGCATGCAAGAGAAGTCAGAAAGTTGGTCAATCAAAATGAAGTAAAGCATATCGATGTTATTTTTTTTCGATATCCATTTTGTTTTGATGTGATTTTATTGCACCGTTCATATTCTTGTTTTATTATCCAGCATATTTTTTCTCTCTTGGTAAGTTTGTTGACTTCTAAGCAGCGCTGCCTTAAACTTTTGACAGAAAGAACCAGAAAGTCAACTGTTCCACAATAACACTGCAACATGTTTAAAGTGAATGGAAAAATTAGAGAAAAAGTCAAAGTTGAATATGAAGATAGTTATTGCCGATTCGTAAACAATTATGTTGTGTAGCTGATGCCATTGTAGAGAAAAAATCTGTGACCGATAACATATGCGGTTATCAAGAGAGAGAGAGTAGTTTGTTCTGAATCATTTAAAGTATTTACTTTCGTTTAATTTATAATTTCTCTCAATTACTTGCTACTTGCCCTCAACTTATTTTGATTAGTACCTTCAGGCGTTTTAGTCAAACAGATGAAAATTACAGGAGACAATATATATATAAAGCTTGATAAAGAGATTTTAAAATTAATAGAATTTCCCATACCTTTTGTTTTTGTTTTTCTGTTCATAAAGTAATATATCTTTAAACTGTCTAAGATAAGATACACATTTTAGCAAATGTATACTTTTTAACTAAAACCCAAATTCTCAATGATTATTCCTACAGTTGTTGTATAGAGAGAGTTACTGAGAGACGCAGAGTAAACTAATGAGCTTTAAGCTTTTACTGTCGTGGAGACAAGCGAGTGTTTGACCACTTCACTACCTAGCATCACAGGGTCCTTAAACTTGAAAAGCCTTTTATAACTCAATAAAACACACACACACACACAAACACAAAAACACAAGCACCGGGAGTACTAACGTTTTGTAGGATGCAGGGCGAGTAAATATAAGGCTTAAAGAATGGAAATTGTCTCTAGCTATACAATTAATTTGATAGAAGTGATTCCATCATATAAAATTATTACCAGAAAGAGAAATTTTTGGTAAAACCAAAGCATTTCATTTATATTATGCTAAAGAATTTAAATTCAGTACATTTTAATATACGCAAATGTAGACGGCATTATAGCTATTCAATTTAGTTCTGTAAAGATAGACTGCATCCCATAATTATACAACTGAATTGTGAGCAAAATGATAGTCGTTGACATGCAGTTTTAGAAGATTAGCCTAGTTTCAGCAAGTTTCTACGTTTGACTGTCTTTGTTTTTGTTTTCGTTTTCGTTTTCGGGAAAGACCGATCAAACAGTCAGAAGGTGTGAAAACATTTGCATGCAAATATCTATCCTTGTATATATATATATATTCAATTTAGTTCTATAAAAACGACTACATTCTATTATTATAGAACTGAGTAACGAATATTCTTGGCATGCAATTTTTGAAGGACAGCCAATCACAAACGTCCGTACAACAACAACAACAATGTTTGACTACATGTTCACCTAGTTTCTACGTTTGACTGTCTTTGTTTTTGTTTTCGTGAAAGACCGATCATACAGCCACAAGGTGTGAAAACATTTGCATGTAAATATTTGGGATAGAATCAAAACAATGAAGTCATTACTAAAACTGGCATGGCTCTTTATTTTTTGTAGTAATGACAGTGTCTGCTGCGGTGATCAACAAAATCACAGATAAACACTTAAAATATTGGTGACATACTCGCTTTTAGCCACGTCAGTAAATATTTACACTATTTCTCTCTCATTGATGTGTTTGTTAGCTTTTTTGCAGAATTTCTAATAAAATTAGTTTTATAATGTACTGCTTCGAAATTCGGTGTAGTAAATATGCTGAAAGTTTGCTTGTATTTGCTGCAGTGTGAGAAAATAAGTAAACAACATTTTGAAAACACACTTTTATTTGAAATTAGTTTCCTTGGGTCTCAGGGTTTTCATTAATACACATAAAAGTAAAAATCTTACTTTCAACAGAAAAAAGTATCAGACTGACAGCAAATCTCTAAATAATGAGGTTACAAATAAGATCGACTGTCTCAGAAAGAATTTGTTATACAATTTCCCTGCTACAAATGGTTACAAGGCTTGAATATAATGGCATTCCTCTTACAAAGTTTTCCTGATACAAGACATCAAACAAACAGTTCATATGCTCATTTTTTTATATCAGTTTGAAACACGAGCCTTGAAATTCTGATTCAGTATTAATCAGCCTCCTAGCATTTCTCAGTCATCAAATGAAAAACATCCTTTACAGCGCCACAACTATTCATGTCAGTTTAATATTTTTTATTATTCCTTCACCCTCTAAGTAGTGACACACTAATGGATATGTATATATGCATATTCACACACAATCTCCAAGCAACCTATATACAATATCTTCCACATACCTACTCCCACAAAAATGTATTATCATTTTTTTTCTCTCCTTCACGTGTACTATACGCTATACACGATACATATATTGCAGATTGTCCATTTTCATGAATAGGAAAACTAATTTTTTCTAGGGCCTTTATCACATGTTTTCATTGACAAATTTTTGTTAACATATTGTGTGACTGTTACAACAGTATTACCAAATAAAATTTTACAAATTTACAGACATGTTAAACATTTATGCTTACAACAAGTGAATATTTGCAGCGAGTACAACAGTTATAGTGAGGAAAAATCAGTCAGGTGCTGGTATTCAATCTATATATATATATTGTCACGAACCGGCAATTCGGACTTGCGCATTCTTTGCGAAAAGCGACACGAGATCACTTCAGGTTGGGACGTCCATTTAATATTACACACGATAAAAAAAAAATTCAACATAAATAGCCATACACGAAGCTTCCAAATAAAGTGAGTTAAATCACTCTCTCCTCTCATACACTCAAAATCACGAATGCAATGGTATACACTGTTTTCCTCCACTGCATCAGATATACATAAAAGTCATCCCTCCTTCTCACTTGTCAAAACCATCCAAAGTACATTTCTAACTGGTCAGTCCGGTACCAAGAAACGGAGCACAACTCTGGGATCTCGCTCCAGAATACCAAAAAAAAAAGGCTCCCTGTTATTTTTATAGAAAAATATGAAATCACTTAAGATTACTGTTCGCCAGAGTCACCTCCTCGAACATAAAAAAGTGTTAGCGTAATAGACATAAACACCAGCTACAACAGGTGTTGGTGTAAGAAAGACAGACACCAGACCACAACGGGTAATATGTGCTCCTGTAAGAGAGTCAGACACCAAACATTAACAGGTTGGTGTAAGAGACACAGACACGCGACTACAAGAATTGACAGGTATAGGGTGTAATGATCAGAAGAAGGCTGGTCGTCATAGGAGACAACCACAAGTTGTGACGTACAGCGGGACATGAAGAGAAGCTGTGCAGCATATCTAATGTCGACTAGCTCATCGTCATCATCAGCAGCAGCAGCAACAGCAGCAGCAGCAGCAGCAACAGCAGCAATAGCAGCAGCATTAGCATCATCATCATCATCATCATCATCATCGTCGTCGTCGTTGTCGTCGTCGTCATCATCATCATCATCATCATCATCATCATCATCATCATCATCATCATCATCATCATCAGCAGCAGCAGCAGCAGCAGCATCAGCAGCATCAGCAGCAGCATTAGCATCATCAGCGTCATCATCATCATCATCATCATCATCGTCATCATCATCATCATCATCATCATCAGCATCAGCACCAGCACCAGCAGCAGCAGCAGCAGCAGCAGCATTAGCATCAGCATCATCAGCGTCATCATCATCATCGTCGTCGTCGTCATAATCATCGTCGTCATCATCATCACCGACGTCATGATCGTGATCGTTATCGTCGTCATCACTGAGACAGACGACAACTTTTCTCTCCAGACCACGAACACGATGTCCAATCGCCACCCACACCACGTCACTGCGGGCCGTGGCCACGTCCTCGATGTCCTCATCCTTCATCACCCGCACTGGGATACCCGCTTCTTGCAGTCCCTTCACTATACCCGCGTTGTCACTAAAGTAATACCAGTGTAGCACCAGCACGTCTCTCCACTGTAGACAGGGTGGTGTTGTGCCGCTGGTCGAAGTAATCATCGTGGAGGATGTCGTTACATTCTCTGTTAACATTTAAAATTAGTTTCTTTTGTGTAAGTCACGTGACAGAAATACAGCTTATACGTTGACAGATCGAGACATGGATATAAACAATGAAATCATAACATGACAGACACACGTGACTAACACAGTCTTCTTCACAAGACTGTTACTCACCTGTCTGTTGTTTATCACACCGTTAACTGTTTACCTGTATACATACGTTTCCCTACACCAGGGGTGGGCAATTAATTTTCCCAAGGGGCCGCATGAGAAACTGGGATGGTTTTAGAGGGCCAGACTAATATAGTTAACTCAGTTTTACCCAATACTGCAGCGGTTCTCAACCTGTGGGGCTCGACGTGCTTACAAGGGGGGCGCGCAGGTGGTAATTTTTAGAAGTTTCTTATACCGGTATTAGTGAAATTAGCTTACATTGCTGGCTAATGGGCGCGCGCGTACGTACCTTTGTTCGTCAGGGGGGTGTCACAAGTAAAAGGTTGAGAACCCTTGCAATACTGTATACATAGTATATACATGTATACTATCCATTCGCCAGCGGGCGGGCCGGTCAGAGACAGGAGGCGGCCCGCGGGCCGGCCTTTGCCCAGGCCTGCCCTACACATACTCACACCTACCCGTAACACCAACACGGAGACTGTGTAGGAAGCTGGCCACCTCACGACCGCACGTCACACAGTCAGCTAGTGTGTCACTTCTGTGACCCTGACCTCGGTGATACAGTCGTGTGACTGGCGGGCCGTCTGTGTGGTCGGGCACACCTCTCTTAGTGTATGGGTGGACACGACCTCGCTGAGTGACGTTCTTGTTCTTCTTGACTTCCCTGACGACGGCCGGTGGAGAGCGGAGGGGTCTGGTCAAAAATTCGACTTGCCAGCCGGCCGGTGCATATCTATGGAAACAACTTGCAGCCCACAGATGGAGACGAGGAACTTGTGTCAGCAACTTGTCACACAAAGTCTGGACGTTTTTACTGTTACAGACATTAATGTTACAGAGGATGAGCATAGACGTATTGGTCTACTGTCACTATTTTGTGTGTTTATATTTATGTATAAGGATCAACATCAATTAATTATGTCATCACACATAATAATAATGTGAACTTATAGCGTACAGCAACACGACCAAGGTAGATCACTGTGCGCAAACCAATAATGATAGACGAAAGATAACAACCAGTGGACAGTGAGGTACTACAGACACACTGAACAACATCAAGATGAGGTACAAGAGAAGAAGGTAAAGCAGTGGATGAAGGTATGAAGGGATGTAGATACTATAAACAGTGTATGATGGAGTTGTTACATGATGTTTAGCATGACAGACAGTATTGCCAGGGAGTTAAGATAGTAATTCAGGGATAGTACTTTGTGAACAGATATGTGAATGTAGCCTTGTAGTCCGAGTGGCCAATGTGATGTGGAAGAGAGTTTCACTGCTTAGCAGCACAGAGGGAGGACGTCCGTTGTCATGTGACTGTCTGTGTGGGAAGGAGGATAGAATGAGGAGTCTGATGAGGAACCAAGGTTAATGCGACGTGGTGTTACACAATGTGTGTAACAACCGATGTAATAGAATATATCTACCTTCACAATACCTATATCAGGTATAGCAACATTTAGGGAATTCTCACCTACACAGTACAGATAGTGCCATCTACTAGTTTGTTTATCATCACATCACACGCTGTACAACTCACCTGTTACTCACTACTTCATCAGCGATGACGTACAAAGACCCTCCGCTCGCCGCCTGTAACAAGTCGTTGACGGCCTTCTCCACGTCTTCACAGCCATAAAGGTCATACAGCAGGAGGTGAGGCTGACCGGGTGACACACCTGCTGACTGTAGTGTCTTTACTGTCTGCAGCAACAGGTGATACAACATGATGCACACTGCACGACTCTTTATCCACGTACTGACAACGTGGACGTTGTGACCACACCGCAGCCACTGTATACCCATCAGCAGCAGCACCACAGTTTTACCTGTACCGGGCGGTCCGGTGACAAAGAGTCTGTCAGGTGGGTTGTGTAGCAGGTGAACTTGCTCCGGGAAGAGTGTGATTACAGCAGTATAGCACTCTCCTGTCCACCACACGGCCTGACCCAGGGTCTTGACACTCACACGTGGAGGACATGTGCATGGCACAGTCACTGTTGTCGCCGGACCGCAGAATCTTGTGCAATGAAATCAAGGATGTACTCAACTCAGAGGTTTTTCAAATGTAATAATTACTGAGAGCATTATAACCCTTTGATACTATATCTTCATTGATTTATCTTTTTTATTTCTTAATTTTTCTTCGCCTTAAGCAAATTATTTGTTTCCAGTTAAAATTTTTTTAAACAAATGTGAGGTATCGGTTTTTTTATTTGTACAGCAGAAGCTGTAAAATTTGACTACCATAATCCGAAGGTATATAGGAACATAATATGAAAGGACTAGGAATTTTATTTTTATAATAGCTGCCGAACTTTGAGTTATTACTAATACAACTAGGGAAGAACAAAATACGCTTATGCCAAAGCAAAAAAAAAAAAATAAAAACAACAAAAAACAAAATTTAAAAAAAAAACATCTTGTTATAAGATCCAGCTAGCACCGTAGCTGCAGTGACAACATAGCAAAGCATTTTGACTGAAAATAAATAATTAGTTGACATGACAGCGAGACCTGAAAGCAGTTTTCAACTTTCAAATATCAGCGTGATATTTTACCAGGAGAGATCACAGACTAGAGAAAATGAAAGTAGAGACAAACAGTTGTGATCATCAGTTACGTCTTCTCCATTCATAAGCTGTACTTAAAATGTTCTTATTCTATCATGAATTAGATTTGAGAATATGTAAATACACCTTCAATACACTTTGGATTACACTTTAAAAGGAAAAAGTAATCAGCACACTTGAGACTGTAGGTAAGGAATGAGAAAGATTGCTCATTTATTTTAACTAACTTATAAAATATTATTTCAGTTGTAAGCCCAACTATTTACTGTTTTCCTTTCGTTAATAAATGATTAAAATAATACTGAATATTATACACAGATTAAAAACCGGAGAGAATAAGAGCTGCAGATAAAATAGCAGAAGGCTGCAGAAGAAAGAAAAAGATTTTGAAGGCTTTTACTCGTAATCTATAATAACTCAACATTTAATTCCCTGATCCATTTAATTAAATGAGTGTGCTTGGAAATTAAAGTTCTTTTCGCTGAAAGGACTGTCTCAGAGGGAAAAACTATTCAGAGCAGCTAGTTTGAAATCCATTTGAAGCCTTAACTCTTATTCAATTATCTTATAAACTCCTTGCTGTGATGCCAAACTTCTCTAATCTTGTAGTTTTTGTTTGTTCTGTGTTGTTCTTTTTTTATAATTAATCACATCTTCCCTATATTATGTTTAAGACGAAAATAATTTGTCATTTGTGATCGCCATTGTCTGCTTTAACGAGTAACTTTGCTTCCTAAGAACAGCATTATGTTTAAATCACGTTTGTGTTCATCGTCACTGGACAGAGAGACATGTGGGGGAATTAAGATTAAAAACAGAGAAACATCAATGACACCCTATGTTATTGTTTCTTTTTTTGAGAGCCTGTGGGGAATGGTTTACTCTTCTGAAGGTATGTTCTAAAATAATTTTGTTGGAGAGCCAAGAGCAGACTACCTATGATGATAAGCTTACAGCTGTTAAATGAGCTCTACTTGATTGTTAGTTCCCCTTACAAATATTTTTGACATGACAGTCGATATGAAACATTGTAAATGTTTATTTAAATTGTTACACGACAAATTGTTTATTTGTGACAGCTTCTAAAGTTTAACAAAATAAACACTTTGTGGCACTGACCTGGCTACTAGTGTCTTGTACACCCCAGGTGTCATGTGACTGTCAGGTCCAGCCCCAGCCACACGTCGCTGCCACCAGTGTCCGAGTTCCCTCAGCACGTGACTACTGACGTCACACGGGGTCTTGGGGTCAGACAACTGATCACAGCACAGACACAGACCAGTGATGTCGGTGGGGTCTGTTGCTCCCAGACATCGACACAGGTCCTGAATAATAAAAGATGAAAATCTGTTAGATATATTGCAGAATGAACTGAAAGTCATTAAAAAAAATAAAATCAAAGAAATAACTGTCGGAAGTGCAAGTATGACATATTTTCATTTTAAAAAATCTACTTTCAACTTCACAAGGTTCAACAAACGTGTCATATACAATATGCTGTCTAGTGTAACTGAAGAATACTATTTGTGTCTATCTAAAACTTGTTGTCTATAGACTTGGTGTCAGAACAGTAAGTCAGTAATGGCTACAGTCAGCTCAGTTTTACCTCTTATTACCCCTGATCTAATGGTTTGCACCCTAACACCTGTGTTACCAGAACCAAGCAAAGTGAATAATATGCTGCAGTCAGTAGGTTAAAAGAGCCAGGATATGGATGTATAGTCTGATACTCTGACAACCTTCATCTTCATCTAGAGACAGGAGATACTAGCGCTGACATGAAATTCATGCCAGAATATTGGGGCTGAGGTGGGGGACGAGTTGATTTCAGACAGGTGATTGAGATGTTGTTTGTTGTTTACACAGTCAGCAGATGTTTAGTCAGATATGTGGGGATAAATTGTGTGTGGGACTGGACTAGCTGTGATCACTTTGGGTCACTTTGTTTGAAGTATCGCTATATCGCGATGCATGACTTTGTGTATTTGTAGTGACAATTAGCACCACACTCAATGGTGCGATTGTCTGTTATTAAGATCAAACGGCTCGCGTCACCACCTACAGTATTTAATTGAGATCAGCATAAATTTGTGTGAACGTGTTGACAGTTGCAGGCAGTCAGTCTGTAGTAGGAAGGTCTGATTGTCTCAAACACTACACGCTACTCACTGGTACTAGTAGACGGTACAGTTTGAAAGGAAACCACGTGTTACTGCCAGTTACAAGCAGACGACAAAGAAAAGGAGGCAACCTGGCACAACAGACGCTGTATCATACGAGCATCGCCATGCAAAGCAAAGACTGGTGAGATGCTGGTGCGATTATTTGTCTTCTAAAGTGATTTCAGACAGTCGGGCACCTATTATTGGGATTATCTATGTCATCGCCCCTGCCAGTCATCGCTCTTAGTAACTGATGTGAGGCAGTGGTTTGAGAGTTGTGATAGATGTACACAAACATCTACTCTGATTCTGTCAGCTGCCCACCGTACAAGACTGGGAGCAGTAGTCCCTTTTGTACACTTCTGCCATTCATAATTAAAATTGTGCGAGAGGTTGAGACATGTTCTATGTATGAAGGGGCTAGCGAAAAATGGATTAACTTCCTTAAAAAGGTACCAGTTAGGATGGATTGCAAAAGGAAATATAAAGGGATGACTGGAACACACCTTAAGATGGTCGGGTATTTGACTGTTTCTATAAATAGCATGAAATGAATTCCATAAGTGTTTCCTTTCTGTCATTATCATATGTACACCATTGTGTTACAGTGTGCTCACTTCAGTTTTAATCATAAATAATAAATCTTATTTTGATATACGTCTAAGTTGCTGGATGTCTGGGCACGTGAGACCAAGATATGTATACTTTTGCGAAACTGTACAAACATGTCAGAAGGCTGGGAAAGGGCATTAACAAGGTTGAAAGTCAGGTGTCACACGATCACAAACTGAACCACACCCCTAGACAGATGTTTTCCCCACACTATTCTCTCTGCATGTCCTTACATTAAGCAGCATTTCACACACAACGCATTTAAAATGGTATCTTTTATATGTTGAGTTTAAATGTAACATGTGCAGATGTGTAAAAGAGACAGGAGAGAACTGTAACCTGAGTGAGCCGAGTGTCGTCGGAGATGGCCTGTTGCACCTGATGAGCCGTGAGGTTGGGGAAAGCGATGACCTTAGTGATGCGCAGACCGGGAGCGATGTCGGACACCAGGTGAGACAACATGGCCTCCGCCTTGTCCAGCTGTGACACGGCGTCTCTCAGTTTCTTTCTGATGTTGTTGTCTATATCCTGCTGTGACATGTTCAGGGTCTTTACATTGTCACCAAAAGCCTTGACCTCACAGACGACAAGACCGTAATGTCGGTGAATAAGAAGAACATCAAAGTCTCCTTGTTTCCAGTTTTGTGGCAGAGCAGGAGGAAGGGTGGCAGGTAGGGGGAACTGTGCACACGCAGCAGCGTAACAAGGTTCACCCAGGTACTGATTGAACTGAAGCTGATTCAAACAAAACAGGACTTCTTCATTGATTTTAGACCATTTTTGGAGACAATAGAACACCCGTTGTATGGCGGCATCATCTCTGACATCACTGTCCTGAACGGAAGGGGGCTGAATAGTCTGAGCAGCAGGGAGTCGTTTCACTGTGAACACGTATATCTGACCAGCCTGTCCAGGTGCCGATTGGAAGACCAGAACATATTGACCAGCGATCGATTCTCTGGTCCTCGGCACGCGGTTGAAGTAGACAGGAGGCAGGAAGTAGGCGCGTGTGCTGAGTTTAGGGAAGGCGGTTTCAACCCATTGTGCCCAGAATTCCTGAGCTTCTTGAGTTAATGTTTTCTGTTTGAAAGCCATTTTGGTGACATTAAAATATGTACAATAGCTATTAGTTTGAAGTCATTCAGCTTAGATTAGATTAGATTAGTTAGATTTGTCAAACATATTCCTTCCTATTTTTACAAAAATTACCCTATTCTGGGGGAAATTTAATTTTCATTTTCAAATGCTATGTAACTGGGTAAAATAATAACACGAGAGTGTGAGGGACACTTTTAGATTTATTTTATTATTAACTCTGGTAGCTTTATCACGCAACAAATGATTAAGAACTTTGTGACGATCACATTTTTAATCTTGAGAGAGTGTCCTTCAAACCTTTCTATTTTATGTTATTTCTGCTAATATAAAGACCAAATGAAAAATATTTTACCCTTTTTATTACTGTTTCTATATTTTTACTTATATTGTTTATATGTGAGATGGTATTGATAATATTTAGCGAGCTCTACCATAATAGTATTGGCTTGAAAGAAATTTAGATCGAGTCTGACATAAAGGTTTTTTGGCATTTCATGCGGAAATTCAACATGGAAGAGGATGAATTATTACCGTGGAGAGGTACAAATGATTAAGAAGTTGACACAACGTCATTCAGGTGGGAGATCCCCTCCCGATGTCGGTGGCTATTTGCTAGTGCTGAAGTCTATCACTGATGCTGTATAAATATGTTCCCAGAATTAGGGTTTCCCTTTTTTTTACATATTGCGTTGAGAAGTCTTTTGAAGATTAAAGCCGAAGTTAATGAGTTGCGTAGGTCTAAGAACGCTGGACTCACAGACTTCAATAAAGTTTAAAGAATGAGAGGAGAGGTTGGTTCTGTTCTGTGAGTCGATGGTAACGGAGTCAGCAGTAATAATAGTCATGTTAAGGATACAGCTAGTCGCTGATCAATTTGTTGATACACAGTTATCATCGACAATAATACTAATGGTTGGATACCATTGTAGGAGTATAATAGTAATAGTATCCAACTATTAGTATTATTGTCTATGATAACTGTGTATCTTGCTACACTATAGTCGATGGTGACGGTTAAACTGGTAGTGCTGTAATCTGGGATGCAACTATTTGAACTGTAACCGTTAGGAGCAGCAAATGGTGTTATCAACGATATCAGTGGCATGAAAAAAAGTTTTATTTTCGATGGTAAGGAAGTGGTGTTCTAGCCATTAAATACAGCCTTAGTTCTTGTCCCGTTTTAACCGATGCAAAATTTTGTTTTCTCTCAATGACTTTTCTCTTCCATACAGGATAGCGCACGGATAAAAAAATGCACGTACGCACACGCACCCGCACACATCGAATTTCATAATCACGCCCAAGCTCATGCGCATACCCACTGTACACGATATATACATCACAAGCATATTTTTTTGTACCATTGACCAGATATACAGGACGTATAAATCTTTTTGTAATATTGAGAGTGGCTCAATTTATGTACCTCTCAATGTCTATTCATTTGTCACGGCGTGAACACTGAGAATTTCTAATTCATCACCATCCTGCGCTTGATCCCCACTCCATCACCTAGCATCATCATTTATTGTCAGTTAATAATTTAGGAATATAATTTCAGTATCAAAGTACCCGGATCGTGGTTCCTCACACTACTGTCTCACCTGTTGTTGAGCAGACGGCGGATGATCAGACGTTGTTGACAGTGGTCTCCGATAATGTTGATCCATTCGATCAGTGACAGTGTTTTCCTCTTGTGCTATTTGTCATTGCAGAAATCCCGCAGACTTCTACTTTTGTGTAGAAACCGGTCTTTACTCCACTCAGTGATAGTTGCTAATTCATACACAAAGTTCAAACATGTATGAAAAAGATTTTACTTAAACAGTGAACACCGTCACATTTCTATACTAAGAGTATAGTTTCTATTTTTTGTATTTCTATACCGTAAGTACACTAAGTCAAGGAGTACCTACACAACACACATAAAAAAATCAATGTAAAATTCTTTGATCAAAATTGTATCTATAAAGGGGACGTAATTTTCACTCGATTTTTATTTTGCTGACTACCTTGAAACGAGAACAATTTTACAGCAAAATATCTAACAAGCATTTAACTGAAAAACTGGTCATGGATTTTAAAAAAGGACAGCTAATGATGATGAAGATGATGATGAGGAGGAAGAAGAAGATGAAGAAGATGATAAAGAAGATGAAGATGGAGATGATGGTGGAAAAAAAATGATCGCGATCTGTGATTTTGGTAGTGACTTCCCTGTTTGTGTGTTTTTGATTGTGGTTGTGTTTGTGTGTGCTACTTTTATGGCTTTAGCAATGCTTATAAATAAGTTTACAGACTTTATCCCTTTTAGAGAATAATTGACTTTATAGTGAAAGGTGTACATATCGCTTTAAAATTAATGTATCTGTAAAATTGTGCTGCTTCTCTCGACATAATAAATTTTGGTCAACATGTGACGACAGATTTTAACTTCCCACATGGTCTCCAGTTTTATCTGGTTTTTCTGTTTACACAAAACCATGAAGCAAAATCCATAGAGCAACTACAGCAGCTACGTAAGTGTTCTTGCAGCTACAAAAACCAGGCAACGTCACCTGGTGTCTGTGTCAGAGTGCTAATGTCACACATGTGTCAGTGTAAATGTCACAGTGCCTGTATCAGTGTTAATGTCACATTGTGACTATGACAGTGTTAATGGCACACAGTGTCTGATACAGTGTTAATGTTAGTGTCGGAGTGTTAGTATCAAGTGAAAACGAGTTCTACTTCATTGGAAAAAAATCAGTTTTAATTGCCTGGCCATTCACAAGCTTCTCTAGAGTGGCCTTAAAACTGTTATGTTATTAGTCTTGCAGATGGTGGCTGAGGTGTCCGAGGATTTTTTTTTAAAACGAAACAGCTACGAGAAATAACACTCGACTTTCCTGCAGTAAATATAGTGAATGGTGAAAATTAATTTTTCTTAGACACTGAATGTGTACCAAGTCACACAGTGAGATTGACTAATGGGCATTCATTTTGTGACGTTAACACTAAGACTTAATGGAAAGAGATGGACAGATGGAGGAATCGTAAGAATCTTAGTCAATGTAATAAAACTGCTTTATGAATTTTGTTTCAGTGCATGAAATAAGATTTTGCAATGCGATTTCAAAGCTGATAAGTGTGTTGTTATGTTATGATCGACAGTGGGGTGTAATCCATAAATTCTTGCTTTTGTTCAACATGTGTTTTATTCTGTTGTACTTTTGTATTGCTAGACACAACTGACTGTACAATGCACACTCATACCTTAATGTTCTGGTTAGAATGAGTAATCTTACCCCTGGGGATTTTTTTCCTAGAAGCTATTGGCTAATAACCCTTGCTATATCTCTCATTTTTCTCTTTATCTTTCTTGCTCTCTCTCAAACAGATGAAGAAATTCATGCTTACAAACACACATAATTACACACACACACACACCTATATAAATATATATACACACACTTTACTTCTCTCGCACTCTCTTGTCACATATACACTTAATTTCCCCATAACATAAATATACACATACACACATTTACACATAAACACGTTTACACTCACAGACACATACGTGCACACACACCCGTACACACTATTCCTCTCTCTCTCTCGTGTTACACAAGATTAACATAAACTACACACTTATTTGTACACCCGCTCTCCCCCTCACTCACACACTAACTGGACAAGATATACACGTGTAAATCATTTTTGTAACTGACAGTGGAGTAAGTTAGCTTTCAGTGGCTATTCATCTATGATGGCGTTTAAATGAGCTTTGACCTGGTGATCTCCATTTACAACTTCTGATTTATCATCACCTCCATTCCTGGGGGGGGGGCTTTATCTGTTTTTGCATGTAAAATATAAGTAAATAACAAGAACTGTCCACCATGTACACTTGCGATATGGGATACAATGTCGTGAATAAAATACTGAGCTAAACTGATAATTGATATGTCTTTTCGTCTGGTAAGCATGTCAAGCAGTGGTCCACTCTGAACAAGATTAGTGGATAGCAACATCTGCCAACCGCATCCTGCTCCGCTAAGATTCCCTCACTTTAAACACAAGAAATCACACAACAGGCTGGTGATGGCTAACTTGCTATATAAATGCACTTATTAAATAAACTTTAAAAATGTGACAGAAAGACGATATGCTACTAAAAAGATATAGAGGCAACATACTGCAGATAGTCAAAGCTACCTTTGGGCGTCAGGTCGGGTTGTATGAAGAATGACGAGGACAACAAGGAATGCGTGATGTTAGCGAGATGACCTGACCCTGCAAAGGTCACCAGCGTTAGTCAATTGAGATTAGGTTTGCCAATGGCAGATGGATTTTTGAGATGAAAGCAGTCTTTTGATCGTAATGATAATTATTTGTTGTGTGACTATTCACTGGCAAAGTCAGATACTTTTGCAATATTTTTCTCTGTCTTATCTTTCTCGTGTAAATAATAAAATTGCCTATGCATTTGTATATGTGTTCTTCGATTTGTTGTTGTTGTTGATGTTGTTGATGTTGTTGTTGTTGCTGCTGCTGTTGTTGTTGTTGTTGTTGTTGTTGTTGTTGTTGTTGGACTGACATTTTCCTTTCTGAAGTTTGATAATAAAGTTTTATTTGATTTGATTTGATTTGATGTATGTCCTCGTTTACTGTCCTTTTCTAAAATAATTTCTGTAATACATTTTCAACGTATAAACGTTTGGAAAACAAATAAATGGAAAAGTGCTCTCAATGATATCAGAGGCTGTCATGTGATAGTTTGCCACTGATTATCTAAACTTTTTCAGTGCTCACTTGAAACTCTCCGAAGTAATGAGGACTTTAGACGGATCCAAGGTGATATAAATATTTCTTTTTCTGTCTCTTACACCCCTTCCCCCACATTCACACAATCACGCGTGCGCGCACTTCACCATCAGACAAACAGCTGTCGTCCTATTTCAATATACTTGAACTCGTGTCTTTGTTATCTAACACAGAGAGGATAGATAAGGGTGTCACGAAAGGAGAGGAATAGGGCTATAGTGTGGGTTTGCACTGCTCCTCTATTCACGAGACATGCGGACACGTTGGCAAACTGACCGACAGACAGGGCGTTACGGCCGGGTACGTGAGAGCAGTCATCGCCCCAAACGTATATTCACTGATTAAAAGATCGCTTACGTCACGGCTATGAAACCTGTTCTGGGGCTAATTCTACAACTTTTAACCACTATGAAGGGCGGCATAAAGTTTATTGCGACAGGCAAAATAGCTCAAGGCCTAAGACTGATGACAGGTAAAGGTAAAATAAATGAAAGCCCAGCACAACCCAGACGAACTGCAAGTTAGATTAGAGAGCTCAGTGAGCTACGCCTCTGTAGCCTAGTGGTTACGAACAGTCTGAAGATTGACAGTTGGTGTGTTCAATACTCGGTGTGGGGTATTTTTTTTTTCTTTTGTGTTTTGCGTTGGGATGTTTTCGTTGTCCAATATGATCAATTTTCTGTCAAGCCTTTCACGAAAACCTATTGATTGCCAAGGGAAACCATATAATCTAGTGGCTACAAGCGACCATTTGTTTGACATGATATCAACTATGTTAAAATCTAGGTTGAACTAATTTTTTATGTATTTTGTTTTTGTTTCTTTTTTTGTTTATTCTTTCCCTAATATGAACAATTCTATGTCAACCATTTCATGAAGGCACACTACTAAATACACAGCGATCTTAGAGGCGAGGGTGGGTGGGTGGATTATTCTTTTAAAGAGGGAACTATTAACTGTCTATCATCAAAACGTACATGGGACGAAGGCCTACAAGATATACTGGTCATGCCGCTCTGTTTTATAACAAATTTTCTCTGCCATCTACATTGGAATGTGAGGTGAAGAATCTCTTCCAATTAAGGACAGACATAGCGATTGGGAGAAGCACAGCCACGGAGAGCTGGTATAGATGGCACAATGGTAGTGCGAGCTGCAGCTGTCGTGCTGTTCAGTCTAATGTTTGTATGTGAACTATTGCATCGCAAGAAAGTTTGTGTGGGGAAGGAGTGATTTTATATATATATATAAGCATAAGTATATATAGATATAAGTATGTGTGTGTCAGGGGTATTAGATACAATATATATATATAAGCAGATGTCTGTGTGTTTATGTAGTGGAGTTTACATATATATAAATACACACAAGCAGATATGAGACTGTGTGTAGGGGGATGATATATATATAGGCACATATAAGTGAGTAGCTGTTAGTGTCAGGGGGTGTTAGATAAATATATATGTGCAGATATGAGTATGTGTGTCAGGCAGGCTACATATATATATATAAAAGCAGAAATGAGTGTATGTGCAAGGGGAGTTACATATATACAAGCAGATATGAGGCTGTGTGTGGGTGGGGTGGTTACACATGTATACATAAGCAGATGTGTGTGTAAGGAGGGGGGATTGTATATATATATGTGTGTGTGAATATGAGTAGGTGTGTGTTTTAGGGGGAATTATATGTAAATATGATTAGGTGTGTAAGGAAAATTATATAGATATAGGCAGATATGAGTAAGAATATATGTGTACATATATATGTGTTTAGGTAAGAATCAAAGAGAGGGGCTAAAAATCACCTCCAAAACATTTCAGTTGTTTACATGTGTTTATATACTTTAAATTATTTGATTACATATTTAGTTATCCAATTTGCATGTACACAATCATAGATCATGTATACAACACATTTGACAATAAATGTAAAATACAACGGTGGAAATTGCGTCTCTAAAGGGACATAATCTTCACTTATTTTAACGTTGCTCACTACCGCAGACAGTTTTTTACAGCAGTCAGTGAAAAGACCTTGTTTGAAAGGTTTACAGAATGTGAAATACCATTTAAAAATTGACTTTCATGTATTTGCATAAAACTAACATAACTTCTACATGCTGCTGCTTTTCTTGCCTTAAGCAAATGTAGGTCAGCAGGTCAGGGCAGCTTATAACTTATTACTTACAGTAACTACTTTACAGTTAGATCGGGCTTACCGAAGTTTCACATTGCAATGATTCTAAATTCATATTAAACAAGCAACAAATTCAAACGAAAACTAAGCAAGCACATATTGTAGATGTGAATACATTTTTTGAAAAGTAGACTATAGAATAGTAATATATGTTACCATATGGTAGAAACTTCTAAGTGTTAGATAAAACATATTTTAAAAAAAATTAAGCTCAGAACGTAAACAATCTCTTATCAGGCCTCAACAAAATTATTTCTCTCCTAGGCTAGGCACTTTTCTTGCCAAGGCAATATCTCACCAGTCGTCAGTGTCGAGTGGTGCAGCAAACAGATCGGCTTACCACGCTTATCAAGCTGGAGGACGAGAGAGACGAAAGAGTCCGGTGTAATTTCTCTTCTTAAACACAACATCCTATAAAAAATTCAACTTTTCCCACATGAACAGACACGAAAAAGACGAGATTCAAACTGATCCTACTCTTTACGAGTTTCTAAGGAGTTTTATTTTGCCTTTAGTATCCCTTTAACACTAATTACAGACTGTGAGCCGTTTCATAGAATTTTAGTGTACTAATTTTATATCTACAATGTCAGTGTATTGTTTACCATCAATTCTAACTATAGCCATCCGTTACTAGTGACAGTGAGGAGTATGCATCTATTGGTCTGTGCTTGTCTCCGCAAGGTATATCAGGTCAGGTCAGTCCCATGCCAGGTCCGGGCGTAGGGGGGACAGTCCGGCAGCAGCAACAGACAGAATTTTCCACCCGGTCCTGTCTTGAGCAGATGAGAGCAGGTCCGGCATCTCGCGTTCGGTCCATTCTTTGATGTTGGTGACCCAGCTTTTCCTCGGACGACCACGACGACGGCTCCCTTCGAGGGTTCCTTGTAGGATCGTCTTGGACAGGGTGTCGTGGCGGGTGACGTGACCGAACCAGGCGAGCTTGCGCCGCTTCACTGTTGCCAGAAGGCGTGTGCGGACGTTTTGCCGACAGACGTTTCACCGACGGACGTTTCGGAGTCGGACGTTTTGCCGACCGGCGTTTCGCCGCATTATGTCAGAGAGAGAGAGAGCTTACTTACTTCTCAAAGAATGAAAGTAACTACTGGATTACACAATAATTCTTTATTTCAAACAAATTTTACACACAGACTTCACAGACAGTTCACTTTGATTGCCACAGATTATGCGCAACAGCTTTGAGAAAAAAACATTGATACAATGGCGAGAGAAATGTGTGAGCTAACGGTTCACATGAGGAGGGATAGTGAGAGAGAGTTCACTGATACATTGTTACAATGGCGAGAGAAATGTGTGAGCTAAGGGGCGTCACACACTTGACTTCGGCTAAAGGTCCCGCGTGAAATGCCGAAATGAAGTGCCCCGCGCCTAAACGTCCAGCGGCGAAACGTCCGGTCGGCAAAACGTCTGGCTCCGAAACGTCCGGCGGCGAAACGTCCGTGTACCGCCAGAAGGGGTTAATATGGGCCCACGAGGGAGGTTACGGTGCTCCGTACGTATTCGTTGGTCTTGTGTTCGCGGTACGAGATGCGGAGCAGCTTTCTCAGGCACTTGTTCTCAAAGGCCTGGAGTTTCTTTTCCGTTGCGGCAAGCAGCGTCCAAGTTTCGCAGCCGTAGAGTAGGATTGACACTACGAGGCACTTGTACAGCCTGTGCTTGGTACTGAAGCTGATTGAGTTGCTTCGCCAGATCCTGTCCAGCCTGGACATTGCGGATGTTGCCATACCAATCCTGATACGGATCTCTGCTGTACAGCAACCATCTCTAGTCAGGGTGGCACCCAAGTACTTGAAGCTGTTGACCTCCTCTAGTTTCTGGCCGTTCATGACGATGTTGCTGCTGCTGTCGTTGGTGGAAATAATCATTACTTTGCTTTTTTCTGAGCTTATTTCCATGCCATAGGCCCCCGCTCGCCTGGAGAGTCTGTCCGTCAAATCCTGAAGTTCGTTGTTACTGCCTGCCATGAGGTCAATGTCATCTGCAAAGCGGAGGTTGCACAGGGGTCTGCCACCAATGGAGATTGAGGTAAGGTGGTCGTGGAGGGTTTCTTGCATGATTTTCTCAAGGAAGAGGTTAAAAAGGATGGGAGAGAGTAGGCATCCTTGACGGACCCCGATCGTCATCTCGAAGAATATATAGGTATATAGCCAGACTGTATTTGTGATGTATTGTGATATTTATAAGTAGTATTAATGTGATGTATAGACACGAAACGTCTATTACTTACCGTGCCTATGAGGCAGTAAACTCTATTGCAAATAAGGTCGTCTGTTGTGGGTCTTTGACAGTAAAACCTTATCGAAAACCCCAATATGTCTACCCACTACTACATGTGTATCCAGGAGCTCCCCTGTATCAACGGGTATCTCATTTACCAGAATATTTTAAGCTGACCTGAATAGGGATTCTTTACTTTTCTCTCCTTGACCAATGCATAAGTACTGACATCACCGAACTTATGTTTGTATAACTGCTGCTTGATACAAAGAATGTTAACCTTTCCCCCCAACACACACAGGAGCTCAACATCTACATCAACATCTACTCGATATTCACCACGCCCATTGACAGTATCGCACACACTATTGATCTTATTCTTCACGTACCTGATCTTTAGTGCTGGCTCTTTATTCACGTGACTCGGATCCCTGTTCGAATTCGTGCTATTTGACATCAATATTCGTACAGATATTGCTCCTAACATTTCTCTGTCCGTGTTCACATTACCTCCCCTTGTCCAACACCTCTTCAGCTAGAGGCGTGAACCACAGGGTTGATAACATGCTGACAGACAAACTTATCACTCCCTTATCTCGTTGAGGACGTTCTCAGCGGAGAAATGTGGAGCAAGTTAAACAGATTTTCAAAGTGTAAGAATAACAACTATATCAAAACTATTGCGGAGATTATAGTCAGAAAGAATTTGTCCGTATACGTCCTATTGAGATCAGACTTTGTGTTACCCCCATTAAACTGTTGCAGGCCAACAATATAAGAGCCCTTTCGGGGCAAATGATTTCTTGCAGGCTGGGTGGTCCTTCACCATACCCGAGTTGAAACTAATGAGACTTCAGGTCAACACCAGCACGTCTCTCCACTGTAGACAGGGTGGTGGTGTGTTGCTGATGGTGGAGGAAACAGTCGTGGTGCTGATTAGCTGATATTGGGGCTCAGTGCATAGTGCCACGTGGTATTTGAGAAAAGTGACTAAAAATGTTTTTGATTCGTTTAACTGGTGTCTTTGATCACTTCATTGCAAATAAACAGGTTAGTGTAGACAGCCTCCTAAGTGATGTCTCTATAGTGTAGAGGTTACACATAAGGAGGATCGCGTTTGTAAAGCAATGAGTCGTCTCCGATCAAAAAAAAAAAAAAAAATTAACAACGTTGGAATTAATGTACAATGCGATTTAATAGCATGAAATTATCTAAAATATCGATAAAAGAATTATTTCATCTGTAAGTGCGCGTTGTACTATTCATGCTATTCATACTTCCAAATGCTGTTATATCCCGTTCTGTTCCAGTCTGTCTCTTTAATACTTCATCTCGTCAAAACGAGTGGATGTACACAAAACCCACTACACCAGACCTGGGCAAACGCCGGCCCGCGGGCCGGATCCGGCCCGCCTCCTGTCTCTGACCGGCCCGCCCGCTGGCCGCCCACCAGTAAATATACTATATATACAGTATTGGGTAAAACTGAGTTAACTATATTAGTCCGGCCCTCTAGAACCATTCCAGTTTCTCATCCGGCCCCTTGGGAAAATTAATTGCCCACCCCTGCACTACACCCACCTCTACTGGCGCCTTAACAGTGTTAGTCTCATGATCCTTGGTGCCCTGTGGTTATAGTGTATTGCCATGGTTCAGGAAACGAAAGACAAAACAAACAATCACGAGGATAAGGCTGCTAAAAGTCGAACATACGAAGACCCCCCACACGCAGACACATATCTATTTTAGGCTCTCGTCTATTTTTAGACTTCTGTCATCAGTTTCTGAGAAATGTCTCATCAGTGAGTACAAGACTTGCACTGCTACTTGCAGCACGAAATGTTGACCACATTCTCAAAATAGAAGCCGAGTCAAGCCACACAGTTCTGTGATTTCCACTGTCGAGGTAAGATGCTTTTGATGATTTTATGCCTGTATTTTAGGATTTCTTGTCGAGTGAACAACCATTTATTATTTTCAGTCAAGAACTATTATAGTAATTACATATTCTTTAATTAAATGTTATGATAGTAAAACATTAACAGTTTCTTCACTTCCTGAAACATAACAATCATTTTAATTCGTCATATTTTAATTAATATTACAGCATATCGTATCTTCAGTGGGTAGACATTTAAAAGTAATATTTCTTTCCTTTTTTAAAACAAAAATCAGTAAAAAATAAAGTTTAAAGATTAACAATAATGCATCTTTATTCTGATGTATGTAAACATTCATGTGGTAAAGGGTCTCTGTAAGGTTTCTAGGCTTAGGCCCAACTGTGTCGAATAGAATGCACCATAAATCGCCTATGACTGTCTCATTTTTCTGGCAACTATGCCTATAAAAACACAGGGGAAACGGGAAGTACTATTTGGAGACTAAACTGCAGTGAGAAGTCGCACTTTAGATAATATATATATAAACATAAATTTTTGTTATATTTACAAAAGTCATAGTCAATAAAAAATTATAAAAATTACTTTAATGCTTCCGCGTTTGTAATTAATATTTCCTTTATTCGCATTTGTAAGGAGTGGGACTAATGCAATAATTTACAATATCTTTCTAAGCTTTTACTAAATGTTTAAAAATGCATAAATTGTCCTAGAATTATAATCAATCCGTTGTATTTTTTAAATCCATGTGTATTGAATTAAACAAGCACTATCCTGTTACTCTTCTAACTCTTTAATTAAGGGAGCGATCATTTTCAGAGCTTATATAATAATTATGTCCAGTCAAAAAATTTAAATATTGTGGTAATTAAAAGCTACTAGAAGCTAAATGAGTAGGTAGACTGAGACTCAAGGTTTTCTATTATTCACTGCCTTTATGGGGGAGAAAATATTAAATTTCACAGAAAACATATCCTTTTCATTTGAAGCAGTGCTGCATGTGACAGGGAATTTCTTAGAAATGCTGATAAATTCATTTCTCATAAACGGATGACTAGAATCTAAAAATAGAAGCTGAGTCGAACAACACACAGCTCTGTGATCTCGACTGTTAAAGTGAGTTTATTTTCTGTGGAGATTTCGTCACAATATTCGAGTCATTCTTACCAAGACTATATAACATTTATTACATGATTTTCATACAGAAAGTAATTCATTATTCAACAACACATAAAACAGCTGCATTTGGATGAGTGGAGTGCTAATCGTTCAAGTAAAAAGAAGAGACGGATGAATAAGCATTGAGTTACAGACAAAAAAGCCCTCGTACCGAACTACATCAATAACGACTTATCTAAATAATGCTAAATATTCATTATACATAATCATCATCTTCATTATCTTCATCATCACCAATATTATTTCTTAGTTTAACTATTTGTACAACAGCATTAACGACCTTTTCAACGGTGCTGTCAACTCTTCCAGTGTTACCGGAAAGACAGGTGTCAGTAATATTCCGGGCGTCATTAAAAATTAAAGTAAGTTGTCTTCCCTAATTTCCTTTTTTCTATTTAAATATACACATACCAGTGCACATACAGACACATAATTATATGTTCAGTTCAAACGTATTTCTTTTCTATATATATATAGAGAGAAGAAATTGGAGATTAAAAAGAAAACAATTAAATAAATGAATTAAAAATTCATGCTGTTTTCTTAAACAAGGTGCTACAAAATGCAACCAGCCGTAGTTGCTGTATGCGTCACCCCGGCCATCAAAGCAGGAGTTTGGATGACCCTTCCTGTTGCTTTGGCTTACGGAGTGATACTTGGTCTGACGATTGTATCCTGTGTTGCTCTAGTTTGTTATTTTAAAAATGGAAAGCAAACGCAGAAAACTTCTGTGCTGTCTAAAAATGAACCCACCAATAATTAGACCTGTAGAAAGCGGGACAACAGGGAAACAATGTACTTGGTGGATGTACTCAGTGGTGAAGGCTCACTTTATTTGACAGTGTAAGCCGTTTGATTCGATTTTTTCAGTAATTTTGTTTCCTGCTGCAACTTTTTGCAAAAAATAGAACGCTTAGAATGTAGTGAATAATTAACTGAAAACAAATTGAAAAGATCACAATGTTGTATTAGGCTATCACAGACCAGCCATGTGCAGCTTTTAGATAATTACATGTCTTCATTTAGATGAAATTGTGGTTCTGTTTACTTTAAATGGCATTATAGATATGCAAATCGATGAATATAAAAACATATAAATATCTAAGAGCATGCAAGAGAAGTCAGAAAGTTGGTCAATCAAAATGAAGTAAAACATATCGATGTTATTTTTTCGATATCAATTTTGTTTTTATGTGATTTTATTGCACCGTTCATATTCTTGTTTTATTATCCAGCATATTTTTTCTCTCTTGGTAAGTTTGATGACTTCTAAGCAGCGCTGTCCTAAACTTTTAACAGAAAGAACCAGAAAGTCAACTGTGCCACAATAACACTGCAACATGTTTACAATTCTTCAGTGAATGGAAAAATTAGGAAATAAGTCAAAGTTGAATATGAAGATAGTTATTGCCGATTCATAAACAATGATGTTGTGCAGCTGATGCCATTGTAGAGAAAAAAATCTGTGACCGATAACATATGCGGTTATCAAGAGAGAGAGTAGTTTGTTCTGAATCATTTAAAGTATTTACTTTCATTTAATTTATAATTTCTCTCAATTACTTACTACTTGCCCTCAACTTATTTTGATTAGTACCTTCAGGCGTTTTAGTCAAACAGATGAAAATCAAAGGAGACAAAATATATATAAAGCTTGAAAAAAGAGATTTGAAAATTAATAGAATTTCCCATCACTTTGTTTTTGTTTTTCTGTTTATAAAGTAATATATCTTTAAACTGTCTAAGATAAGATACACATTTTGGCAAATGTAAACTTTTTATGAGGTTATTGTCTCAATGCAGTGTCGACAGTTCTAAAAAATAATTTAAGCTCAGTTATTTTTCTTACGACACTTTCTGTCATACACTTTATTGTAACACACTTAAATAAAAATAATTTGAGCACATGCACTGATATTGTAAACAGAAAATATATGCACTTGTTGCAGATGTATAGAGGTTATATCAGCAGTGGAATAGTTGTTGCTTTTTGAATGTTGTTCAATAAATGACCACAAACATCTCGACTTCTGTTCCTCTTGTTGTGTTCACCTCAGAAGTGGGAGAGTACACAATTTTATCGCTGTCATTACCATCAGCACCACCTTCATCATCATTCATGATGATTCAGCTTCTTTACTCGATATTACAATAAAAGTCCTCTATTAACCTAATATTGTTAACTGTAATGCATACTTCTTCACTGGAAATTAGGATTCAAGTGTCATTACCATCATTTTGTAACTTCATGCGTTGAGGAAGAAACAGAAATGCACCGCAAAGTGAGAGAAAAATTTAAAAAAGGAAGTAAGGGAAGTAACTGTTTTTATATGAATATTATCATCATCATCATGACTTCTACCGGGCAGGCGAGCCACCCGTCTGTGAGGCCGACCAACCAGTCGTCTGACAATGACAATAACATTTTTTGTTAATCACAGTATGTAATTGTACTCGTAAAGTATATTCAGCTTTAAAAATAGAGCAAGTGCTAGTTACAAAATAAAGACAAAGACCACCTAAGGAAATGGTTTTGCAGAGTAAGAAACAGGCATTTTCTATATATGAACCATTCTTGAGACACACCTACATCCACATACACACACACGCCTTTAACGCACATTGCCCCTTTTCATCAGCAATATCATCTTAGAATTAACTAGAAACAGGAGGACACATTTTATTTCAGACAGCAATGCTGGCTTTGATGAATTGTTGACACTAGTTGATGTGTAAAGAAGGCTTTGTGTGTATGGGGAGCTGGTACCGACTACTTCTTGTGTTAACGAAGACACAGACTGAGCCCCGTGTTGTTAGAACTACCTCGTGTGTATAAGACGAGTTTATGACATAGTGATAGACTGAGAGAGTTTGTTTGTTATTTATGCCGTGCCAGCAACTAGGGCTATATCAAGGCAAAAGGTAGCTCTAACTTTAAAGGTTTAGGGAGTAGTCTTCCCAAGTCATATAAATATATTTTGTAAAAAAAAAACAAAAAACCAACATAGTAAGTAAAAGATGTAAAGAGGTCAATAAAGTATAAAAAGGTTGGTGAAACCCAAAAAAGGTTACACCGTCAGCGAGGCTTGATTGTCCTAACAGGTACAGCTACCACACACAACTCCCACAACGTGTTGCAGTAGTATTTCAGTTAAATCATGGACCTCGTTCTTTGCATAAAACTGTCGCTATAGCACTTGAAATAGACTCTGGACCATTCATCAAGTGTTTCAATCTACTCACTGGGGCCTAAGCCTCGAGAAAACCCGCAAACACCATATCCTGCCCCAACGGTCACACTCATTAGAACATCGAACACACCTGGATGTTGATCTATAATACTTATTCATTGAGTTTACATTTCTGTTTAATTATAACAATACACTTCTGTACACTCGTGCCCACTACATATACAATATGATGACATTAAAGCTGAAATAGTATTTCGCGATTCGGGAAACTCCGATAAAGTAGATCGAAATTGAGAAACACTTTTAGAACAGAGTACACTGCTCTTAGTTCCGCCATCTTGCCAGTCCTCATCGTGACCACAGCAAGAGAAATAACTCAGTTATTCCACTGCAAAAGCTCGAAAAAGGTTTACTTCAGGACAGGTGAGTACTTAGTTCCTTCTGTCGTTGATGTGATAAAGACTTCAACACAGCGATAACATCGCCATCGTGGCCTGAGGAGGACACAGGCTGTGAGTGTGTTTGAGGTCCTCACAAGTAAGGAGCGATACTTACAGTACTGAGTGTACTGAGTGTATATTGGGTATATCACAATGCTGAAGTCAACTATGAAGTAGTAATTGTCTCCACTAGCTGGGGAAACAGTGCTAAGAGCGCTGGTATCTGATCTGAGAGGCGCATGGGTTCGATACCCGTGTGGCGCAGCAACCTTTCCGTCGTCAAGCAGCTGCTGGGAATAGCGACATGGCTACATACAGGGTTGGGGAAGGCAGGGCAGTGAGAGAGGAAGTTGTCATAGTGTTTTATACATTGTAGTTAGTTAATGTTGTTATATCAAACATATCTAGTATACTCGTTTTAAGTTCAACCTTATTCACGAATTTCATGTGTCCATTCGATTTTTCAGGCCATCCTCACTGTCAGCTGTTATCATCAACTAGGGAAAGGTAATTTAATACATTTAATTTTTTTATGTAGGCTAAAAAAAAAAAACATGGGTAAAGTGAGAATTCGAAAAGAAATAAAAAAAGAAGAGAAACCGAGGCCACAAACAATCATCGTTTAGCATTGTGGCTCGTCTTACAAAATGGCTGCTGAGGTTAGTCAGGGTTTCGGCGATGTTCCCGTAAATAACACTACGAGCTGCCAACACCTACTTGACAACAGAGCTTACAGAAACAGTTTTGTCAGTTTACTGACAGTATGGCACTGATAACATGTCACTGATATAATGCCACTGACATTGTGTCACTGATACTATGCCATTGACATTGTGTCACTGACACTATATTACCCTACGACCCCAGACACATGACAGTTTGCTGGTTTCTCACCAAGAGTGGAGACCACGTGGTGCAGACGCTGGTCCTGTACAGGGGAGACCACTGTCAACAATGTCTGGTCATCCGTCGTCTGGTCAGGTGAGCCACTCTCCTTCCCTGCACGCTTACAGTACTGAAACTATTATTATCATCCTATTGTTGTTGTATAAACACCTGTAAGCTAGTATAATGCTGGTGTAGATATTGAATGTCATCCTGTACATGATCATCTCAGTGATGTACCCGGTGTTCAGTCTCACGATGTTCTCCTCTCACTGTAATGACTATCACAGGGACAGCCACCTAAAAGACGAGGTGGAGGACAGAGTTGTAGAGGGGGTGGCCGGGTCAAAGTTTACCTACACGCTGTGACTGATGAACAGGCGACACTACTTACAGGTACAGGTAGGTTGTGTTTTTTATTAGTGCTTACTTTTTTTTTTAAAACTGACAATAGATGAAAGTAGGATAAAAAGTAGACGGACAAGAATTAATGAGATAGCATTCTATGTAAACATCATGAAAATAGTGGATAACCGACAGAGAAATGATAAACATAATGAGAAGCTCTACGATCACGAGTATAGTAATGATGATCTGTGTTCGATGTAAATGATTAAAAAAAACATACAGCTGGGGCAGTCAGCCATTACAGCTTCTCCTAACGATAAATAATCACTTCAAAAGAATTTGTCTGTTATAATTTAGAGAAATATGAATGCGCATTGACAATCCCTCATAAAAAAGATTTTTTTTTATATTTCAAGTGAACACACGCCCCCTGGAGGAGGTAAAGAAAAATACAGGCGCTGATGCAGAGTTTAACCCCAACCCCTCACCTGTACCAGGTATGAAGATTCTTATCATCCGCGGTCTTCCTTCTCAGATCGAGGCGGCAGTCAAGCTCATCAGCCAAATGACTGGATCAATGGTTTGTTTGTTGACAAACAAATGTATATTACTGCAGTGTGTAACAGACTATCATGCAGGAGATAAAAAATATCTTACAACGGGCCATCTCCAGTATTAACTGTGACCCTCCACGACGAACCGAGTCTTAAGTCGCGCGGAACAGTTTTCTGCTCGAGGCCCCGAAAGGTGATTGGGATCAATTTTGTGAAGTATGACTTTTCTTTAAAAATGGTTCCTTGGTTATTATTATCAGGAAAATACACTGCGATGTTAAAATAAAAGTTAGAAATCGACTTAAAATACGTTTTAATCGAGGTACTTACTGCGATCCGTACCGATATCAGACGAAGTTCAAACGCTGTGTCTCTACTGTTTCCCTGTCATAACCCATCGTGTGATACCTTGCCAGAAAGCCCGGAGTCAGTATGTTCAATTTCTTTAAAGAACGATTCAAATATTAAACAATCAAAAGATTTGTCTGCAAAAGTTTAGGAGTAAGCAAACCTCGTCCCCAATCTTGACGCTAACCTTTGAACCCGCTTTTCTCAAAATGGCCGCCAGCGTACTTCACACTTCAAACGTGTATAACTCACTGGATGTTAGGACTAGAACAACTTTTGTATCCAAAGAAAATTCAGAATCTGTAATTTTAAAAAGTATGCAATTTGACAAATCTGAAATTTCCCACTTAAGACTCGTTTCTTCGTGGAGGGTCACATATATCAGTAGCCAATACAAGTAAAGTTTGAAAAGAAATACTCAAATGACTTAATAAGCAGTTATTAATTGACCAGACTGGTCTTGACGCAGGAATCATTAGCAGACCAAGCCCAGACATTCTGGCTCCAGTGGGTTGAGACCGCGTTCCCTGACCTCGACTCACGCGCCTACTTCCTGCCTCCTGTCTACGTCAACCGCGTGCCGATGTCTAGACAGTCAGCTGCTGGTCAGGATGTTCTGGTCCTTGAACGTGCACCTGGACAGTTTAAGCAACTGCCGAAGAGTCCATCTTCTGCTATTCACCACTCCATTCCTCAGCCTCCTTACCTACAGGACAGTGATGTCAGAGACGATGCTGCCATGCAGCGGACTTTTGTATGTCTTCAGAAAATGTTTGAAGAGAACTACGATGTTGTGGTTGGAATCAATCAGCTTCAGTTCGGACAGTACCTGGGTGAACCTTGTTACGCTGCCGCCGCTACCCACCTACCCCGACCCTCCAACCTTCCTCCTTCTCTACCACACAACTGGAAACAGGGAGACTTTGATGTGCTTCTCATTCATCGACAGTACGGACTGGTAGTCTGTGAGGTGAACGCATTTCGTGACAATATCCAACCTGTAAACATGTCACAGCAGGATGTAGACAATAATTTTAAAAAGAAACTGAGTAAGGCCGTGTCACAGCTAGACAAGGCGGAGGCCATGTTGTCTCACCTGGTGTCCGACATCGCTCCCGGTCTGCCCGTCACTAAGGTCATCGCTTTCCCCAACCTCACGACTCGTCAACTTTAACAGGCCATCTCCGGTGACAACCTCCTCATTCAGGTTTCAGTACCTTTTTGCTACCTTACAGGTCTTCTATAATATACCTTACAGAGTACCTAAATATGTAAAAAAAATTGACAATAGTGATAGTGTATATGTATGTGTATATAGAGCAAATACTTGTTTAGGGGAAGGGGTGTGTATAAATATCAGTGTGAGTAGCGGTGTCCGCACGTGTGTGTAAGTGGCGGTTGTTGTGTAGTGTTACTAGGCACAAAAACGATTTCTTCTTTTTTTCTTCTTACTTTTGTGCACATTACTTTATTCACGCACGATTTCTTTCAATAAAGTCATTGCGTGTAGACAGTTGTTCCATTTTAACAGCATTAGTATCCTGTTGTAGCCATTCTAAGCTACTGATTCGTATTTACATTGTACTTAATACTTTAATGTTTAGAGTTCGTTAATATTCGTTAATTTTACTTACATCTGTCATCTCTATATTTAACTCATTTCGCATGCCATGATGTGGATCCTTCACAGGACCTGTGTCGGTGTCTGGGAGCAACAGACCCCGCCGACATCCCAGGTCAGTGTCTGTGCTGTGATCAGTTGTCTGACCCCAAGACCCCGTGTGACGTCAGTAGTCACGTGCTGAGGGAACTCGGACACTGGTGGCAGCGACGTGTGGCTGGTGCTGGACCTGTCAGTCACATGACACCTGGGGTGTACAAGACACTGGTAGCCAGGTAAATATTACAATAATGTGTAGTCACAACACTGTCACAGTCCTGTCGTGTACGATGTTAGATGTGACATCAGTGCTCACGCCACTGTTCTCGTCAGACAAATCGTCAACTGACTACATTTCAAAAGTAAGATTTTCATCTTGAACAGTGGTGGGTAACTGTGACCAGATGTTACCGGGAAAATTTTTATTCACAGTATATACGATAGTCCTCACTTGCAGACACGCTGGTAAATCGGCGACACGCGCTGTAACCACACCAACAGCCGCACCTGCTGATGTCAAGACTACACGCGTCTCACAACTGTGACCCCAGTGACACACCTTGTATTACATTTACATTGTACACATTTCATTATCAGCAGTCAGTTTTAACCCACCCTAGACTGGCCGTTCTTTTCCTGAAAGATTTTTCCACATTCACACAAAGAAAACACGCAAACACCCTTCTCCACATACAGAAAATCACTACTGCGATATAATAATAATATATACAAACTATGTAATAATAATATATACAAACTATGTAATAATAATAATATATACAAACTATGTAATAATAATAATATATACAAACTATGTAACGCGCATACTCTAACTCCTAAGGAGAAATCTCTTAGCTCCTACGAACAAGAAGGATACATGGAAAGCATACGAGGGACAGAAAAACAAACAAATAACACACGAACTAAAAAAATGTCTAAAGATGAATTAAATCAAATGCAGAAAACGCAGAGGAACCAAATAATAAGACAAGAACTGAGAGTAACATGATATTGTAAAAGGACGACAAACGGAAGGTTCGAGAAAAGGTCTAGCATTATGGGAAAGGGTGTTAGGAGTAATGTTTACGGAAGAGGTGTGTTTTCAGCGCATATGTACCTTATGAAACAAGCATTCATCTATTGGTGTAGTTTTTAATGTTCAAGAAAAAGTAAAGATGTAAGCAGTCCGACTGTTTGCCAGAGGCGAACCACTGTCACAGTGTATAATTACTCTCTTGTTTTCTTCTGAGCACTTTTTTTTCTCCCAGCTCACTAACTGCCTTCTGTAAACTTGTTGAACAATAAACATATTGTCCCTTAAATTTTTTTATTATAATGTTTTGCATTGTGCTGAAGCACTTTAATTTTTAATTTGGAGCAGATGATTGAGTTTATTATAGAAGTAAGCTTTAGAAAGTTTCTTCAGTTAAGTTAGAGAGTGAAAAAAGTGTCAGTTTAGTTTTAATAGAAATTATATATTTTTATTTTGGAAAAATGAAATACAGTTAACAATTAGCTTATAATTAACTGTAAAAAATAGTAATTGTTTTTGTAAACATCAATTCATGTGACTGTACTAGGTTCTGTGGTCCGGCGACATCAGTGACTGTGCCATGCACATGTCCTCCACGTGTGAGTGTCAAGACCCTGGGTCAGGCCGTGTGGTGGACAGGAGAGTGCTATACTGCTGTAATCACACTCTTCCCGGAGCAAGTTCACCTGCTACACACGGCGCCTCCCACACTCTTTGTCACCGGACCGCCCGGTACAGGTAAAACTGTGGTGCTGCTGCTGATGGCCATACAGTGGCTGCGGTGTGGTCACCACGTCTACGTTGTATGTACGTGGTGGGGGGGTCGTGCAGTGTGCAGCATGTTGTATCACCTGTTGCTGCAGACAGTAAACACACTAAGGTCAGAAGGTGTGTCACCCGGTCAGCCTCACCTCCTGCAGTATGATCTTGATGACGATGAAGACGTGGAGAAGGCCGTCAACGACTTGTCACAGGCGGCGAGCGGAGGGTCGTTGTACGTCATCGCTGATGAAGCGAGCGGGTGAGTTGTACATCGTGTGATGTGATGATAGACACACAGGTAGATGCCGCTCGCTGTGATCTTAGAACCACCACCAGGTGTTTAACAGGTGATAATCCCTAAATGAAAGGGACACCTGCTCTGCTCACACAAGTCTCGCTCCTGTACGCCACTATTTTTTTCGCGCACGCTTTTTGCCCTGACTTGTTCTACGCTTGCGCTAACTGCCATACGTGGTTACCAAGGTGACAACCTTTACCTCGACTTCCCCAGCCACCCACCCCCCCTCCCCAAAAAAAAAAGAAAAATAAACAAAACCGGTAGCTCGCGTGACCGTAGCTTTCATTCAAACAATAGGTGTACAAGTAAGAAATGCCCAGACTGATATGCTACAAGACTGCTAATAATATTAAATGAGAAACTTGTGATTTGTCCTGATGCACACATTGCGATAGTTAGCACTGAGTTGAAGACAACGAAGGTGAACAAAGATGTGGAACAGAAGACTTACACCATTCGATGGATTCAATATATGATCAACAGCCAAAACAGCAGCACCAGCAGCAACAACAACAACAACAACAACAACAAATAATAATAAATGCAAAATTTGTAGAGGGCATACTCACACTCCTATGGAGCATGCTGTTAGTGCTTAACAACAAAAACAAAACGTGGACAGCATACGACGGACCAAAAAAACAAACAAACAAATAACAAATGAACTATAAAAGAATAAACAACCTTACTAAGCGAAGAATAAAATCAAATACAGAAAACAAAGACTAACCAAATAACAAGAACAAGAGCTAAGAGTAGCATATAATATTGCAAAAGGAAGGTGTGACAAAGGACTGGCATCATGGGAAAGGTTGTTAGGAGTCACGTTTAATGAAGAGTGCGTTTTCAGTGCACCTGTACAGGATTCAATAGTGGGGTAGGTGGCGGGTATGGACAGGGAGAGAGTTCCATTGTTTGTCTGCACAATAAGAAAACATCCTGTGTCCATATGTTGTTGTTCTGGTGACGATGAGCGGAGTTGTCTAGCTGGGATGTAAGGGAAGAGCAGTTGAGAGAAATAATCAGGGCAGGTGGCAGCAAAGAAATGAAAACACAGCACGGACAGTTTGAACTGGATGTCATAACCGATGGGAAGCCAGTGTAGGAAACGAAGTAGAGGGTGGCATGGTCACGTGTCCTGCGCTAAGCACCAGATGAATAATACTGGATGTGCATTTAAGACTTTAGTTTCAAAGAAGGAGTAAAAATAATCTCTGCTTTGTGTGCAGAATTCATTTTCAGGTAGAATTTCTTTTCAAAATTACATATTTATTACAGCTATCTTTACAGCTATCTTTGAAATCAGTTTACCCTCTCATCCCCTTTCCCCCATAGATGACATAAACACAAAAAGCAAGATATATCCATTTTATTAAATTTTCACCACAGTTTCTTTATCATCTGCCTGTCTTGTACGTGTTTAACATGATGAAACGGTTTATTCCCTTCAACATCAGTTCTGTACATCTGTACACAGTTCTTGTCAGTAACAAACGGAAGTGTATGTCAATTCCTTAATTTTATTTGTACAAGATACATTTATGTGTATTTAGACAACATTCTGCTTGAGACAACAGGCATATATTCTCTCTTGCCTCCCTCCCTCATGCATGTATACATATCTACACACACAACCAGCATTCACAGATATTCACACACATTATTATGTACAGTGTCAGTCAGCTTAGTATACAAGTAGCCTCCCCTTGACATCAACGTGTTACACAATTACTGTCTAGTCACACACAACACAGACATACTCTGAACACGTGACAAACAGTTGTTTATTGTGATTGAAAGTGATATTTGTGTTCCTCATACTTCATAAAATACTTTTACAGGAATTGAAAACTTGTAATGTTTGTGTGTGACGGTAACTAGTGTAAAACTCATGTCTGTCACAGGACACCATACTTCCACACTTTGTGTGACAAGCTGCTGACACAAGTTCCTCATCTCCATCTGTGGGCGGCATGTTGTTTCCATGGAGACGCACCCGCCGGCTGGCAAGTGGAACATTTAACCAGACCCCTCCGCTCTCCACCGGCCGTCGTCAGGGAAGTCGAGCAGGACGCGAGGATCACTGAACGCGGTGATGTAAAGCAGTACAGTAAGCGAGGTGTACCCGACCACACAGACGGCCCGCCAGTCACACGATTGTATCACAGAGTTCAGGGTCACTCAGGTGACTTGCCAGGTGACTGTGTCACGTGCGGTCGTGAGGTGGCTAGCTTCCTACACAGTCTACATGTTGGTGTTACAGGTAGGTGTGTGTATTGTGTATTGTAACGGTGTTTACATGTGAACAGTTAAGAGTGCGACAAATAACAAGGTGATAAGGCAGTCGTGTGAAGATGAGAGTGATGTGATGTCCCTTCGCGTAACTGGCTACAGGGTGACAGCTCTTCATCAAATTTCGTTTTCGCCCTTTTATCTGAGCCATATTTTCTGTGTACTAGTCATCTGTGAGTCTGTGGCATCATTACCTTGGTTTCAGGATTTGTTTCTGTCTTCACAACTTTTCTCAGTTTTCTAGAACATTTTTATTCAGCTGTAACGTCTGCGCCATGTTGCCATGTGTTAGACCTGTTCATCATTTGTACTATTTGTGTCTACTTCACTGACAATTTTAACATGTTTGGCACTGCTAACCACTCACTTCTCCATTGTGTGATGTGTGGACCTTTGCCTCATGGCTGCACTGTCTGTAGAGTAGATGTTTGTGTCCTCTTCATCTCAACGATGTGACTGACGATGAGTGTGATATCAGGGATTGGTGGTTGTGTGTCGTCTGCTCCATGTGTGTTTGAGGCTGCTATCACGTGATCTTGTGTCTGGACACTTACCTGTGTTACCTACAACTGAAGTATTCAGGTGAATCTTTGTTCACCTCCTCTTGACTGTGTGACACCTGTAATGTTGCTGTGTGTAACGCCGTTGTTTGTGTTGTTTACTTTGTGTACAACATATTGAGTTTACCTGTAGTGTGATTGTGCTGCGGAGTCTGATTATCTACATGGATATTGATGAATGCTCATGTCAAAGGTCATTGAGACTGCGGCCAGCTGTGAAAGGGCGCTATCAAGATGCCACATTCATCATCATCATGATCATTAAGACACTGTGTTAGTCACGTGTATCTGTCATTTTACGTCGTGTTTATATCCATGTGTCTGTCAGTGTGTACTCTGTATCACCGTCAAGGAACTAATAGTAGAAACTTAATTTAAATGTTAACAGAGACTGTCACGACAACAGCCATGACTGTCACCTCCACCAACGGCGGCACAACACCGCCCTGCCTGCAGTGGAGAGACGTGCTGGTGTTAGACTTTAATAACATTAGTGACGACACGGGTATGATAAAGGGACTGCAAGAAGCGGGTATCCCAGTGCAGGTGATGAAGGATGATGACGTTGAAGACGTGGCCACGGCCCGCAGTGACGTGGTGTGGGTGACGAATGGAGAGAGTGTTTGCGGTCTGGAGAGAAAAGTCGTCGTGTGTCTGTATGATCAACTTTCAGCCCGGTATTACTGCATGTCCCGGTGTACCTCACAACTTGTGATTGTCTACGATGACGACAGCCTGTGGGGTATCTGACGTCATCACCTCGTGACACATTTATATACACATGTTGTGTATGACACATTTATATACATTTACGTTTATAAACAGGAGGGGCATCAACATCATACAGTGGGTCTTGTTTGTATTAGAATCAGCTTCAACAGCAATATCCTACACACTGGGTCTAGTTTACTTAACTCGTGCTAACATCAACATCACGCACCCTAGGACTTGTGTACACAGCAACTATTGTCAACATCAATATCATATGACATACACACTGGGTCTTGCGATAGTACCTAGCGATGATTTTCCCATTGACCCGGCTGCCATGTGACCCCATGTGACCCCATGTCGTGATGGGGAATGTAAAGCAATGAGAGGGAGAGGAAACGGACGCCGTCTGACAAAACAAAACAATGATGACGGGAATAGCAAATGTAAGCGGATCTAGAAAATATAACTAACCTCCCGACGACTGGATGTGCAGTAATAAAGAACGGTTATACTTTTATATGGATTGAAGTATTCAAAGTAGTCAGGACCGCGTGCCTTTGTGTTTGTGTATCTGTATAACGCCAATATAAGCAAACGTGTAACATTATTGCAACATGTAAAAAATTGAATGGTACAAGCAATAAAAATGTCAAAGAGTAATGCAAGAATGTTTGTCTTGTTATTGACAACATTTAGTAAGAATTAATAAATCATAATGATTTTCCAAAATCTTTTATAGTCGCGTTCATCGCTGCCGTCTACCTGCATCTGTGCCATCTCGACAGTCAGCGTTCGCATCCCGCGATAGCTGGTGCCCTCCGCTTGCACAGGTATAACATAGACAGCTGGTGTGATGGCCCCTGTCATCTACCTGCAGCTGTTCCGCTCTGCTAGTTGGTCCTCGCATCTCGCGACCGCCACTTTCAGCATCCTGCCTTGACCCAGCACCTATACCCAGTGCTCGCGTCTTCCCAAGACTATGGTCATCTACCTGCAGTTGCTTACTTCCCTCGTGCCTTCGACTAGCCTGGCTCCCCAGGAGATCAGGATATCTAGATACCCTGACTCTCCTCCAGCGTGAGTCATCAGTCCGTCGATGGCCCCCGCTCCCTCTCTACCTGAATCACAAATGCTAGAGTTTAACTCATCCTCAACCGCATATAAACTTGAAATGAATAAACATTGTTCTTGTCAAAAAAAATCAGAATGATGCATTTAATAATATTATTATCGGTACGCTAAGAAGGTACAGAGCCGCGCGACGACGCTTCACTACGGAGCATTGAATGCCTATGAAGCAAATTTTCAAAGGTGTTTTAAAAAATTATATCTGGTAAATTACACAAAAGACAAATATATGCGATGCACCGTTTAAAAGAGCTTTTTAAAAACATTTGCGTGGTGTTAAATTCAAGAATTATAGGTTCTGATTTCTTGTAGTAAGCTCACATCAAAGATAGTAACTGTATTGGGCAGAATTTTCCCAGACGATCCGAAGGTCACACAAGTCAGAAATTAAGAAAAATTTTTTTTACATGATATATACAGGCATAAAGTACCAAACGAGATAATATTTTATTAGAATATACATTAGAATTTAAATATTACTTACTGTTTTCTTCTCATTTTCTCTTGTTTGAGTACAAATCAACGTCAAATCGAGTGACCCCAACCGATTGTCAATATGGCGCTCTAGTACACAAACCATAAGAGTGGAATTTACACGAGGTAACACACGATTGGTTGACCTTTTCACCCTTTAAAGGGAGGTAATCGTTGGAGGAACAAGTCCTAAAGGTTCCCGTGTTCTCTCCCTTATGTATTCGTTCATTTACGCGCAGTGTTGCGAATTGTACTATGACACCATAGCCTCCATCCTATGCGATGGCCTCGTAAAGATAGCAGGAAGAGATTTGACGACGCCGTAAGCATTGAGTAGAAATAAATATAAAAACAAACATAAATATAAAAATAAATATAAAAATAAAAGTACCACCCTGAGCAGATGATGGTTGAAAGATCAGAACATCCTGACCAACAACTGACTGTCTAGACATGGGCACGCGGTTGACGTAGACAGGAGGCAGGAAGTAGGCGCGTGAGTCGAGATCAGGGAACGTGGCCTCAACCCACTGGAGCCAGAAGTTTTCAACCTGTGCTGAAATGACTTTTTGTGACAGTATCGCTGACATAAGTAAACATCCTATTGAAAACGTTTGTCTAGCCAATTTACATCTGAAACCTCCAACATAAATATTGCAAGGAATGTACGGATGTTGTCTGTCTAACCTTTTCGATTTATATACTTTTTCTTTAGCAATATAGATATATAAAACTTTATTGCAACAATAAAAAGATTTAATGGTTTCAAGATACACGCCTACATTCAATGATCTGCCATCTTAATTTTGTAATTAAGACAAAAGACTACCCGAGTCATTACCCTGGGTAGGTACGTGGATTAGACTGACTTCGGAAACATTCTCTCTTCCACCTCCACACTAACCCTGGAATATCTACGGTTCACTTCATACGTACTTCTTCTAAAAAATAAATTTGGGTAAAATACATTTTTGAAAAAAAGAACTGCCTATTTTATTAATTTTAGTACTTTAAGTAACTACAAACAGAACTTTAGAGCTCGGTGAATGTGACTGGTATTTACGAATTCCCAAAACGGAATTTTAGGCCTGCTAAAGTATTAGGCGTAACTTCTATTAGCCAGACGCTATTTCAATACTGACACCGTGACACAAAGAGCTTAAATTCGAAGAAAGACCTGATGTCCTGTTGTACACACCATGGGGAGTTACTTGTACAGAAATGATTCGGCTTTAACATGAGCTATTCTTCCTGATGTTCACTTCCCTGACGACGGCCGTGGAGAGCGGAGGGGTCTGGTTAAATATTCCACTTGCCAGTCTAGGGGTGCGTGTCCATGGAAACAGCTCGCCGCCCACAGATGGAGATGAGGAACATGTCGCAAGAGATTTTCACAGAACATCTGGAAGTATAACCTGTCACGGAGACAAATGTTGCACAGGATAAATACCTACATTGCACTGTCTGTTAATCGTCGTATTTTGCCTGTGATAACAATAAGGTCATCATACACGCTCTGTAAAGGACGCTAAGGCCTTGTACATAACTTGGGTAACAGGGTACAGTATATAGAAGAAACCTTTCATCTTGCCGCGCTGTGTTTTTCACTTTGACCTACAGGGCAGTGGGACCTTTCGCCTTTGACTTGGGTGGTGGTGGAATTAGAAATTCTGGTATCTGTCGCTCCATTGTTCAAACTAGGTGACGGAGGGCTCGTGTTGTCACGTGATGTAAAACGTCGGGTGTGGAAGCGACAACTATAGACCCCCATGTCTCATCAGTATGATTTAAAAATCTCCAACATCAAGATACCAACAGAACACATACAAGTACATCCAAGAAGTGTTTGCATGTTGATACAAGTTGTTTACGCAATTGCAATAAACTGTAAACAAAATATTTCTCTTTAGTATCACATCATTCAGCAAAGTCATGCTGCAGACACAGACGTGTTCTTATACCGTGTATACACACATCTTTTGTGGTTCAACCTTTTAGAAACAACACGGTCACATCAACAATACCTTTGCTATGTGGAGAATAAAAATATATTTCTAAAGAACAGAAAGAGGGAGAATGAAGCTGTAATACTCTGAGTAGGTCAGATAATCAATGCGCGCGCGCGCACACACACACACACGCACACACACAAATACACCGGTAACATAATAATAATCGTGTACACACTAAAACAATCAAATGAACAAATATAACATAAACTGCAGACTATTTTTAAATATCAAGAGAGAGAGAGAAACACTTTTCTCTTGTTGATCAAACAAACAATTATAACTACTCCATCTTAGTAGGCCGTCTTTAAATTTCTTCAGTTTACAAAAGAAACTTAAAAGTAGGAAACTATTGCAGACAATGCTAATTATCTTTCAATTTTACGGATAGGGGCGTTCTTTCTTAAGGTAAAATAGAAAGTGTTTAGTAAAGAATGAACAACCAAAGCAAACAGAAATTCTTTGACATATTTGCCTTAAGAACTTTTTTAAAATATAATAATTTCCTGTTAGAGCAATGATTAAAAAGCGAGTACCGTGCACAATTATGGGATATGTTAAAGCAGGAACAGCCTGGCAAAAAAATGCAAACTGTTTGCTTTGAAGATGTCGATGGTTGAACACTGCAGCTTGTGAGAGACTGAAAGTGATGCTACTGTCAGTGGAACAACTCTCGTTCAGACATTGTTCAGAGGTTTACACCACATCCTAAAATGAACTTCTCTTTGTTGTCTCAGAATAACTCGATGTTGATAAAGTCTTCAAATGAATCAAGCCCTACCTATGAGGACAACATCATTTCAGCTCGAGTGACTGGAATCGTTGCGCTGGTCACTTCCATTGCGTCTCTGCTCATCGCCGTGGTGGCTCTTCCGTCATGCGCACTCAACTTGATCGCCAACTCTCTTCACAGACGAGACGCCTACACGTATTACCTGGTAGGGATGAGTGTGGCAGATGGTCTGGATCTGGTCATCATGGTGTTGACTACGCTGATGGAGCTGCTTGTCCCGAAATCATCCTTCGCATACAATGTGACAGTCGTGTACATCTCTGTAGGCGCCGCCACGGTGGTTCGACGCGCCGCCATAGTTCTTAACTCGTTAGCGTCTGTTGAGAGATTTTTCACTCTGATTTTCCCCTTTAAGAGGTCAATCAACATTCTAAACCAATATCCTCGCTTAATTATTATATCCGTGTATGGAAACGTCTTTCTCTTCCACGTCAGTATTTTGCTGGAATTAAGTGTAACAAAAATAAAAGAGGAAGTGTGGGCGTTCACTCCGTCTGCTCTGCGATTGGAAAATGAACAGCTTTTTCTTGTTTTGCAAAATGTTGCCAGGGGAGCTGCATTTTACGGTCCACTTATAATTACTCTGATTATTAACACAGCCTTGATCGTTGCACTGAAGTTACACGTTTACAACCAGCGAGATATCCGGACAACAGCAGGAACAGGAGCTCTCCAGAAAGAAACAACAAACGGTGGCGAGCAGAAAGGTCACGTACAGAGAGACAGGGTCACAAAGACGTGTCGCTTGGTTCTGGCACTCTCGTTCAGTTTTTTCGTCCTGGCGTTGCCAAGGACGCTCAGCTCCAATGTCGGCAGTTTTCTGGCTGGCTACAGTTATTTTTCCAGGAGTCGCAATTTAATCTACGTTGTCAACGCCTTCGCGTCCCTCCCTCAGTATCTGACAGAACCCTGCCTCCTGCTCATCAGCTGTGGACTGAGCACCCAGTTCAGGAAAACTGTGCGCAGTCAACTGTGCTGCTCTTGTGAACAGATTGTGGCAATGAACTTTAGAGAAAGAGAAGTTATTTCTGATTTGACCGACAATGTGACTTTGACTACAGCATGACGGGTGAACGGTTTGTGATGAAGATATTTGCACTGAAAAATCTCTCTCCAGCTTTCCGTTGAGGACTAGCCAAAGTTAAATGTGAAATAAAACTCAAAGCTGCTTAGATGCTAATAGAGCAGTGGTTTTTAACCTTGTTTGAGGTACCGAACCCACAAGTTTCATATGCACATTCACTGAACCCTTCTTTAGTGTCATCACGAATTGCGGGTGTGTTTTGACCTCCGTGGCGGAGGCTCCGCCGAACCCCTGAGACCGACTCACCGAACCCCTATAGTTCAATCGAACCCCGGTTAAGAACCACTGTAATAGAGTATAAGGATGGGTTAGATTTTGCTATTAAAAAAATGGGCAGGCAAGTGTTAATATTTTGCAACTACCCTAATGCCTAATGCCATTACAGGCATCCTAGCAAGAAAAAGCGATTAAGACATGATTTCACTACGAATAGTATGGAAAACATTTTACTTTTCGGAGGAAAATTTTCAGTTAATGGCAGGTTAAAAGCATGATAATGAATAACATAAGGGTCCGTATTTCTAGAAAGGGTCAGGGTCCAGTATGATTTATGGCGACCAAGTGAAACTCGTGTTTAAGGTGTAAAAGCTCATCTGGGGCTAACAAATGGTTTCCTCTCTGTGGGCTACAAAAGTTCGCGAAAACCCGCATGTACATAGAATTTAATTTAATTTTATTTAATTTTATTTATTTATTTTTTATTTTATTTTGTTTTATTTTATTTTTTAATTGCAGAATTATACGGGTGTTAAATTATGTTTGCCGTAGTCAACACAACAGTAAGGTTTGTGTGTTAAAGGTTCGTATCTCGGCTTTGATATACCCTTCTCTAGATGTGACAGTATTTACGGGGTTGATCGATCCTATCTCTGTGTGTGAAAGAGAAAGAAAAAGAGACAGAGAGGACAATAAAGTTGTTATGATTTGAAAGATGGTGAAAACTGTTTTAAAACCCATTGTACATCAACTAATAACTGTGTACTCATGCAAATTCATAAGTGTAAACTTCTTGAGCCCGCAATTTTGTAAATAAAGTGCATCTCAGGAAACATTTTTACTTCTTTAAAGAATTCGATCAGCCTGTTAGCTGCAATTTACTCCAGTTATGCTTTAGTGTACAACGACTTCGGGTTGCTTTAAATTGCGGCTTGACAGAGGCTGTTTTTTCTCAGGTTAAAACTTTTATGTCGATTTATATTTATTATTCTGTAGCTAATAATAAACTACAGAAATTTTTATTCGCAAAATTTATTTGTCTACAGTTCGAAACTTTAGTACAGTTGAAATTTCATCCTTAGTACAATGAATTAAAAGAAAGAACGAGATCATTGTTGAATGTGATTGTGGTCCCGCCTTTCACGCCATTCTAATCAGCAGACACTTGTGGTGTAAACAGTTCTACAGACACCTTGCTGTAGCAGAATCATAATAGTGGTTAATGTAGAAAATTTTACTTCACTTCGATTGAAGGTAGGTAAATGCAAACACTTTTTGAAAAAAAGTATTTTTATCGTCTGCTAATAAATATTTATCGAATCACTCCCCTAAGCCGCATCCAGTAGCTCGCCTACTGAAAATCTTCAACCTTTACAGATATGTAATTTTTTTCTATGTACTTATTTTTTGTCAGTCGCAAGTGGTTAATTATGTTATTGAAATAAATAATGCATTTTAAGCCAAATCATTGCTATAGAAGATCGTAACATAGAAACAAACGCAATTCAAATGTCACATTTTAAAAATGTGCAAATAAAAGTCATATGTTTGGCTCAAACTGTTATAAACATATCTAATAGTGCACAATATATTGACTTGCTGTTGACGAGATTTAAAAAACTATCGCGCATAACACAGGGGATGGCGGATAGTTCCCGGCAGAGTCAGCGAAACGGTCAGTAATACAAGGGAGGCCACTAAGTATTTTAATTATCACAAGGTCGCCGAGGTTCTCTCCCCTGGACCGTTGGTAGCCAGACACCTATCCGTGGCACAGCATAACAAAACTACTTGTTTGCAGCTCACTTTCCATACTGGATGTAGATTTACAATAAAAGAAACTCTGGCTAAACCACATGGTAAGAAATATTCTGTTTTCCACCATGGATTGTCGAAAGAATGGTTACACTGTGCTACGGACTCGTGGTGTGAGAGTCTGCAACATTATTTAGGGGGAGTGGGCAGCAGTCCAACATTTCCTAAAAGGTCACAGTTGGATTTTGTCAGTGTGTCTGATATTTAATCGTCTGGAAAGTTTAGATAACCAGGGATTTTTTTAAATGGAGCAAAACTACTGCGCATAACACAGGCGACGGCGGATAGTTCCCGGCAGTCAGCGAAACGGTCAGTAATACAAGGGAGGCCACTAAGTATTTTAATTATCACAAGGTCGCCGAGGTTCTCTCCCCTAGACCGTTGGTAGCCAGACACCTATCCGTGGCACAGCATAACAAAACTACTTGTTTGCAGCTCACTTTCCATATTGGATGTAGATTTACAATAAAAGAAACTCTGGATAAACCACACTGTAAGAAATATTCCGTTTTCCACCGATTGTCGAGAGAATGGTTACACTGTGCCACGGACTCAAGGTGTGAGAGTCTGCAACATTATTTAGGGGGAGCGGGCAACAGTCCAACATTTCCTAAAATGTCACAGTTGGACTTTGTCAGTGTGTCTGATATTTAATCGTCTGTGAAGTTTAGATAACCAGGGATTTTTTTAAATGGAGCAAAACTACTGCGCATAACACAGGCGGCGGCGGATAGTTCCCGGCAGAATCAGCGAAACGGTCAGTAATACAAGGGAGGCCACTAAGTATTTTAATTCTCACAAGGTGGCCGAGGTTCTTTCCCCTGGACCGTTGGTAGCCAGACACCTATCCGTGGCACAGCATAAGAAAAACTACTTGTTTGCAGCTCACTTTCCATACTGGATGCAGAGTTACAATAAAAGAAACTCTGGCTAAACCACACTGTAAGAAATATTCCGTTTTCCACCGTGGATTGTCGAGAGAATGGTTACACTGTGCCACGGACTCGTGGTGTGAGAGTCTGCAACATTATTTAGGGGGAGCGGACAACAGTCCAACATTTCCTAAAAGGTCACAGTTGGACTTTGTCAGTGTGTCTGATATTTAATCGTCTGGAAAGTTTAGATAGCCAGGGATTATTTAAAATGGAGCGCAGAGTTTCATGTCTGGATCAAAAGTGTAGAAAGCGACAAACACGGAAATTTTTGTTTAAAAAGAGGAAAATAAAAACAATGTGTCACGGTAAGTTCTGACAGAAAAACATACTATAAACAATCAAAAGGGAGACAGTAAACACGTGATGATTATTTTTATGTCTGTCATCATCCTCGTGAACAGAAAAATGAAGTAGCCCCATAACTGGGAGTGAGGCGTTAAGAGACCACACTTATTTTACCGCACGGCCAGCTTTTGCTAGAACAATTTACATATTCATACATACTTGTTTTATGTCTTATCATTATTGCTTGCTTTATATTCTTAATGTGATTTTAAAATGTGACTTGGGAGAGATGTTTTCATGGAGATGTGTTCACGAAAGTGATCAAATTGCAGCTGTTTCCATTTAGTATCATAATCAGGGAATTTTGAAAACACAGCTTTCCTTCAAGGAGGGAACTGATCTTGGCTAGCTGCATCGCGGCTTCAAGACGGTGGCTGAAAGTAGTTAATTAGTAGAGATTAATGATTAAATAGAAATTAGTGTAACTTAAGAGAGGACATGAAATAAAATCAATTCCTGACTGCATGTGGTTAAATAGTATTAATTTATTTCTGTGTAAATAATTTATGTCTTGTTGGTTCTCGTGTAAATATTCCAACCAAAGTATAGACATATAAACTATTTTCTTTCTTATTGCTGTAGTAAAATATAGGCTGCTTAAGCTGGGATATGGGGGGGGGGGGCTTACATGTTTTATCGTGATAGTTGGCTGGGGGAAGCAGCAGTTGATCGTCTGCTTAGCCTTATGAAATAGTCTGTGTTGTGTTGAAAAATCACGCGAATGGATATAAATGTGTCGTAGACTCTTACAAAACTTCCAGTTTAGTCACATTCTTTGTTTAGGCTCACCGAGACTAACAGCAGAGAACTTTGCAAGAGGCTAAGCGTTGGTCTCGGTAGACAGACAGCAGTCCACCTATGAACAAAGAAATTATAAACGCTGTCACACTACTTATCTACCTGCAACTCTAATAAATGGTTTACTGTCTAAGATGCCCCATAGACTGTGAGAAAGAATACACATATCACATATCATCCACGGATACCTGCAAATAGAAAGCCTGAACCTTATGTTAATTACACTAATTAGCGAATTAGTGTGCACACGAGACCACGATTTTGACCCTTTTCTGTGAATGGTGTGTGTGTAGGTGAATATCCCAAAATGGAATGGGTATGTTTGCTAGGATTTTTCAATATAGTATCTGCATTGAGTTTTACTCACTTATTAGACACTCCACTAGTCCTTTATACATGCAGGATTACAACAGAGTCATGATGTCTTACCCTTGTATCAATCCCTTTAAAAATAATGGAAAAAATATCCCAGCCTGAGAACAATAAGTTCCCCAAACCAAAACAACAACCAACAACAGTAAGAGTATAATTGTAAACAGCGAAAAACAAGCTACACATTCGTAAAGCGAAGGTAAAAGCATTCACAAACGAGTGCAGGTTATCAAACGTACGAGGGCTAAAGGTCATCCACTAGCCTGTCCAGGTATTTCGGATGGGTGGGTGTATAAGGTGTTAGAGATCTCAGTTTTCTCTGAGGTGCTTATCCCTCGCTGCCTTACCTGCCCCAACCGTCTATGGAGTCAAGGACCCACTCCTGCCTGCTGGATCGACTTGAGGAAGTCTGGTTTACTACTTGGGAATCGAACCAGCGAACCTCTTCAAACGCCAGCACGCAAAACACTTTGCTATTCACTTCCCCATTAAAAAAATGAACAATTCCTTAAATATTATACATTATATTTAATATATTAAAATAATTGTACAGTTAGTACTTTACTGAAACAGGTATGCGAAAAGTATGTGTAAGGCTCATGGATATTCTTAAAGACTGCTAAAACTAAGGTGTGTGTATTGTGTGTGTGTGTGTGTATCTGTGTGTGTTAAAAGAGAAAAACCTTTATCTTGTAAAAGAACAAGCCTCCTAAAATTACGAGACTTTTCCCTTTTAGACGGTGTTGTAACTCATTAGAAGCCGATGTTTCAGCTTATATTCCACAAAATCTTTTTTTTTTAAATAGAGAAGCACGTACGAACGAACAGGTCCGATTGATGTGTCTGTGTGTGTCTTTCTTTCACACACACTAAAAACATTTACACATACACACGCACTAATACATACACGCATGTACACGAATAATTCAAGGATTTTTTTTTACTTTGTAGCTGTGCATGTACACCTACCACAGAGTTTGATTGAAATGCAGTTTGAAAAATCATTACCAAAGTAATGTCATGCATTCAGGAAATAAATGATCAAATAACAACCGATAGTTAAATTTCAAGAAAAATTCTATTTTGTGTGTGTGCGTATGTGTGTTTGTGTGAAAGTTTGTGTGTGTGTGTTTTTGTGTGTGTGTGTGAGTTTGTGTGTGTGTGTGTGAGTTTGTGTGCGTATGTGTGTGTGTGTGTGTGTATTTGTGTTTGTGTGCGTTTGTGTGTGTGTGTAGTGTGTGTGTGTTTTAAGCGATAGATTGCGTGCGTCTGCGTGTGCCTGTGTGCCTGTGTGCGTGCTCCAATTTATGGGTTTTCAAGCAACCCATTCTAAAAAGCTTTTTCGATTTAGCAAAATAAGGCATGAGGAATTCTAGAAATATGAGACTATTATACTTCCGATGTAGATTCGTAATTAATGTAAAATTCTCTTCTGTCAATCAATTATGCAGCATTGTAATAAAACAAGCCTTTGATTTATGACAACCGTTTTGTCCACCTCCTACTCGGCATATCTCTTCAGCAGAGCTTTCCTCGATGACACCCAGAGGCGAGACACAAGGCCTGGTCTAGAAAGAGAATATTTTTCAGGAAGGTGCAATGAAATTTAGATGAAGGAGTGGACAGTGTTGTGTTGATGAGTCATGTAGATTAATAAGTATTTAAAAAAAAGATATGAATCTTCAAAAAAGCCATCTTTACCAACATGTTTCTGGAAACTTCTGAAACGTCCACTTTTCTTAACATTTCTAACAATATCTTTACCGAGAGTGCTGAAGGTTGCTCAGTCTTGCGAACTCCTGCTATTAATGTATCTAAAGCCATCGCATCTCCTTATGACGAGAACTTTATTTCAGAACGGATCTTCAACGAAATCATTCGAGTTACCAACGTCCTGTCCGTGGTGGTGTGGCTCCTTGCCGTCCCGGCGTGCATTCTGAATGTCTTGGCCAACTCTCTGCGCAGACGGGACGCTTACATCTTCTACCTCGTGGGCGTCAGCATCGGAGATGGCATGGATCTTCTCTGTCAGGCGCCAAACCTGTTAGTCAGGATCTTCCAGCCCTCAACATCCTATGCCTTCATTTTCACAGCATTTTATCTGGGAATGTTTGCAAGTGCCATCTGCCGTCGAGCAGCCATAGTTCTGAACGCGTTAGCTTCTGCTGAACGGTTTCTTACCCTGGCGTTTCCGTTCACCGTTTCTCGAAACTTCCTCAACGCATCTCCACGACTGGCTGTCACATCAGTCTTTGTATGTTTATGCCTGTTACATATTTCTCTCCTGTTTGAATACAACGTGACGAACGTTAAATATGATACGTGGATGCTTCTTCCCTCGACCCACAAAGAAAAGTATCACGAGCAATTTGTCTCTGTAAGAATCGTGGCCCGGACAGCTGGGGTGTATGCTCCGCTGTTAGTCTCTCTTATTGTCAACCTCGTATTGATATCTGCGTTCAGGGTGCACTCGGCACTGCAGCGAGACATCCGGGCTACAAGCGGAAAGTCTCTGGAATCGAAAAGTCGAAACACAGGCCGCCATCTGCAGACTCGGGTGGTGGCCAAGACTTGTCGTCTGGTGCTCGCCCTGTCCTTCAGCTTTGTGTTCCTGGCACTGCCCAGAGTCGTCAACGAAACAGTAAGCAGCTTTCTCGATGGCTACACTTATTTTTCCAGGGGGCACTACTTGGTGGGCGCTGTCAACGCTGTCGCAGACTTGACGCCATATTTAACGGAACCCACTCTATTCTTGGTCAGTTTTGCGGTCAGCCGTCAGTTCAGGAAGAACACTTCCACCCAGCTGAAGCGTATTTGTTTCAAGACATAAACAGGACATCATCATGACGAATATTTCAATAAAAGTAAAAAGCGCCTTTTATTGGGTTTCATTTTAAAAAATCACCATAATTGTAAGAATAGAACACAACATGGCGACTAATCATTAGAAAAATCCTAAAAGTAGCAAAGGTAAGGAAAGAGTTAAAACATATAAAATTGGTATCGACATGTAAAACACATTTGAACCATCATTAGTATATATATATATACTGTGTATTAACTTTCAATTGTGTCTGTGTTGTTAATGTAGATTAGCATGTAGATTAATAAGTCTTCAAAAGAACTTAAACCAGAACTGTTGGGTTTTTATTTTTAATTTTATTTAGCATTTGTTTAGCAATAACCCTGTTAAAAGACAGTAAAATGATGGCCAGTCAGTTTATTTCGTTGAGCAGAAGGCTGCTGGTACGATGCTGGCTCTGGTTAGTGGCTAAAAAAAATGTTTTGTGTCCGTGCAATAGATGTTTAGCAGAAATGTGAAGGAATTTCTCAGGGAAGATGAAAAGATGGTGGAAGGATATGGTTGAGTTCTGCCTTTCGCCATGATTATCTAGACCCGCACACCCTCTGCCTTTCTCTCTCTCTAGATATATAAAGATATATTTGAGGCGTTCAATCTTTCCCAAACAAGGACTAGGTTATAAGAGTATTCTCCAACATTCAAAAGTATTGTAGGCTCGACAATACAGAAACAGTATATTATTATCACAAACAATCTAGATTTACTATTGCAGCCATCGTGTAAACAATTTTGACAAGATGTGTCCGGTTAAGAAATTGTTTCTTGTTTGTTTTGTTTTTGTGGGTATTTTGTTTTTATATATTTTTGGGTTGTTTTTGTATGTTTGTTTTTGATTTTGTTTTTGTTTTTTCTTGTTTTTTTGTGGTTTTGTTGTTGTTGTTGTTGTTGTTGTTGTTGTTTTGTTTGTTTTTTTGTTTTTTTGTTGTTGGTGCCGATAATTACCTATGTCCATGGGACTGTAGAGGTTTAAAAAAAAGTAAGGAAAGTACGGAGGTGTCTTGTATCACAGTCATCGTGTACTCTAATCCCAGTAACAGTAAACAACACCAGCGTCCACCTTCTGTCTTCTTTTTGCCAACTCGACGCAGTTTGCCCTCCGACACAAGCAGCGATTTATGGTGAGGACATGGACATGTCTGACAATATTTTATAATAACGAAGTTAATTAAATAATCCAGTCATGAGATGTTTCTAAGCAAGAAAGATAAACTCTGACCTCATCCTCGAACTGTTTTGTATGGCATGTGTTCTACGTATTCATGCCTTGATACCGTCCCAGCTAGGAAGCCGAGAGCTCAAGCAAATACTATTTAAAAATACATAAGTAAGCCACTCGGGTGTGCTGTTTTTGTTGTTTCAATTGTTTTGTATCTCTGCAATGTGTTTGCGATGTGCCAAAAATATATTTTATGCGACTTTTCAAAGCGGAAAATTTTTGTGTGGGTCTTCCGCGAAAACAAAGCCATCGACACTTTCTGGGATCTTATACAGAAGTTGGATGAGAAAACAAACACACCGGAGGTCAACGAATTCTTCTCAAAAGGTAACATCTTGGTGAACAGAAAGTACGACTATCCCTGAAGCTGTCTACTTCAGTCAACGGTCAATCCCTGTCCATACACTGTTTACAAACAAATTTGTTTTAAGATTTTTTTGGGAGGAGGGATGTAAGAGACTGTATTCGCCTTGGTATCTTGGCGATCTGAATGGTGACCTGTGACTGAGAAACCCACATATAACTTAGTTAATTATGATTATTATGATAATTATGATCTCCTGGCCATTCTTACTATAGTTGGTTGACCATAAATATCATACCTTCCTTGCTTTATTGCATCCACTGCCTTTATGTGACATTTTATTCCTTTAGCGGGTATCTATTATTTTAACGAACTTATTGTAACCATACAGGTGATGTTGATGATGTTTTAGCCCTACAGGTAACGCCTATGATGTCTTGTTCACCTGTGTATGATCGTTTCCAGGTGTTTCGAGAACCGGGTATACAGGTTTGCGACTTCCATGCGAAACTGATGTGTTAGCGCTGTTTGTCTCGTATAGTAATAAAATAGAAAATATACCTTTGGTATACCTTCTATATAAAATATTAGGTCTCACAGCGAGTTAAAGTTTCTGAAATCAATAAAAATATTCAGTCCATAACTTACTTTTATCAAATATACGGTTTACTGAAGTTTGTTTACGTGTATTCATGTCCTCGTGAGATTCGTTATGCAAAATAGTCAACATGCATGTATGTGCATTAAGCAGCGATATAATATTGTCTGTAACAGCCCTTGAGAATTAATAAACTTACAATATATTAAACACCTTACCTTGATTTTCACTCACAGGTACGTAATACGAAGCAGAACAACCTTTAGAAATGATCCCTAAAAGTATGATCTTTTGATCATTGATGTTTGGTGACTGAGATGCTAACAAGGTGGTCATGTTACACATGAAGACAAGAGGAGTAAACTATAAAAGAAAATTATCTTTTAACAAACATGTACGCTTGTCGGGTTTAACGATTAAAACATAATTTAGCAAGCGCGCGGACACACAAACACAAGCTCACACACACACGAATCCTCAATCACGCCTCAGAGACGAAATAATCAAGAAAACTCAAGTAGCAAAGATTACAAAAAGTAGCCAAAAGAAAAATCGAACCTGCAACCTCCTCATCAAAACTATTTGCTTTACCCTCCCGCTACGTGATATCAGGGAAGCGAACCCGAGTGTTTATTTTAAAGTACTACATTTCAATAAGAGGAAAAATAATTTTAAAACAAACGATCTGTCCATGCCTGTCAAATTAACAAACAAACAAAAAATGCAGTAGCTGCCAGTGTACAGCAAACCCAATCATGACTAATTTAAATTCGTGCACTAATTAAAAATATTGTGAAGATTTCGCGTTTTGTGTCAATCTCTCTCTAGTTATGCTTTTTCAATAGATGTTATTCAAACACTAACAAAATTCCAGAAAACATTTCATTTCTAGATGACAGTCAATATTATCACAATAAAGGAAAAAAGTATTTTCAGTACGCACGCATGTGAAAATGTGTGTGTTTGTGTGTGTGTGTGTGTGTGTGTGTGTGTGTGTGTGTGTGTGTGTGTGTGTGTGTGTGTGTGTGTGTGTGTGTGTGTGTGTTAGTTAAGTGTGTTTGTGTGTGTGTCTGCTGGAATGAGAATTTGTACCAATTTTACAACAGGATTTAAAAGAGTTCGAAGATTATGAGAATTGTATCTATCGAATGTCAGCCTAACATAATAATTGTAACATCTTGTTTTCAGCGCCATCATTGATTTTCCAAATGTTTTTTTTTCTTCATTGTGTGATTTCAATCCCATCAGTAAAATTCCAAAATACTGGTTGAGTAAACATAGTGTAGCAATTATTTACATGCCTCCCAACTTGCAGGGCTGTACATCCAGAAAAACATTCAGGAACAAAATAAGTCGCATATTGTTAACTACTAATGAAAAAAATTAATAGTAATTGTCTTGAAGATGTGAAATAAAAGCTCTTATTTGTTTCAACATCTCCATCCCTCCTTTGAATCCTGGCCTAGCTCTTCAGCAGAAGAAGATGTCTTTCACAAGAACCAGGAGACCACTCCATCCTTGTCGAGAAGGCGAGTAACACACAAAGAATGAATCAGTCGGAGGACGGGAATCAAGTCAATGGCTCAGAAGACAACAGACTCTTGGTCCAGTTAGGCCTTGTGGCGCCATCTGTAGTGGACACGTACTTAGAGTTTGCAGAAATAATTTTCCCCCTGTGTGCTGCAGTGTGTTTGTTGGCCTGCATGCTTAACATCAGAGTGAATTCCATGCAAAGGAGGGACGCCTGCACCTGCTACCTGCTGGCCATGAGCACCGGGGACGGTATTTACCTGAGCTGCTCCATCCTGGCTTGGCTGGGGGAGGCTGTCTGGGGGCTGACGACAAAAGAGATAACGATCATCAGTATTTACATCAACACATTCCTAACAACCACCTCTCGCAACTTTGCCATCGTCTTGAACTCAATGGCGTCTTTGGAGCGGTTTCTTGTCCTCGTCTTTCCCTTTAAAGTCTCGGTAAACCTGCTGAACCACTTTCCACGTGCAGTGATTGTCTTTGTCTTCGGTTTGACTGTCCTCGGCCACGTGTCCCTCGTTCTGGAGTTTCAGGTGACGGAGGTGAAACCCAACACCTGGGCTGCGACATCATCGAAACTGCGGTTAGACAATTTCGGGATCTTTCTCTTTTTTCGAAATTTTGGTCGAATAGTATTTTTCTATATTCCTTTGTTGTTTTCTTTAATGATGAACATGTGTTTAGTCGCAGCTCTTCGTCATCACGCGTTCAGTCAACAGAACATCAGATCAACAACAGAACAAGAGTACAACATTGACAGCCAACGTCCACTCGCTCAGAAGAGCAGATCGACTCAAACAATCAACAAAACCTCTCGGTTAATTCTCATTCTCACATTTTCTTTCTTTGTCTTAGCTATGCCAAGGGCGATAAATGCGCTGGTCACAAATTTTGTACCGAGTTACGGGTTCGGGACGATAAATCACGCCTTGGCTGTCATCGTGGTTGGCATCGCCGACCTCAGCGCGTACTTGTCACAGGTGTCGCTCCTGGTTGCGAGTGCCATTCTCAGCAGACAGTTTCGTAAAACATTGTTTCATCTGCTTGGTGTTGACAGGTGTTTGGACACAAACAGTTCCGGTGGTAAAAATTTAACTTCTATCAACACCACAGTTCTTATATCAACCAGCGAATCGTGTCGGAATAGATTGAGTAAATAGTAAGAAGAGAACAAATGAACAATCGAGCATTTATCATCAACTGTCTAATGCTGAACCAGTGTATTATCTCAATGTGAAATGAAACTAGGGTGAAAATTAGTTTCTAATAATTTTGTAAAGTTTAATGCATGTTCTGTTTCTTTAAATCTGAGTGGACATCCCCATTCGTTTTTGAGATACGTGCCCCTAAAGAAAGAGGCTAATATAAGTGTGGCCAGGATTGTAGATAAACATGTTTATGCTATAAGAACAAATAAAAAAATATTCAATCTGGATATTTACTTCTGTTTAAATTTCATTTACAGAATGTATCAACCCTTTGTGGGGTTGCTTGTCAAGTATGTTTCAGGTAACATATGTATGTTAGTTGACCTAGGAGGTGAGACACTTTTTTAATAATAATTCCTGATTCTGGCATCGCGATGGTTCAGAATTATTTAATAGTTATTTTGGAATGTATCTGAGATCGGGGCAAACCTTTCTTAGCTTTAGTTTGCTGTCAGCTGCTGTGGATAATGTTTGCTCAGAAAGAGCTGGCCTTGCAATAATCGCCTTGACATTTGGTGTAATCCAAGTTAAAAGCTTTTAAGTTACGTGTATTTAAAGTCTGATAAAAGATTATTATTGTTCTTTAAATTGTGTCTCTGTGACTATAATACAGTATGTGCAATCTTTCTGCAATGTTTCATTGTCGCTTTATAAACTAAGGACATTAAAAAAAGTTTTTCGACATTTTATGAGGTACAACGTTTAATATCCATCTTATCACAAACTGTCGACAACCGATTTGTTGTGAAATGTTTGTAAAACCTTGGTCCAGTAGCGAACTACGGTAAGAAAGTTGTTTATGGTGCGATGGACGACGATGATAAATATTGTTGATCGGACTTCGCGTGGTGAGAAAATTCTTTCAATACTTAGAATGATTCCACTCGGTTTATTACTGTACTGTAAATGGTAAACATCTTTTTCTCTCAGGGTTACATGAAATGCTATTTAAACATCTAGCCTAGCGATCGTATGTGGTGATGAATGGAAGTGGCTCACCGTGTTTAAAGCAGGAAGAAAAGCAAACCCAATCTTCTCCTGACACTGGTTTATATTCCCTGGTCAAGTGCAATGCAATGTAGAGTATACCCCGCAGTGTAGGACTGTAGTTAAAATAAAAATCGGTGTGTTCTTGTTTGGTTTAAACAAAACTTTACTGACACAATGATTTTTTTTTAAATGTTGATATATGTAAGTCATTTTCTTCACTGTATTTTACTTTGTGAGGATGCAATAATGATTAGTGGATGTTGCTTAAAATAATGTCTAATTCTGGGGCCGCGCTGGCTCAGAAATTATTTCGAAAAGTATCTGAAATCGGTGTAATTCATAATCAACATGAGTTTGCCAGTGTCAGCTACTGTCGAGAATAGCCGTTCCTTGGAAAGTTCGTGCCGAACAGTAAATACCTTGAAAGTGTAAATCTAAGTTTATAAAATATACAGTTGTCATGTGAAAATATTTTTAGTAAAGTACAATAATATAGCAGCTGTGAAGTTAAATGGATTCATAGCAGAATTTTATATAGAATCATGGTCACAAATTCCTTAACTATCATACTTGAGGCAACATCTCATACACTAGTGTAAAGAGGTGAAATTATTACCAACTCAAAAGCATATGTTAAACATCTAAATGCAAGATGTAAGATAGATGTAATGCTTCTTTCAGTATGAAGGTTTAGACATTGATGACAGGATATTGTATATCACAAGGGATGTGTTTTCTCTGTGTATATATTGTTTTTATGTAAACTGTTTTATGTAGCAGTATTTTATGTTTTGTGCATATAATAAACCAAAAACGTTTAAAAAAAGAGTGTTTTATTCTAGGATTACATGGATTTTAATTGAAATTCTTTTAGACTCGTTATTTTAAGTGTAAACGGGTCTGCAATTCACAGTTATGGATATGGTGTATCGAATGTCTTAAAATATAAAACTGGTCATAATTTATAATATAGGCTTTATTTACTGTGTATTAACCAATGAAACTGTAATGACTCTATGTCTATTACATTTTTTTACTCTTTTAGCTTAAAAATAGAATAAAAACTTAGCTGAGATAGCGGGACTTTTAGAGAATAGCCACAATTGTAATTTGACACATTATATCATTTTGTAAATTGACTTATCAAACTCTCGAATACTTATAATTTTATTTATTACACTACACTAGTGTTTTTGTTAGTGGAGATTCGCTCTGGGGGCTCGGAGTCAAGTGAAGTATCACGTAAATGTCAGCGTGAGTTGGTAGAAGTATCCAGAGTGTGATTAGCCCTAACCCTCTGACCAAATTTGCGTACTTGTTCCCCAGAAATTATTTCATGAGTTTTCACATAGGGTCGGGAAATGCCGCTCTAGAAGTTTTTCTTCTTATTATTATTATTTTTCTTATTATTACAACACATGTCTCCCACGACCTCATCATAACCTGTATGCTCCTCTCAACACTGAAGAGACTTAAACAACAGTCACATGACCCGTTCTACTGCTTACTGAGATGTGCAAAAGGCTGTAGTGCTCCGACCACTCGAGTCTTTCCACTTTCCTCCCAACATTTAATTGTTTTACATCTGACTGTAAGGCCAAGGTCTTTCAAGCTTTCAGACGTCGAGGGCGTCGCCATTGTGTTAGGTCAAGTATTATGGTCATCCCTTAACCTTTATACTCTGGACTCTTATTGCTGTAAACCCCCAGATCATGAGGTCGTGGGAGACATATGCAGGGCCGCCGAGAGCCAGCCCGGGTCCCTGGGACAGACGACCTCTCCGGGCCCCTTGTACTTGTAATCGTAAATTATTTTCCCAGTATATAATGTATGTTTACAATTCGAGAACATATGAACTTAAAGAGCGGCATTTCCCCGGCCCTATGGGAAAACTCATGAAACTTTACACACACACAGATACGAGGACGCACAAAACACACAGTGCAAAATTGTGGTCTATAGCATGCCATGTGGAATGGAAGTTACGTAGCCAGAAGCTGCTCCTAGCTTGCAAAAAAAAAAAAAAAAAAAAAAAAAAAAAAAAAAAAGGAGTAATCCCGTTTGCAAAACGTTTTACCACCTAGGAACAAAGGGACATTTACAGTTGATAGAAACATTTGTTCCCAAACATACCACTGCTTCTTAGTGATAGCAGAGTAACCTTAAGAAAAAAAAAAGAAACATTTAAATTTGTCATCGTTAACACATTCACAAAGAAGTGACAATGTTCAGAATGTGATGAACTTCATAATCATAATCACATTTTCACCAAACAGAAACAGACCTAGAATGTTCACCTAAACAATGGTGATGCATTTCTCTATGTGTGCTTCTTCTCTTACAAGTAGAATCTCATATTAGACAATGCTAGTCTCCTCCGACTGTTTCCTTTGTGATTGTGGAAGCGTTGGGGAGCATAAGCCGGTGATACGTCTCATAGTGTCCCCGACGAGTGGTATTGGTGGGTCTCCTACGAGTGGGCCGGCTTGCTCCCAGTTCGGCTAGTGCCAGTTAATCGAAGGATGGGGGTGATGATTAGGAGAACCATTCCCATTACTCGCAGATGTCCTGTTATCCATGGAACATAAGACTGTCCAAAGCGCGGTTGCCACCATCGGGGAACACTAGGTCTTGATTGCTTGTGACGTCTTGAAAAGAAGTAAAACATCGTTCAAGATGTGCAGATAGCTTGGTCTGAATAGTCAACATGCCACATGAGATTGAGACGCAGGATTCATTTTCAACACCTTTCATGGTAACGCATTAACCCAGGGATTAACCCAACGCATTAACCCAACCTACGCGCGCGATCTCTGTATTATCGGTATGGTGCCAACCTGTGTGTTATCTGTGTGTGTGTGTTGTGTGTGATGTGTGTGTAGTGTGTGTGTGCTGATTTCGCAGGCGTCTCTCAAAGAACGGGTGGCTGCAGTATTAACCGACTCACGAGAAACTGAAAAAAATCCAAAGCCTCCAGTGACAGTTGCTTAGTGTTGACACAAGTCTCGCTGTCACTAGTGACAGTCTTTAAAACTCTGGCCCCAGTCTCCTTTAGGCAAACAGGTGCAAGAACTGACTTTTGCATGCTATTGATATTGGACAGTTTGGGTGCTTGCGCGACCAAGCATGGGGTGGAAGGGGAATAGGGAATGCGGGGCGGAGGGAACAAGCACTGTCAGCGGGACACGCTGCCCTAAACAAGTGCTCCCACTGCAACACACTCGCGGCTTTGTCCACGTGTCAGAGCTGCAAGTGCCTTGACCCTGCAGCCACTGATACATAACAAGGTGCTGTTAGCATCAACAGGATGCATCAGGAGGCTGAAGTGTTTTGTTTAACTAACGGGAAAAACCCTATATTTCTTAAATTTTACACCACGTACATGTTTTAGAAATGGTCTTTAAAACGAGGTACCACAGATAGTTGTCTATGTTGCAGGTTAATAGATATAAATTTGTAGTGATAGTGAAAAATATCCGGCATGATAGAATAGCGGCTTTATCTACAAGTGTCAGAGCTCCAAGAGCTTTGACCTTGCAGCCATATTGGTGCACAACGAGGCGTTGTTAGCATCAACAGGATGCATCAGGAGGCTGAAGTGTTGACGAATATGAAAGTTTTCAAGTTTCTTAGTATAATGAACAATCTAGCATTTTCAGGGGCGTGCCTATGACAGTATGCCTGTTATACTTGGCAAATGCACACAATAATAAGTTGGCGTATATCGTGTAATATCCCAGCCTTATGTGATAGATAATGGCGCTTTATTACTACTTCTAATAAGAATGGGAGAAATTGATGATACAAACCTTGACAGAAAGAAAAATAAATAAAGAGCGGAACAGAATATGTATCTAGGAGCAACAGAACGAACAGAGTGAACACAGAGCTCCATTTCACAAAGCTGATAGTACATTATAAAAAATATCCCATAGACAGAGAAAACTGAGTGCCAGAGTTGTATATACATCCTGGCTGCATTTTTCATCGTCCAAGGTTAACAATTTCGACCTACCGTTATGTCGTCGGTTAGTCATTACCACGAACAGATCAGTCAGTTTTGTTATGCTTTAGTTATCAAGTGATTTGTCCACATTTCACAAAGTTCGGTTCGATGTCGACGTGCAAACAAGAAACTGAACTGAGGTGAAAATGGCGTCATCTAAGAATGCCAGCACGGACCTGTATAGGGCAGACAGATGTTAGTCCATGGATGCAATGAAGCCATAAACGTGCCAGTGCATCTTGACAAAGTGTGACGGTACCAAAAAAAAAGTCCAGCATATCAAACAAGGATAACGATAACGAATCCATGGACTCCAAAGTAAATAGTATCTCAGAAAAATGTCAAAATCCAACGAAATCTTGTGAGCCAGTACCTTTTCGCCGGTAAGATAAAGAGACATCACTTCAGATCACCCGCTTAATTTTGTGTTTCTCTCTCTCTCTGTGTTCCAGTAGGTGTCTCTTTGTCACATGTCATCTCAATTTGTCACAGGTTAAAGTACTAAACCAAGGATTAAAACTCCCTTATTCCACACTTGGCCCATTGTGCTGATTTTACAACAGGTAACTCGGTGATATGAATATCGCTGTAAACGATAATGTCGCGCCGTGTGATGCTGGCCTTAGCTGGCGCCGCTGGCCTCCACATCCTGTTGTGTGACGGCGTGGGTGCGGCGTGAATGCCTCCTGAGGCTACAGCAAAAATTGAATATAATATCATTATCATCTTCAGCTGAAGTCAGTCTGGCTTAGCGCCCTGACAGCGAGCGACTCAGAGTTTCACTCAGTTCTCTTAGTGTTTGTGATTGTGCGTGTTTTATTTTAAACTTTTAAACTTTTAAACCTTTTAAACTTTAAACTTTTGTTTACATTTACGGTTGTGCTCAGTCAACCGGCAACGATACACGCTATTTGCATGGCCCTGAAAATAAGTATCATCAACAATCTCAGGTAAGTGTTAGCTGATTACAGATCGGTATTGTTTGATAAATATCAACGAAAGAAAGGAACTTTCGACCACTTAAATAAAATGTTTTTTAGGCAAGTGGCATGTCGTGTGTGCACAAGTTCTAAAGTTAAAAAACAGATGTATAATGTCACTAGCAGTAAAGTGAAATTAATATGTACTAGATACCTAATATCAGGGGCTAGGTACATAAAATCAGGGACTGGAGACTGGGTACTTGATATACCTTCTGCTACTGTTAGTGATGACTTTAAACTGCTCATTGTTGTAAGATAAACACTGTCTTCTAAGCCTGACATTTACAGAATGTCAAATTATAACAGTTTCATCTTGACAAGATATACATCATATGCACTTTCAGACAAAACAAGATTACAAAAGTAGGGTGGAGAGGGGTAGTAGAGGTAGTACAAGCTACAAGCGATGAAAAACAAATAGAAAAAAATTCTTTAAGCGTGAAATTCAGAAACTTTCATTTTGTTAGTATACCTTTTGAGACTAGCTAATCATTGTAGTCAAGGTCAATAAACAATGCTCAGTGTCCTATTTTATTATATATTTTCAGTAAGTTTTGTTTGGGCGACAGTCGGCTTCGTGCTCCGTGATAGAGCCCCGTGGGTAGGCTCATTGCCAAGCTAGAAGGAAGACTGTTGTCAGTCATGTCTGGTAGCCAGATACCTCACAAAAAGGTAATTCAGGAAATCTGTTACTATTCAATAATAATGACACACAAACACATAGTAGCAGCATTAGATTGGTCAAACATTGGAGATGTTTTATTTTCGAAGGCGTTGAATTGATGTAAGGTCCTGACTCTATATTTTATTTCTATTTAATAACATCACACTGAAGGCAAAGCTCGAGGGCAAGACTAGTGGAGGTGGTAGAGCTGGTCAAGGGGGAAGCAACACTGCCAAAGAGTGTTATCTGCACGTTGTCACAGATGCACAAGCTACTTCTCTCGCTGGGTCAGGTTAGTCGCCTTCTTTTCATCTGAGATCAGTTTTGACATACATGTATATTATAACGTATATTACACTGGTACAAATATTCACATGTACATTCCATGTGTATCACATGAAGTACATAACAAGTCCATTATACACCAGAAGACACATCACTACAAAAATATTAATATCTAAGTGACCAGTTGCATATATTTTTCCATTTAATTTTCTTTTGTTTTAAAGTCTTACATATTTTCATTTTTTAATCAATATTTGAAGTTGTACATGTGGCCTTGGTTTTTTTTTTATTAAAACATGAGCATGAATATATGTTTGACATAACAAAGGAATCAATCAAACTAAATCAAAGACAGCATCTGTCTTTAAATTATTTTCACATACAATTAGAAACATCTATTTGTATTATTTAGTTGTGTTCAATCTATGCAATTTTTATAGTTATTTATTGCTTTTATACAACCAGTAAAAGAGACAAAATGTTAATATCCTACTTGTTTTAACAGCTTAATAGGAAATGTCCTCTTTCACCTAGCAAGTGTTTAAATTTATCTCTTTGTAACTTAGCTACTATACATAAAAGCTTTATTCCTAATCTTACTTTTATCATTGCAAATGATAGGCTCTGCAAAAATGTCATTAGTGTTTTAACACACAACACTTTCTCCAGAAATCTCATACCCTATATAGACATCTGTCAAGGAATCATTTATTTTTGTAAAAGCGCCCATTGCACAACTCGTTATCTCTAAACTCTCTTATGTTTTATGTGTGAAAATAAGAACTATTTCAATAGTGATTGATGTTCTGCAGGCATAGTAGTTTCAATGCATTCATATGGTTTAAACCCAAAGAAGCTAAGATATAGATTTTTGAATGCAATTATCTACGGCCTGGAAGGTTTTGCAATAACAGTCAAAGTGTATTAGTTTTGACAAAATTAGTGACGGTATTACTACTCTTCCTATTGGAGTCTTTTCATCTATTATTTATACAGAATTTGAACTTCATGAAACTTGCTATCCGTTAAAAGAGATATTCTTTAGTTCTTTTATTTGTAGTTTAAGAATGTCCACCATTCACTTTAGATTGTCATTTTCCGTTTTCACAACTTAGAGACTGCTCAGAACTAAGAACTCAGTTTTGTTGTGTAATATACAGTGATTGATTAATCTTCGACTTGCTTTCTCAGAAATTCAGTAGCTGTTCGTATGTTGTTTATCGGTCTGCCATCTGACCGTTTGTGGTGTTAACAGTCAGGGTTTGTCGATCGCGTGATTTAGGTCGACTTTTTTTTACTTACTCTACACGTCCTGCCTTCTCTCTTTGTCACCCCTCTTTTTCTTCTGATTCTTTGATTTTGTGGAACGACGTGCTTAGCGTTAGTTTCTAAATTTTCTTTCTTCTTTCATCTTTTCTATTCTTTTTTTTTGTGTTGGGGGGGGGGGAGGGGAAATTAGTTTTGGAATCAGATAACACAAACGTAACACAGGAGCAACCACCACAGGACAACACAGCACAACTCAGACGACCTCTTTTAAATTAAAGTGATCGCAAGTGACCGTATAGAGTAGACCACCAGTTTTATTGTCCTACCCCAGCCTGCAAGAACTCATGTATTTTTGAGCCAGCTCTGAAGAAAACAGCAGTTTCAAAATTCTCCGTGCACGAGAGGTGCTGAACCTGTTCAAAAAATCTGTAGTTCTTTCCACCATGTAAAAAACTACAATACAAATGCAAAATAAATTAATTCACTGGATTGGGTAAGTTTCAGACATAATGCGGGATCAATGGTTGCATGATGAATATGGCAAGAAACCAGACCTCGTCCCTTAAATAAACCCTAGTGGGACTTCAGGTTAAATAATGGCATTAAGTGACTCAAATCACCAAGTTAATTAAGAGTTTAATCAAAGCTATTCTTTATGAAAGTAGAACAATTTTAGCGGCCATAATTAATAGACACACACAGACTGCTCATTTTGACACCATGAAAAGCAAGTGACAGAATTATTTTATAAATAAATTCTATGCATATAATATACTGAATTATTTTGTACTTCATAAAATGTGTATTATTTATTAATACAAATATTACCCTGACCACAGATCCTTGTCAGGAGAGTTAACCTGTAAGCCGATGCTATGCCTGCCTGTTTGTTAAATGGTTTATCAAGACTGTAAAGCATAACATACATATTAACTGATATATTAGCTAAAGCTAAAGGTAACATTTAAAAAATGTCTCTAGTACTAACACATTATACTTAAATGATATACCACTTTTGTTCTAATTCCTTTCTTCATCAGCTCCTCTTTCCCCATATTTTGAAGAAGCAGGGTGACCTGATTCAGTTTGTGAACTACATTCTGTAATGCTTCACTCTGCACATCAATTTTGCTGAGAACTCTTTTTAAAAATGTATTTGAAATCAAAATGTTACTTGAAGTCTTTAAAGTAATGACAAAACTAAACTATGGATGTAAGTCTAATGAAAATTTTTTTAATTAACAGAAAATGTTTAGATGGATATAATAAGGATGTGCATGTAGACCATTAAAACACAAAATCTGTGCTTGTATAGTGATCATGAAATTATAGAGGGAGACAAAATAAACTTACTGGTAAAATTCACTGAGCCAGACCTACAGTCAGTGTGATCATTTTTGTATAGAGGATAACTCTCTTTTGTTCGGATTTCAATATTTATTGAACAAGTATTTGAACAACTTTTTTCCAGTTTTAATGCATCCTATTCATCAAGTTTCTCTATTATCTCTACTACATACACAAAACTAAAAGACAGCTGTAACTTGTTTAGCAAGAGTCAAGTCTGCAAGGAATCCCAGCTTCCCAATGGAGGACCCAAAGGTGATGTTGATTTTGCCTACTTGATGTGATTTGATGGACTAACGAGTAAAGATGGATTTCTTCTTCTTGAATATATGAGGGCCTCTGTTTTGTCATCATTGAGTTTAAGTTTTTTTGACACCATCCAGTCTTTGACTTCATTAATACAGACTTCTATGGCGCTGGTAGAGGAGTGAGACTCAGCCGGTGGAGTGGAGCAGTACAGCTGCATATCATCAACATAATATTGATAAGAAAGGTTGTGAGACTGGATGCAAGATGAAAGTGGCTTCATATACAGAATAAATAGTACTGAGCCTTGATGGCCGCCACAAGAAAGTGGAGCAGGGCGAGATGTTTGACCATCAACACACACAGTCTGCGTCCTATCAGTGAGATTGGAGTTGAACCCCGCTAGTGCAGGGAATCCCATAGAGGGTGTGTAGTATATAAAGGAGCAGAGAGTGGTCCATGGTGTCAAATTCAGCAGACAGGTTCAGTAGAGATAAGGCAGAAACATGACCACTGTCAATGGCAGATTGTATGTCGGTGGTCACTTTAATAAAAGCAGTGTCAGTACTGTGAAAAGTTCTCTATGCTGACTGAGGATGGGGGATGAGTTGGTGCTCTTGTAAGTAGGCCCACAGCTGTGTCAAAACTATACATATCTATGTCTGTCAACGTGCGCGTGTATGTGAATATCTAGATGTGTGAGCGTTTTTGTGTGTGTTTTGAAAGAGTATAAAATAAAGACAATCCTGGTACATCAAAAACTAAAACCATGGGTAGATTTTGTGTGTACTTATGTAAATAAGCCTGGCTACAAGATAAAGCCTATTGTTTTGGCATAGGTGTGTGTAGGTGTGTGGTTATGAGTACTCATAAGGTTCTCCAATCGTCCCAACTATATGCCAATCTCACAAACAAACTATTCATATAGTCAAAATTGATCAATAAATATAAGCCAAGGTATCCACTACCTATTTACATGGGGTGTGAGAAATATATTCGCATCAGCGAGAAAGCACTGTAAAGGGAGATCATCATCAACATACACCTTCCTATTTCCCCGTCTTCAGAAATTTTTATTATAAATATAGATATAACGATTTTAGTTTGCACATGAATATAAAAATTAGTGTATAGATATCTCATTTAAGGTATGGTAAGTGGCATGGAACAAAAGCAGACCTAATGAGAGAGACAAAGAGGGTTTCCCGCCATTCTCTAAAGATAAATTAAAAGTGTACGGAAGACTTACCAGAAAAGGTATTTACATTCTAGTAATGTGAGTCAAAGAGGTAGGAGTCACTTAAGATGTTCTTCCGTATCACATATAGCCAGCCAAATGTCTGCCTCAGTGGCACCAGAGATCGCGTTTGTACAGGCGACATCTTCTGTCGGACAAAGCAGTTTTTTGTCCATTTTTAGTCTCAACTGGCAGTAAGTCGTCTCCGTGGTTGGTGTAGTTGGCTAGTTCGCTGTTGGGGTCTGTCGTATCGCAGAGAAATGGCTTTTTATCGACACACAGACGACCGTGACCCTGTCTGAGTGAGATGTATCTAGGAAGGAGGGAAAGCCGGGATTTTATGTGTATCGATGTCTGGGAGGGAGATTGTAGGGTTGACAATATGTAAGAATTGTTTCACATTCTTCACATGTTTCGTCTTTACCATACCCTTGGATTAATTGTGTTAAAAATCCAGCAAAAGGAAAATGTTTTTGAGGCATGCTATAATAAAACTGCCTCAAGAGTGTGTTTAATCCCCCCACACAGGCCTAAAAGTTTTTTTTTTTTTAATAAATAAAGACATTTCTTCACACAGCGGTACAGACACGTTCAGCCTCCTTTATGAACATTGCTCACCCCCCTGTGTCTAAAGTTTCACTTTCCTTCTATCTCCAGGAAGTCAGTGTCCTATTGAAGACATTAAAAAGAAGTCAGGTGCAGATGTACAGCTTGATCCCTGCACGTCATCCGTACAAGGCACAAAGACTGTCATCATTAAGGGCTCTCGATCTCAGATCGAGGAGGCAGTCAGGCTCATCAATCAGGAGACAGGCGATCAGGTTTACAAAGTTTCATGAAATATCCAACATACTTGTATCACTATCATCTTTGATAACAACTAACAACTACGGTTAACACTTCGTACAATGTAGGTCGTCATTTACATAAAATCAGTCTTACTCTAGAAATTATTGATAATATTAAATACTACTTAATAAACGTTAATATTTCAAGTTTGAGAGTATATTTGTATACAAATAAAACCAAAACAGGAGACCATCTCAGCACAAGCCCAGTCATTCTGGGTCAAGTGGGTTGAGGCCGCGTTCCCTGATCTCGACTCACGCGCCTACTTCCTGCCTCCTGTCTACTTCAACCGCGTGCCGATGACTAGACATCAGATTGCTGATCAGGATGTCGTCGTCTTCAAAGAGAAAGGACAGTCGAATCAACCATCCAGCCAGTCATCCAGCCAGACAGCCATTCCTCAGTCGACTGGTGCTCAAGCTTCCATTCTTCAGCCTGCTTGTGTGCAGGACAGTGACGTCAGAGATGACGCAGCCATGCAACGTGTGTTGGTGTGTCTGCAGACATTGTTTGAGCAAAATAAAGAAGTGTTGGTTGGTCTGACTCAGCTTCTGTTCGGACAGTACCTGGGGGAACCTTGTTACGCTGCCGCGGCTGCACATCTCCGCCTACCCGCCAATCTTCCTCCTGCTCTACCACAAAAGTGGAAACAAGGAGACTTTGATGTGCTTCTTATTCACCGACAGTACGGTCTTGTCACCTGTGAGGTGATGGCGTTTGGTGACAACATACAGGAACTGAAGATGTCACAGCAGGATGTAGACAATACAATTAGAAAGAAACTGAGTAACGCCGTCTCACAGCTGGACAAGGCGGAGGCCATGTTGTCTCACCTGGTGTCTGACATCGCTCCCGGTCTGCGCATCACTAAGACCATCGCTTTCCCCAACCTCACGACTCGTCAGGTACAACAGGCCATCTCTGGCGACTCCAAATTTTCCAGGGTAATAAGCTATACAACTTATTGATTATTTTCATTGGGCTAAGTAAAGATACAAATTAAGAGCTACTACCGCTGTTTTTTGTTTAATCATTTATAACCACAAAAGCATATTTCTTCATACATAATAACTTAATGTACAAGAATTTTCTAGCAATATATCCTTATACATCCAGTAGTTTACACTGTAAAGTAAAGTAAATATTTATAATGAGAACTATCGTATGATATGAAAATTAGAACAAAGCAATATTATACGTCGCTGACAGAAGAGGTTTCTTTATAAAAAAAAATGTTAAACAATGACATTTATCAGCCACGTTTTATTAACTACTTCAGATTACACGGTTCTTTGCAGGACCTGAGTCAGTGTCTAAAAACATCAGACCCCGCCGACATCCCAGGTCTGTGTCTGTGCTGTGATCAGTTGTCTGACCGCAAGACATTGCCTGACGTCAGTAGTCACGTGCTGAGTGCACTCGGACACTGGTGGCAGCGACGTGTGGCTGGGGCTGGACCTGACAGTCACATGACACCTGAGGTGTACAAGACACTGGTAGCCAGGTGAGTCCTTAGTAGTCACATTAAAAGTTTTATAATATAGGCAATGTATCCTGTCAAGACAAAATGTGACTGATCCAGCCCCACTACCACTTCTTGGTGTCTTGGCTGGGAGTTGTTTGGTTGGCTCTCTCCTACTGGTCTGTATTGGAAATCTTCTTGGGGCATCTGATATGGAGGATGTGGCGCAGACATATGTTGACGAATGTCTGAATCTTGTTGGTAATGATGATGTTTGTCCCACGCCATGTCTCTGATCCTTATAGAAGGAATGACTTTACATTTGCATTTAAGATGCGGATCTTGGCGTGTAAAGACAAAGCCTTGGAGTTCCAGATAGGTCGCAGGGTGTGGACTGCAAGCCTGGCTTTATTCGGCTTCTTACATCTTCATCTGCACCTCAATCTTTGCTGACTATGCTGCCAATGTAGCTTAAACGGTCAGACTCTGTAATACATTCACCATGTAGTTGAAGTGGGGCTTCTTGCTTGTTGCTGACCCTCATTATCTCCGTCTTCTTGATGTTAATGGTCAGGCTAGTCATCGCTGCTTCTTCTGAGAGCCGTGAGAGCTTTGTCTGTGCGTGTTGCTGATGTCATCCGCAAAGATCCTCAAGTTGCCTGGCGAAAGTCCACTGAATATCCGTGTTGCTATTATAGGTTGTTCTTTTCATGATCCAGTCTATGACGATTAGGAAGATTGTCGGCCAGAGCATACAGCCTTGCCTCACTCCAGTCCTCACTGCGAAGAGGTCAGTCTGCTTTGCGTTGTGGATCACCTGGCATGTCGAGCCCTAAAACAGCTGCTGGATGATGGCAGTGAACTTTGGTGGAAATCTGTAGTGCTGCATCAACTTCCAGATGGTTTCCCTGTCTACGGAGTCAAAAACCTTCTCAAAATCTACAAAAGCTATGTATAGATGTGACTGCCATTCGATGGACTGTTCAATAATACTTCGTAGTGTAGCGATTTGGTCGGTGCATTATTTATCCCATCGAAAGCCTTCCTGTTCTTGCCAAAGTCTCTAGTCTCGGGCATTCTTCAGTCTCTCCAGGAAGATTCTGGTCAGCACTTTGCTAAGAATGGATAATCCCATGTCAATTGCGGCACTGTCAGGTCGCATTTTTAGTAGCTTTACTAGACAGCCAAGCTTCCAGTCTTCTGGAACTTGCTTCTGTTGCCAAATTTTCTGCAGCAGGGGGTGTAGCATCTCCGCTGCGGCTGTTGGGTCTGCCTTGAATGCCTCCATTAATTCCAATTATATTAAATATTCTTCCTTACCTTTTTATATTTTTTTCTCATGCAATTTCAATATTAAGTCAGTTGCCAATTTTCTATGGCTAGCATTGTACATGTAAAAAAATGGCATAGAAGTTGTTGTTCTTGTTACTTTTTTTAGTTCCCTTTTGTTAAAGAGAAAGAAACACTTACCTTTAGATCTTTAACGGTAACGACGAATGATTTACTTAAAGACACAAAAATAATTAATCGTGCAAGTATCATTAATTTATAATATACTCTTTTGATTTTGAAAAAAGGTATGAGATTAAGGAATGACTTATTTTATGGAATAGATTCTGTGGTCCGGCGACAACAGTGAGTGTGCCATGCACACGTCCTCCACGTGTGAGTGTCAAGACCCTGGGTCAGGCCGTGTGGTGGACAGGAGAGTGCTATACTGCTGTAATCACACTCTTCCCGGAGCAAGTTCGCCTGCTACACGACCCGCCTGACAGACTCTTTGTCACCGGACCGCCCGGTACAGGTAAAACTGTGGTGCTGCAGCTGATGGCCATAGAGCGGCTGCGATGTGGTCACCACGTCTACATTGTCAGTAGTTGTAGTGAGAGTCGTGCAGCGTGCAGCATGTTGTATGACTTGTTGCAGCAGACAGTAAACACACTACCGTCAGAAGGTGTGTCACCTGGTCAACCTCACCTCCTGCAGTATGATCTTGGTGACGATAAAGACGTGGATAAGGCCGTCAATGACTTGTCACAAGCGGCGAGCGGAGGGTCGTTGTACGTCATCGCTGATGAAGTGGGTCCTGATATGAATGGGTAAGTTGTAAAAGTAGATTTGCTCTGTTACATCAGCTGTTACTTTGTGTAGGGAAACATGTCATTACGTTAACCTCATGTAATGGGGTTACATCACGTATGACACAAACATAAACACACATAATAGTGACAGTACACAGTGTAGCATGTATATATCCATCCTCTGCAACATTTATGTCTATTACAGAGATTGCTTCCAGGAAATGTGTGAGAAGCTCCTGACACAAGTTCCTCGTCTCCATATCTGGGCAGCAAATTGTTTTCATGGATATCCACCAGACGGATGGAAAGAAGAAAATTTAATCAGACCCCTCCGCTTTACGCCGGCCATCCTCAGGGAACTTAAGAAAGGCTTGTGTCTGGTGAATTACGATGACATCTTACAGTACAGTGAGCGAGGTGTGCCCGACCACACAGACGGCCCGCCAGTCAGACAACTGTATCATAAGCCTCAAAGTCATTCAAATCTCAAGCTATTTGACTGTGTCACGTGCGGTCGTGAGGTGGCCAGCTTTCTGCTCAATCTCCATGTTGGCGTTGCAGGTAGGTATGGGTATTGTGTAGTGTAACGTCTGCTGACAAACAGTTAACTGTGTCATAAATAACAAACTGGTGAGAAACAGTCTTGTGAAGAGATGTATTATGTCACGTGTCATTATACGTCATCACGTTAGTCCTCATTGTTTATACCCACGTGTCTGTCAGTGTGTTTCTCTGTCATGTGACAGAAAAAAAATTAATTTGAATGTTAACAGAGAACTCCAATCCACCAAGTCTACAGTGGAGAGACATGCTGGTGTTGTACTGGTGTAACTTTAGTGACAACTCGGGTATGGTGAAGGGACTGCAAGAAGCGGGTATCCCAGTGCAGTTGATGACGGATGATGACTTCGAGGACATGGTGAACGCCCGCAGAGACGTGGTGTGGGTGGTGTATGGAGACCGAGTTCATGGTCTGGAGAGAAAAGTCGTCGTCTGTCTGGACGACTATGAGACTACGGATGAGGGTGAGGATGGCAACGTTTTTAACCTAACCTTACAAAGAAGTGATACCCGACTTTACTTCATGTCCCGATGTACGTCACAACTTGTGATTGTCTCCAATGACGGCCTACCGATGTCATCTGCTCAGTAATACCCCCTAGAAGCACATTCGTCATATTTAAATATATCCAAACAGGACGGAGCAGTACGCGTGCCTCGAAATCCACCTGGCACGTGCGTCCTACTAAATTGAAATCTAATCATATTAAAATGCTGTTGAGATAAACTACATTCGCTTCGTGCGGCAATGGTTGAAAAAAATTTTTCTAGACTTTAACAAAGGAGTCTTCCCCCATAAAACAGCGCCCCGAAGCCCTAACTATTATGCATGTGCACAATTTCAAATACAACCGTTTGCCCCGTTTCAATATCACTTTTGATATTGTAGAATATTCTAAAAAAAAAAGCTTTGATGATTAGATTTACTGTATTAAGCAAATTAAAGGAGCATTTTTATTGTGTGTTCCGCTGGACGTAAGTTCTGATTTTGATATGGAGACTTTCTACAATTTCGTTTTCTTAATTGCAGTGTTTAATCACGAACTTGTATTACTAGACTGCTCGCAGACGATTTTTTTACTGTTACTAGTAAAACGAGGCTGGTGTATACAAAGCTTCCGGTTTAGTCCCATTTTAACTCATTTGCTTTGTCAGGGTTTAACGAGGTCACATTCCCCTCGATCGTGCTCATGGAAATTCACCAATTTCAAAAAATCATAAAAAATAACTATAACAGATGGAAAAACAATTTTAACTGATAATAAGAGATCAAACTGTGTAAAAGAAAAATGTTTACATCTGAATCCTGCATGAACAGTCACTTATTAGGTAATCCAAAACAAATTAGGAAGGTGTACTTGAATTTTTTTTTAAATTCACTAAGGGTTGCACAGGAACATTGGTCTTGTCAAAAAAAAAAAAAAAAAAAAAAATCAGATTGATGCATGGTCTCGGCGAAGACAGCCAGCAACCCCACATACACGTCCGTGGTTTAATTCTTTTCGCTAGCTAAATAATTGGCGCTTGTACACGTTTCTTAAGTGATCGTTTTAGATTACTATTGGTTTTCTGTTCAATTTACTGGCAATGTATATGACTGTATTTGTGACATCCATTTAAGATTCGTGTTACTGATTGCTTTTTTTATGCTTGTTTATGTATGCTTCATTTGTTGTTTATCAGTTTTAATTTCAGTTGCTTAGAATTATTTCTACCCAGTTTCTAAATATATAAACATTATTAACATTAAGAGTAAAATCTTGGGTAAAATATGTAAAATACAAACTCTAAAAAATATGTACAAATTCATACTTAGCTTAAGTGTAGAAGGAATTAACTATCATACTCAGCACTTTTGTTTAAATTACAATTCTTTCTTAAATTATGCTTCCATCGATTAATTATAATTTTACATTATTTTCAGTTCAGTATTTGTGTGTATTATAATATTACATTTGTAATGTATATTACAAAAGCTTATTAGATAACTTATTATTACAAAAGCTTATTAGATAACTTATCAGTCATTAGCAAACTAAAATTAATTGAAGTAATTTTCCTTATTAAAAGTATGATAATTATCATATTGCTTATGATTTTCACTAACAAATTAGTTACACAAGCAGTATTTGTAAATGTATGTAAATATAATTGTTATACAGCTATAATTATAATAGAAATATCTTTTGTGTAATTTTTCCTACACTGTAATTACCAAAAAAAAATTTTTCAAACATTATATAACATTAATTGCAGCTAAGTTTTTATTGGATTTTTAAGCTAAAAGAGTACAGAAAATTTAATAGAGTGAGAGTCATTACAGTTTAATTTGGTTAATACACAATCAGTAAAGCCTATATTGTAAATTATGACCAGTTTTATATTTTAAGACATTTCCATGCATGTACTATGGTGCATATTATTCATAACTGTGAATTGCAGGCCTGTTTACACTTAAAATCCATGTAATCCTATGACAAAAAGCAAATTTTTAAAACATTTTTGGTTTATTAATGCACAAAACATATAATACTACTACATAAAACAGTTTACATAAAAACAACATGTACACAGAGAAAACACATCCCTTGTGATATACGAAATCCTGTCATCAATGTCTAATCAGCAGAAGCAGCTGACAAGCCAAACAGAGTAGTGGTCTGTCCCTGACTGCTTATACAGCGATAGCTTTTAACATGTTGCAATAAATAACATAATACATATTTTAAAAAACCTTTCCATTCCCCCCCACTGACCCCCAGCCCTTATTTCAAGAACTTCACACATTAGAAACATGCACTCGACATATGCTAATTTATGTACCAATAGCATCCATTATATCATATCTTCTAGTGTGTTGTATAGCAATATTAAATAGAAGAGAAAAAAAGCACTCTCACACATGCTTTCAAGTAGGTATAGGGTTTTCAGGCTAAGGCGAAACATAAGGGATACACACTTGTAAAAATACAGGGTCATGATAAATAAATCCTGATCGTTGAAAGGTTCTTCTATAGAAAAGAGATGCATGTAGATAACTCACTCAGTTTTAAAATAGTACACTTTCATACTGAAAGAAGCATTACATCTATCTTATATCTTGCATCTAGATGTTTAACATATGCTTTTGAGTTGGTAATAATTTCACCTCTTTACACTAGTGTATGAGAAATGTTGCCTCAAGTACAATAGTTAAGGAATTTGTGACCAAGATTCTATATACAATTCTGCTATGAATCCATTTAACTTCACAGCTGTTATATTATTGTACTTTACTAAAAATATTTTTGCATGACAGTTGTATTATCATTTTCCTATTTGCTACAGCTTTCAGGCGTTTCCCTGTTCCTTGTCATTAAAACAGCCTCTGTACCTTTCCAAATGATTAAGTGAAAAACAGCTGGATAACTGTTTTTTGCTTTGTTGTTCTGAAAGGCGCATAGGCTATTTTTAATGCCATAACTCGTATGTATTTACGTATAGATTGTTTACCCTGTCACAACTTTTGGTTTAGATTATTTTGTTCTTGTGCTTGTCTTTATCTAAAGTGTCACACTAACCTGTATGCTTATTTTCAAAATTAATTTTGCTAGTTATTACCTGTATTTTTTTATGGTTGAGGGGTCTTGAATGATGCAGGCACATTTATTTATGCACTTTCAAAGCTGCATTATTCATTATTACTGTATATTATGTGGTCTGAATTTAAAGTCTAGGCTGGAAAAACAGAAACAGTCAGTAAAAGATCATGTATTAGAGATGTATTAGTGTTATAATGGAAATGTAATAGAATAAAATCTGTTAGCATGCCAAGGTCTCTAACAGAAAAGTATGTGGGCTTTTTTTCCCCATCTCACACAAATAAAGCAATCATCATGGAAGTCACCTTGATTCCCATGTGTCATAGGATGATAATACAACAATATTAATGTATATCATATCAAGACATGTAGTTTTTGATAATCATGAAGTCATTTATACTTATGTGTATAGAGTCACTATTTAGTCTAGTTAACAAGTTGTTCATATGGTAGCCAGTGTTTACCAAACCTTTCTTCGTTTATTTGTAAACATGTATTAAATTTTTCAATTGTATATCTGTGTTTCAATATTTGGATAAAATGTTCTAACCGCGGGATGACGTTTATAAATCTATAAGAATATATGTATGCTTTTGCTAGCAGTAAAATTAAATCAAGCACAATATCTGTCTCAAACGTATTACTGCATCCAAACAGAACCAAATGTTCACTGATAGTTATCTTAGGAGCATTTGTACATTTGTCTAATATACAATTTTGTAATTTTTTCCAAAAATCATTAACATATTTACACTTCCAACAAATGCTGAATATTTTCATTTTCATCTCTGCAAAGGCTGCAGACATCATCCTCTTCTAGTCCCATGTGAAATAATATTACTCTTGTCCCCAGAGTTCTAAGTAGCACTCTGATTTGAAGCCATTTTAATTTAATATCTTTTATATTAGCCATTGCTTTAAATATAACATATAGAGTTTTGTTTGAGAAAAAAATCTTGCATTTTCGCTCTTATTTTTTCAGATCTTGTAGTACTTTCCCAATTTTGCGTTTGTAATTTTTGAATTTGTTTACTTACATAATTACAGTTTTCTAATGAACACAAATATCGACTGAATTTCTCTCCTTCTGCTATATCCACTGTGCTCTGGAGCGAATCAGTATACCATCACTTTTCTTTTCCTTATACTAATAAGTTCCTTTTTGCTCTTTTCCAGTTCATTCAGCTCTTCCTCATTCATCTTTCCTTTACCTTCCAACTGTGTAATTATTTTTTCTAATTTTTTTTCCTTTTCCTAATTTTTTTTTTCATTTGCATAAGCCATTGTTTTTGTTCTGATTTTCATTAGCATAGTGTCTCAAAAGGTCTGATCCGATATAACCAGCTGTACTTCCATCAAAGGAATATTTCCTAAATTTTTTCTTTCAAATGAAAAGGCTGAGTATTCTTCTGTAACTTCTCTGACAACATTATTTATTTGAGTTAGATAATTTTTATCCCTTAAATGGGATGAATTTAACTTCCGTAGATTAAATCTTCTTTCTTCTTCTTTGTTGCTTAATGATAGAATGATCAAAAAATGGTCAGTTCGATATCCCGGGGTAATATCTGCATCTACAACAAGAGCTGAAAGTGAATCTGACATAAGAAAGTAATCCAATCTGCTATGTTGGAGGCGCATTTTCCTATGCCAAGTGTATCTTAGTACTTCTGTATTTAATTCACGCCATATATCAATCAGGTTCACATTTTTCATCATCTTATCAATTTGTTTTTGTCCTCTTGTACTGTTGTTATGCTTATAGTCATGGCAGTCTAGCTGAAAGTTCAAAACAACATTCCAATCACCCCCAATCACAATGTTATCTATACCTAATTGCCTCACACACTCTTCTAGTTGCGAACAAAATTTTGGGTTATCCTTGTTTTGCTCACAGACATTGCAAATTAGAATATCGTTTTCTAGTGTTTTTATCAATGCTATAATGTAGTTTCCTCCATTGTCTCTATAAACTTTTTAAACTGAAAATTAAAAATTGTTATTAAATAGGATTGCCACCCCACGTGAGGAAGAACTGTAGGATGCAAAAAAGGCAAGAGTAACCCCATTCTGCAGATATCATTGTTTCCTGTTTATGGTCAAAGTGACTATCCTGTAACTGATAGACTGAAAAAGTCTTATTATATAAATAGTGGAAAACATCTCTCCTCTTACGCATGTCACCTAGGCCCTGACAGTTCATTGAAGCTAAAATAATTGATTAGTTTGTGCTCATGTCGAAGTAATTTTAAAGAAACAGTAAACAGCACATAACATTAATTGGTGTAACTTTAAAAAAATAATAATGAAGAGTACTGTAGTCAATACAAGTATTCCATAGATGAGCCTTCATTTGATGATCATAATCTGTTGTGTAAGTATTTGGTGGCAAAAGAAGAGATGGAACATTTAAAAAAAAAGCATAGCAAAGGATATACATAGACGAATAAAAACAGACGAATGAACATGAATTTTACAATGGGATTGTCAGGGTGACATAATACAGTCACCATTTTTGCCATGAGTGGTGATCTAGTGTTTGTTGTTATAACAAGGTCGGCTTAAATTACTGTTTCTGTGTTCAGCTGTCGAAAGACAACCCTTCCAAAGATTGTCTTTATATCAGGATGAGAGTAACAGATATACTGGGTATATTTAAAGTCTTGTAATACAACTTTTAAAAACACACATAGTTACCGTATGACTGCGTGATGGCTCTGATGTTGCGCCCATCCTTGGTGGCCGCAGGGCGGGTACCAGCTCAGTGACATGCATTCTTGATGTTTGTAACGACTTTGTAGACATCCTGTTGGTGTTGATAGAACTTACCATTGTTCTAAGGTTGAGAAACTTCTTCTGCCATCTCCTTTTATACTGCAATGCTGTTTCTTCCGATGACTGTAATCTCTCCAGTCTCATTTTAAGCAGCAATGTTTTTGTAATTTATGAATATGGCCGTGTGAACCATACATTTGGCGTCGACCAATTTTATTTCTTTGGTCACCTTTCTTTGCTGATTCTTGTGAGTTTTGCAGAAAGATAGTGTATTAAACAGTTTATTTAAGCTATCAAGAGGGTAACCAGTGTTGATAGAATTTTCCTTTTATATATGTAGCTGAGAACTTTCTTACTAGTTTCTTCAAATTCCAGTCTGGATCGACTAAAGGCAATACACATGTGAGCTTCATCAGAATCGGAAACAGGAATTACGTGGATTAGCCTGCCACAAACAATCTACATTAAATAAGACTTGTCTGTACAGAAAAAGAGACAATAAAAGCATTTTGTGGCTTGTGAAAATATAAAGCTAATAAATATTAGTGTCCTTCTCTGTTTGCTGTTGTGTGACTGACAAGTAAATAGTCTTTCGTACCCGAGGACTATTTAGTCAAACTCTGATTTCTTCCTCCTGTTTGTTTCTCTGCATTTTGAATAGAGTGAGAGCTCAGTACGCTTGCTAATATATTATTTAGTTATATTGTAGTCAAATATTAAAAGTTGTTTAATGGCTGTGAAATTTGAGAAAGAAAGCAAATTTTTTCGGAACTTTATAGGCGTAGATATATTTTATTACAATAAAAGAAAAATATGTTCTCTACATGAGCTTTTGTGTGTTTCTGTGCGTGTGTGTGTGTGTTTCTGTGTGTGTGTGTTTTGTGTGCACGTGTTTGTGAAAAATGACATGCAGAAAAATAGACACAAAACCAATTATAATTCCAGTATCTGTAGTGGCACTCCTAACAGCATAATACTAATTTTTTTTATATTTTCCGCAACACAACCGATTTATAAATTTCTTCTCTGGTCTGTTCGATTTTAACCTGCAAAGTAAATTTACGATTTGCTTGTTGAAAAAACAAAGTACGGAAAGATGTATTTATCTGCAAAAGTACGAAATACACTTACCCAAAATAACTTTAAGTTATTGAATACTAGAGAAAACAAAAAAAAATATATAATTGAAAATTGGAGACAATAAAAGTTCTTTGTTTTGGAAACTGCGTTCCACATTTTGATCTCAGAAGAGTTCTGGTGAACAAAAGATGTTTTTCACAAGAAGCAACCATCCAGCTCTAACCTTGTCTTGACAACGGATGAAAAAGAGAAAAAAAATGAATCAGTCAGAAGAAGTGAATCAAGTCAATGACTCAACAGACAACAGAATTTCAGTCCCGTTAGGGTTGGTGGCGCCATCTGTAGCTGAAATGTTTTTAGAGTATGCGGAGATAATCGTTCCCCTGTGTGCTGCAGTGTGTTTGTTGGCCTGCATGCTTAACATCAGAGTGAATTCCATGCAAAGAAAGGACGCCTGCACCTACTACCTGCTGGCCATGAGCACCGGGGACGGTATTTACCTGAGCTGCTCCATCCTGGCTTGGCTGGGGGAGTCTGTCTGGGGGCTGACGACCAAGGAGATAACGATCATCAGTATTTACATCAACACATTCCTAACAACCACCTCTCGCAACTTTGCCATCGTCTTGAACTCACTGGCGTCTCTGGAGCGGTTTCTTGTCCTCGTCTTTCCCTTTACAGTCTCAGTAAACCTGCTGAACCACTTTCCACGTGCAGTGATTGTCTTCGTCTTCGGTTTGACTGTTCTCGGCCACGTGTCCCTCGTTCTGGAGTTTCAGGTGACGGAGGTGAAACCCAACACCTGGGCAGCGACATCAACAAAACTGCGGTTAGACAATTTAGGGATCTTTAACTTTTTTCGAAATTTTAGTCGAATACTTTTTTTCTATATTCCTTTGTTGTTTTCTTTAATGATGAACGTGTGTTTAGTCGCAGCTCTTCGCCATCATGCGTCCAGTCAAAAGAACATCAGATCATCGACTGGACATGAATCCAGCTCTCAAAACCAACAACTCGCTCGGAAAAGCAGGTCGGCTCAGGCGATAAATAAAACTTCACGGTTAATTTTCATTCTTACCTTTTCTTTCTTCCTCCTCGCGATGCCAAGAGCGATAAATTCGATGGTTGTGAATTTTGTCCCTACCTACGGGTATTGGACCATCAACCACTCCCTGGCTGTCATCGTTTATAGCATCGCAGACCTCAGCGCGATCTTAACTGAGTTGTTCCTCATGATTGCCAGTGTGATTCTCAGCAAACAATTTCGTAAAACATTGTTTATTTTGCTACGTATTGACAAGTGTTTGCCTGCAAGCAGTTCCAGTTTTAAAAGTGGAATTTTAATAACATCGCAGCTATCAGAGCCACCGGGGAATTCATCAGTCTTCAATGATTAGTTGGACTAAACCATGATAAAAAAGATCAACGATTCAATCTTTCATATCCGTTGTCCCCTGGAGAACAAAGCTTGTGTTATCATTTTAAAATTACTATTCACATAATTGAATCACATATAACAAGTACTTAATCGATGTACTACTTGTAGTGAAGTACAGATAACAGACAGACAAGCATTTTATTTTTGTAGTGCAGCTCCTGTTCTGATACAAACTTTAAAGAAAAAAAATTCCTTGGTTTATTTTTTTTTGTTAGATACTGAACAAAAGAATGCATTGTCTTGTGCTTAATCAAGAAAATGTAGATAGTAGAAATCTTAAATGACTTATCCGGTGCAATTTTTTGATTGGTTAAAATACTATTCTAATAAAGCTATGTAAATATACTCTTGCCTTTTCGAGATGCGAACCAGAATGATTATCAGAAAAAGGTTGTCTGGTCAGCCATCAGGACCGTAATAAATATGCTTAGGTTGTAAAAACATTTGTTAGTGAAATCGCCGGGGTCGTGTTTGTTGCCACATTAATATTTAGTCTATTATTATCAGAAACGGATAAAGGAGAATCATGACGATTCGTTCATTTTTAATTGTACCTTGAGATGATGTGTAATGTAATGAAAACGTGTGTTAAGCAAATGGACTACCTGCTCGTATGCCTATTGTAAAACTGCATTATTATTTTGTAGTTAAGGAATGTGTGATCATCATCTTTTTGCTGAACAAAGTTGTCTTGTGATGGTTGAGCACCGCAGGCCTGTGCGCGGAACTGTGATGATAAAAATGTTTTTGTCGTTTCTTTAAAGATCGATGAGGTACTATAAGTTATTTTGACAGGTCTATATAGGTCCTATCTACCCGTACCCAAATGTAAGTTGAATTAACTTTTTAGAATTGGGATGCAGAGGACGCTCAGGTCCAGACCAATCTACATATTAATAACTACAAATATCAGCTGGAAGGAAGGACTACGCCGGAGCTAGATTTGTTTGAGGGCAGCACCCGTTTCCTCCCCATCGCCACCTTGCATTCTAGAATATTCAAAGATTCCAGTCACACATTTAACAGCTTGGTTAACTGCGGAGAGTGTTTCGCCATGGCATGTCCAGCCGATTGAACTCTGACCTTCCACCTCCGACGCTTGTGAACCCTCGGAGTAGCAGAGTTTGTTTACAAGTGAAAAGATGATAAATCAGAGAATTAGGAGAGCTGATCCCGGTAAAAAATCAACATTTTTACACAGTGATTTAAACATACACCAAATGGACAAAGAAACTTGGTCGCGCGCTTGTGTGTGTGAATACAGAAAACCAAAGGATTTATCAGGTCGCCAATCAATCCTCGTTGAGGAAACTGCAAATGCAATCGACGAAAGATGATAAATGCCGTCCCCGTAACTTTTTACTCGTTGCGGGAAATAACTGTTAGATGAAACACTTTCCTCAGGGCCGCCTTTGTTTGTGAGACTAGTTATCATCATGTCCACCTGTCTCACCTGATCTCCACCCTGAAGTCAGGTACAGACAACTGGCTTGTTAGTAGTTTGCTGAGCCACACCAACTTGCCCCTCACGTGCTGTACCCACTCGGGTACCCGGTGTCCCCACCTACTGGACTTCATCTTCACGTCACGTGTCACGTCATCTAAAAATAGCACACGTAAAGCATGCGTTGAATATTCTTATCCTGACCACTCGGTCGCCTCCCATACACAACTCATACAGTAATGAATGTCATAGAGAACACATTCACTTCATTAAATTGTGGAATAACACTCAATAATAAACAAATTACTAATATAAGAGCTGTCTATTAATAACGGGTTGCATTTAAATTTATTCCCGCTTATTGTGCTTAATTATAAACATATAATCAGTTTTTATTTCAAATATGTTTCGTGTGAAATACTTTTGTGAGGGTTAAAAACAAAAATATTTAAACTCTAATGATAAGCTTTTCTCAGGATCGTAAAATAATGTTTTATTCTGCCTTCTCACTCGATAACAAACCACGGAAAATTTTTGAAATGTATTTGAGATATGAATAATCCACTTTTAGTTTCAATTTATTTGTGTCATGTACTGCCAACTGTAATAAGTTCTCATCTTATGCTTACCTTACAGTAACTGCCTTCAAATTTTGTGTTAGGCTCAAGACTGTCTTCAGAACAATTCATTCCATGTTTGTCCCAAAAAAGCATATTTGTTTACTGATTTCTTGTGTCGCTGCCCCTTTAATAAATGTAATATATATAAATAAATAATTTTCTAAAGTCATTGACACAACTTATAAGCTGACTAGTGATGGTGCATGTGACATGGTGTTAGGGACTAGTATATTAGTATATTACTAGCTCAGTGAAGTAATTAACTCAACTGTTGAATGTTGACTTCAGTGGAAAAAGTTCTGAGTAACTTTATTCCTATTGCCACCTAAATAAAGAAAGCTCCGGGGCTGTGGTGATAGAATGTCCAGTCATCCAGTAGTAACATCTGGTCTGATGTGGAAGGTGGAAATGTCTGTCAGAATCGATTCACGTGACTTTTCCCTGTATCCCCGAGGGTAACCGTTCATACTCTGTTTATATCTGAAGAATACTTTGTTTTAAAAAGAAGGAATTGACAGAGTTCACTAAGATGTGTCTTTCTGCAAGATGCTGTGGGTTTTATTAAAGGACAATGTCGATGTTAGTCTGCTATGAGGGCGTTTGGTTGATATGCAGAATTGTAACAGCGACCTGATGGTTTACAAACATCTCCTGGTATAATTCTTTTCTGGATACTTATAGTTCACTACAAGTGATTACATGTATGCATTTCACAAGTCGTCTTTACAGATTTGTTCTTGGAAACTTGTATCTGCACTCAGCTGGCTCCTTGACTTTTATCTTATCCACCATCCTGTCCCCTTTCTTTACGAATATTTAGAATCAATGTTGAAGATATTTTATCTATGACCAGTGCATATTAAATAACTAACAGCAAAACTCTCTGATGATCATAACGAGGAAACATTATTCACAAGGTAAATATTGACTATGATCAGTACTTAACATAATTTACTTTGAGATTTGCTTACATTTCGATTGATTATTGCCATGGAAACATGAGTTGGTTCAAGCACGTCAGTTTTCGTCTTATACTTCTGTTTGCATGTGAGGACAAACATATTTACCTCCTAAGATCTTGCCTCCCTTTCAAGCAGACGAATTAACAACACTTTAAAGCCTCAGTTTCTTTTCATTCTGCTCATGAGCTACAAAGACTTGAAAACAACTGTTTGCCTTTGTCTCTGTCTGTACATCAGCATTACCATAAGAGTGTAAGTAATCAGTGTGTTTGGGCATGTGTACGCATAACCTACAAAACGAACAGAGCAGCAATTAATTCACTGTCTTATTAGGTTTTCAAGAGTGAGACCAAAGGAAAGAACAGTGGTCAGCACGTGACCTGGGAAGTTCTTCATTAAAAACCGTTGTCAATGGATAATCTACCATTCTCTGGCAGAAATCGAGTCACATCATGATATGTCGAATAAATTGGGAAACATCGAGATCCCTTTGTGTATCAGGGTTAGATAAAAGAACGCAGAGCAGCGATGTGCATCCGCTAATTGTTTGGCTGACAAGATCACAGCTCGAAAAAAAAAATAGAAAAGAGCAAAAAACAGCAAAATCACTTATTCAGTTTTTTTCAAGTATAAACACCAACTGTCCTTAGTATGAGCAGCGGATGGTCAGTCGGCAAAACATCGGGGTTCAAACCAGAAGCTCACATGTTGGACACTCGTGCAAGGCAGATTACTTTCCCCTGTCCACCCGGCTGTCAAGTGGATACCTGACTGTGGAGAGTGCTTGGAAAGTGAAGGCAGCGAGGTAAAGTGGATGACTACCGATCTCACAAAATACTGGCAGACAAATATACGATGTAACCCCTCACTATCTACCTTTACCTTAAACTCTTTACACATCAGGCGATCATTAAAACCCACAGTCAAAAACATAGACTTCGTATTTTAAGAATAATCTCAAAACTGTGTAAAGAGTTGAAGACTTTTCTTTGTTTAATAAGCCGACAGGAAAATGTGAAGGAAAAAAAAACTTAATTACACAATAACTGTTTAAATTTTCTTCAATTCTATTTTGTTTACTTTACTTAAGTAAATGTCAGGTGCGCGAAAAACAGTTTCATCCTGGTAAATGTGTCTTGAAAGTTACTTTCTTGCTTTGTTTTCCTTAACAGTTAGCTTTTTCTGTTAATCAATGTTTTATCTTGTAAAACATTTTAAAAATCCCTCTCAAATGCATGATTATTATTAACTTCACGGTTGTGTAATAGAGGACACACACAAACACACACACACAGAGTTCTCCAAGCAGCCATACCCACTATATACACAACATTCGCCTACATTCATAAACAAGAGAGCGAAATATTTATGTTCAGGTAAATATTAAAAAGACACTGTATTTAACATTTAAACAATGTTCCAGAATTAATCGTTAGAAGGAATTATTTATTCTGAAAGTCTTTATTTTCCTCAAAAAGCCCCCTTGGCTGTTGTATCAGAAGGCGATGTGTAGAAGTGTGATGATAATAATGATCGTTACGATATTGACGATAAAAGACAACATCATGCAGATCATCGCCACAAACACGAGATGAATCTGTTAGAAACGACGAACACAACCCTGCAAAATGCATCGAGCCACAACCAGGTCCCTGACAGTGGAGGACTTGTCTCAGAGGGAGTTCTGAAGACCTTTCTGAATTATTCCACCATCTTGTCGCCTTTCTTAGCTACAGTTTGTCTGGTGGCTTGCTTCCTGAACATCGCCGTCAACTGCAAGCAGAGGAGAGATGCTTGCACTTATTATCTCCTGGCGATGAGTGTCGGGGATGGTGTTTACCTGTGCTGCTCGATGTTGGGTTACCTGGGAGCACACATCTGGGGCGACACGAAGCGGGAGATAACCATGATGAACCTCTACCTGAATGTCTTGCCCACCACCATTTCCCGCAACTTTGCAATCGTCTTAAACTCGTTGGCGTCCTTAGAACGGTTCCTTGTTTTGGTTTTTCCCTTTAAAGTTTCAGCAAACTTGCTGAATCGGTTTCCACGGGCAGTGATTGTCTTTGTCTTTGGTTTCACTGTTCTTGGACATGTCTCTCTGGGTCTGGAGTTTCAGGTGGCGGAGGTGCAACCTCACACCTGGGGTGTGACCTCAACAAAGCTGCGACTAGACAATTACGAACTCTTTCTGTTTTTGAGAAACTTGAGTCGAATAATTTTCTTTTACATTCCTTTGATGTTTTCTTTAGTAATGAATATAAGTTTAGTAGTAGCTCTTCGTTATCACGCGTGTAATCAAAAGAATATTCGAGCAATAAAAGGAAAGGGAAATAATACTGGCAAAGATGGACGATTGAGTAGAACAAACACATCACGTGAAGACATCTCTAGAACATCTCGATTAATTCTGATTCTTACTTTTTCTTTCTTTCTCCTTGCTTTACCAAGAGCAGTAAATGCGACTGTTGCTAGTTTTGTACCGGATTATGGTTACGGAACGAGAAATCATTCTTTAACCTCCATCGTCAGCAGCATCGCAGACTTTAGTGCGTTTTTAACGGAAATGTTCATCTTGATCGTCAGCAAGACTCTCAGCAGCCAGTTTCGAAAATTATTGTGGTCTCTGTTGAGGTTTGACCGATGTTTCACACTGAATGATTCAAATAAAAATAATGTGATTACTGTTAACTCCACCATGTGCAGGACCAATTATTTATCAAGTGCGGACTAATTTTAACTCATTAGTATGGTGAGCAAAACGTTTGTTGTTGGTAAACAATGATTGTAAGTCAAAGTCTCTGTTTACTTAATTTTTGTGAAGAAAAAAGGTCAGGAGGTAAGGAAACATTTCACCTCCTGTCAAGGATGGATGACAAAGCAGCCAAGTGGTGTGAATGAGTCAAGGAATTGTGGACAACCCAATCCATGTGTTCAACAAGTAACGGTAAGAGCATGAGTAATCAGCCCTTGTACGAATAGTTTAGGAGATTCTAGAAGGTGAAATTGAGATGATATCATTGACTGTCATGACCAACGTTCACGTCCCAAGGAGACACGGCAAGAGCCGACTCTACCTGTGGACTGTCTTCCGAGCAAGTCACAGAAACTAATCCTAGGAGGATATTAAGACTTCTTCAGAAGACCGAGCTTCGACATCTTTAATATTGTTGGCCCAAGAGTCGAGATCACTTGAGAAAAAGAGGGTGTGGTCCTCGTCACCAAGAAGTAGCGCCGTTGTTAACGATGTTTGCACCCAAGAGGCAGCGTCTTCGACATTCACTGGATCAGTCACGTGTGTATGTTTGTTTGTTTGTTTGTTTGTTTGTTTGTTTGTTTGTTTGTTTGTTTGTTTGTTGGTTTGTTTGTTGGTTGGTTTGTTTGTTGGTTTGTTTGTTGGTTTGTTTGTTGGTTTGTTTGTTGGTTTGTTTGTTTGTTTGTTTGTTTGTTTGTTTGTTTGTTTGTTTGTTTGTTTGTTTGTTTGTTTGTTTGTTTGTTTGTTTGTTTGTGTGTACAACCTCGTGTTCGATTGTAGCATCTACTGCCGAACTAATTCTTATGATTCTTGAGAACATACTGACAACTGATTGCGAAAAAACTTCTATAGGTAGTTTACAAAGAATTGTGAGTGTGGTTTATTTATAATGGGTATCCCTTTCATATAAGTAAATGTATATTTTGATTCTTCTTTTACGTTATCGTATATCAGTAAGTACTCTGAGATTCTTTTTCTTTTTTTTTTTTGAAATAGTAGGCCTCGAAGAGACAGATGTCCATGTCTGTGTTAAGAAACAAGAGAACGCGTACGTGTGAGTCTTTATGACACCAACACCTCTTCCCTTCATTGAGGACAATGTCTCTAGAGTAGTAGCACTGTAACCCTATTGTTAGGTTTGCTTCGACCATCTTCTTGGAAAACTACCGCTGGGCATGTAACAACATTTTTCCAAGTGAAGTAACATTTTTTGCGGGTACGTGTCATGTGATCGAAGAGACAGTGTCAAGCTTTTTAAAAGACCAATCACAGGAATAGATGGTGTCCCTCCTGGTTGAAGTTTACATTCTAGATAGTTTTTAAAAACTGTTTCCGTAGTTCTGAATTATTTTATGGCATGGGCATGGTAATTATATACAACACGCAAAGGAGAGTCGGGAGACGGGTTTAGTTGCGATGGCAAAAACTGAGGATCTCATAATGGAGTTTTGTTTTACTAAGGCTGCTTGTTGACTAATAAGAGTATTTTATTTTCTAAGGCTGGTACAAAAGGACGAAAACTATCATCCAGAATACTTGTCTGACGGTTCTTGTTTATCCATCCTTAGAGGAAAAAAACATAACAACTATAACTCGATTGGACGAGGGTACAACAGGAGTATTTCAGTGTCAAGAGGACGACCTTAACCTTCGAATGGCCGTCTGGTCAAATTCTAAATATATATATTCTGAGTTTAATATTCTAAATATTAAAAAAATTGTTGTGTTAACATGTGTATGTTGCTAATTTGTCTGCTAACACTTATACCTGTTAGTGTGGAGAGATGAGAATTATGTATTAGTGTAAGTGAAATTATCCATCGACAATATCTGTGTGTGTGCGTGTGTGTGTTTGTTTATGAGTGTGTACTTGTGTATATTTGTATAAATGTGCAACCTACGTGCTCTTGTGTGCCTTGTAATTAAAACCACAATCAAACCAAATTTATCAAGTGTGTTTACCAGTGGGTGAGCTAAAGTCTGGATATTTTACAAATCACTCTTATAATCAAGTTCAAACAAAGTGGTCTAAACATTGTGTTTACTATTTCTGTAACAGGGATTCCATAAATGACAATACTAATAGATAAACGCGCTGTTTGGTTCTTATAAGAATGTAAGCAATTTTACAACAAACATTTAGTTTAATAGAAGCTGGACTATGTCCAATAACAGCTCGATGGTGAAAAGGCACATGCCAATGTCTTTGGTTGTTCACTGTTTTGTGTAGAGGTCTTTCACCTGAGTGAACTCTTGTCTTGTGGTGCAATGTTCAGTTGCATGTCAGTCTGGCAGATGACAGGTAACCAGACTTATGAACACAACTGACTAACAAACAAAAGTTCACAGAAATGATATTTGCTGAATACAGATTTATAGACGACACAAACATGACCATGCACACACAAAATGTTATCCCACTTTAATAAAACCTTTTGCAAAGATGATGATTCAGTAAGTCTTCATGTGTGCGTGGAAAAAACAAACTGGATTCGCCTGAGAAGACAGTTGTAACAGTTTTTAAAAGTTCTTACCCCAATATTTGTGTAGGTGATCGGGTGTGAAACTTAAAAAGCTACACTTATATGTGGGTACAGGGCCAGTGTCAATGTACCTTCCCCAACCCTTTTAGGTGTCAGGTACCCGACACCATCCCCGACACCTACGTTGACTGGACGAAGTTCGTTTGCAGCACCCGGGTATCAAACCGATGTACATCCGGGTAACTTAAAGTAAATTTTTTCACAAAAGGATGTCAAACTTGAAGCACAGAATGCCACAGAGGTAGAAAGCTTACAAGATAATGTTAAAAGCTGCAGTTATGTCACGAATGTCACGTGTTTGGGTTTCCTTGCCACCCTTCCTCTGTGAATCCATCACTGTGATAAAAAATACTACTAGTATTACCTATTGCTTTTCATTCATGGGAGTGTCACTTATGAAGTTCATTCTGTTTGTTTCCTACAGTCACAGAGAAGACATGTTCTGAGAAATATACCGTTTGGTGACTAATTCGTTGTGTGACCTCAATTATCACCATTATCAATTTTTATTTACCGTGAATAACTGAATGTTCTTCACCTTTTACACGACTGGCAGCTTTGGAATTTGTTGCCACCAGCATCACCTCAAACACATGAATGTTTAGCACTGAAAGAACTACAACATCTCTAAACATAAATTAATTAAAGTTATTCGGTTCATTAAAATATTACCGTATTTGTGGTCTGTCGTTGGCTGAGCTATCGCCATGTCGAGGTGAACTTAAGTTTATGTCTTCTGGCTAGACTTTCCCTCTTTTCCACAAAAATAAACGTTTATTGGGTGCATTCTTCACACAAAATACAGCTAATAAATGTTTGTGTATAACATCATACTGACTAAAACAGTTTGTGTAGAATTATTTTTAGATTTTCGTTAATCTACATATCTGGCAAGAATGGCGATATTTTATTGTTTTAATTTGGGGCAATCTAAATATCTTTAAACTTTAAGAACAGACTTACTTTCACTTCTATGAACCCTATTTTTAAACTGACATCGTTTGAGTGTCGCTGGACTTCTCGAAATTTTCTCTAAGTCTCAGGTTGTGTCTGACCTTTGACCTGAATTGTTTACTGAGCACAACACTCGCTGTAAACAAACACGGTTCAATGAAATACGCTATCCACTCCGTTACGAACATCATCATGAGAGATAAATTGCTGTTTCTTGAAAAAATGCCATAATCGTCGACGAAACTATCAACCGTAGAGTTCACGGTTGTTGGAAGCGATAACAGAAAAAAGCTGAGGGTGAGAACGAGAACAAGTCGACATGTGGCCGCGGTTGTGTGTTCTTGCGAGCTTTTCTCGTTCGATTCTCGAGACTTCGAGACTTGCTGGTCCTCACTCTTTGCTTTTCCTCTTGTTGCCCGGATGTGCTGCTGTGTAGACGCGTGCAGTTTCAATGCAGCAACGAGCCCCAGGTTGATGGCGAACAGGTAGATTAATGGGAAATAAAACAGACCTATTCGACTAATGTTTCTCAACACCACAAAGAGGTCTGGATTTTCCTGCGATAGCTTCGTTGCACTGACCATCCACAAATCCGTATTTATTTCTTTAACCTCGAATTCTAAAAGTAAAGGAATGTTGATAAGAAAGACAAACACAAAAACACAAACTATAACTATTCGCGGATAGCGGTTCAGAACATTTTTGTAGACTTCAAAAGGGAAGGTCAGCTTGAAGAATTTCTCAGAAGATGCCAAGCAGTTGAGGATGATGGCAGTTCGCTGGAAAACGACTACCCCGAGGTTAGTGACGTACTGGCTGTATATCTGGAAAGTTCTCGACGAAAGCGGAAAAAGCATGTAGATAATCAGATAAGTCCAATCGATCAGAAACCAGACAAAGTCTGCGACATGGATTCCAGTCAGGTAAAAGACATAAGCATCGTTTTTGAGGGATGAATTGACTGCGATGTTGACACAGCTGGCCACTATGCTTATTGTACACAACAGTAGTCCCAGAGGTCTGCAAACCAGAAATGTGTTCAGTTCCTGAAGGGACAGCAGCCCCTGATTGTGAACGTTCACTGTGTTGTTGCTCCTGGTCTCCTGGGGGTCACTGGGGGTCACCTTGCTCGTGGTGTATGCTTCTGTTATATTGAATATTTGTGCAAAAGACATGATTAGCTTGCTGACTCGCTATATTAACAAACAACAAGTGACACTTTTCAAGAAGTAGGTTTGAACTCGTTCACAATATCTCGTTAAATAATCGTAGAAGGTTCATTGTTAAACATTGTGCGAAAATATGAAGCAGGTAACTTGTTTATCAACCTGCATATCACGTGTTAAGAGTTAAGTTTTGTTTCAGGCACTCTTGTTGATGATAACATCATTAAATGACTTAAAGGCTGACATATTTTGTTGACATATTTGTTGACACTTCATTGCGATAGTGTTGTGAGTCCGATAAACTACAGATGAATATTACATAAGTTAAAAAACAAAAAATAGAAGGTAGGTTTGAAAATAATCACAAATCCATTACACGTGAAACAAAAGTCATTTTTTCTATAGAAGTCACAGAATAAATTGTCATCCCACTCAAAAAAAAATTATATTGAAATGTGTTTGTTGTCACAACATTATGTCGCCCTATATTAAATCCGAAAAAGCACTGGCAAAGAATTCATAAAGTACATCCATAGTGTCATAACCACATGAGTTACCGAGTGAAAAACGGATGGACTAACACAAATAACTATATATAGTTTTATATATATATATAGTTTTAAGAGAATCAATGTTTTTCCTCCTGTCCGTTATTGCTCTTATAACCAGTGTAAACAAGAAAAAAAGTTTTTTCTCAGAATTTTGTATTTTATTAACTCTAGGAGAAATGCTTTCTTACAGTTATATTTGCCTACACAAGAGTTTGTTTTACTTCAGTGTGTGCTGATGTGTGATTTGTGTGAGATCGTTTGTATGTCTGTGTGTGTGTGAGAGTGAGAGAGAGAGAGGGCAGTGGGTGCATGCGTGCGCCAATGCGTGTGTGTAAATATGATTCCGAGTGGAAACACTAGAAGTAAAGAAAGAATTTCACTTCTTAAATATTTACTAAGTTTCCTGAAATTTTAGCATTTAATGGTTCATGTTTTTAGTCAGTGAGACTTCGTTTCTTGAGAAAAAAAACAAACAAATCTCTCTTTCACGTAGTAAGGTTGTCTACAAATATTTTCTTTTCCTTTTATCCATGATTTCGTCTCCATCTTGAAACAGTATTCTGTCTCCATATTTGTGGTACTCTAATACAAAGCGCCCGTTTCTTTGCTTAAGACTTGTAAAGTCGCTCAGAAAATATCATTCTTTTTTTTACAGTTTAATTATTTGTAAAATATTAAAACGGAACACAACTACTACCAATTATTGTATTTATTTTCAGAGGAGGAATGGAATTAACTGTTTAGACTACTCGCTGATTGCCGATGCCGCCTGATTGTTTGATGAAAAAGTTTTGAAAATGCAGATAACAATTGTTTGATGAGCAACACAGAGGACGACAGAATAGTAGTCATTATCTTGTGTGCATGGAGGTGCCTGAGTGCATGCTTGCAATTAGTGTGTTTGTGTGTGTTTGTTTGTGGGTAAGTGGGTCGGTAGGTGGGTGTGTGTTGTCAGGGATAGGGTGGGAACAGTATAGACTGTAGAAAATGTTATGATCGCTGTTTAGAAATCACATGAGGATATAACTCTAATGATGGACATCGTTGGTTTTCAAATAATTTAAAAGCTAGTAACTGTGAATTTTTTTATTTTTACTGATTGGAGACAACTGTGCAAGAATTTCCGACAGTCTGAGAGATTTCTACCTTCTGTTTTCAGATACACGTCTACAAACACCATCATGAACAGGAAAAGGTAAAAATCCTGGTCACTTAGAATGACACATGAAATAGCAGGTTTGACTTAATAAAACATATTGACCTTGTGACACAAGTTTGTTTTCTTTTTGTGAATTTTATTTTTGCAAGTACAGAGAATTAAAAGTTGTTAAAGTAAGACAGAAGTAGTGAGGAAGAGACTGAAAACCTGGAGTCTTGTTTTTCTGACAAGTTATGATAGGCGTTTGTACTTGTTTACCATTGTCGCACCACTAGCAGTTGTTTCCTGAAAGACAGAACAGGTAAAAATGTGTAAACCAAACAGTTTTTATGCTAAATAAAGTAAACTTTATTTGTCTGCAACGTTTGTAAGGAAATATGAATGAATATATATATGTGTGTGCGTCTGTGTGTGGGTGCATAGGAATGAATTCCGAGAGAAATAATTTCATAAACACACGAGCTACCATAAAATTGGTCCAGTTAAAAAAAAATTAGAGATTTAAAAAAATTTAATTTAGGAAGGTTCATAGACTACATGCTCTGTCCTAGCTTTTCATACAAAAGTTGCTCTTTTAGACCCAACATTAGGAGAGTTATACAGGTTTGAAGTGAGGAAGCACTGTTACGGACATTTAAAAAAAAATAATTTTGCATAATAATAATAAAACACAGCAAGGAACATTATTTTGAGCCCAAATTTTGCATTAAATTGATATTTGTAAGTTTTTACCAACATATCTTGCCAAAGAATTACAGAAAAGTTAAACTGCACAAAGTCGACCTCGATCAACTGTCCAGGTCTCTTCTATAAAACTTCTGTTTACGAGTTAAAACTTATTTTGTGGTGGGGAGTCACACACACACAATTATATGTATATATATCTGATACAGCCAGTCATACCACGATCAGCCGGTCACCGCTGACATAGCAGGCTGTTTTGATGACTCTGTCGTTTCGAGTGTGAGTACCCAGAAGCTTCCCATCTTCCCAGGTGCTCATGATCTGAAGTCAGTAGGAACTAATTTTTAAAATGTTCATCAAATTCTGAACTTAATCGAATCGTATAAACGAGTGAATTCGTTGAACTGGACCAGGAAAGCAAATTAGAACAGGAGGACTAATGTGTATCAATCGTTCTGTGGTATTGATGAATAAAGTTACTCGTCAAAGGTTATTTCCAGTTCTGTCCTTCTCATTGTTGATGTTATATTAGCAACCATTTTCCTGCTGTTCTTTAGAGCAGATAGTTCATGCTGTTCTAATCTGGTGTATTCATCGACTGTTCTGTTTAATTTGACAGTCCAAGTAGCTGAGAAGAAGTACAAGTACAAGAAGTGACTTGTCATGGACTAGTGAGTATCACTTGAGGCAAGGGGGGGACATTTCATGTGTGCCTGTTGGACTATTTACTCAGGTTGTATGTTTGCAGTTGCTCTGCCAACTCATAAAAAAGTGGACGTGTCTATACCTTTGTTTCCATGGGACCGAATTTGTAAGTCCCTTCCTCTCCAAGGCGGAAATTAATTGTGTCCGTCCGGTCACCATTAATTGTTTCGGTGAACCATTGGTCACCATCACGACGAATCGTCAAGTTTCCACCTTTTTCTTTTATCATTTCCTTGGCTGGGGAAGGCACGGCTAGAAAGGGTGAAAATAATGTGGTTGCAATTAAACATTAATTTAATCTTCTGTTATTCTATAGTTACTTATCAACTATCTCTCCTGTCACGTGAAGCATGTTCAGACATTGTCCAAAATACAAACACATGTGTATACCATAAGAAGCACAGACATAAAACACATTTACACAATGTTACAATTAGTAAAGTGGAAACTTTCTGCTATAATTTTTTTCTTGATAATTATTAATGCTAGAAATTAAAACACCTATACAAACCGAAAAATGACCAACAATATATGTTAAATACTCCCCGACAACACTATATGATTTAACAGCCCTAACTCGTTGACAACCACGGCATGACTCAGCACTACACATGATAAATAGTTTACTACACGACACAACAATGCACATCAAGATACACTACAACAACCTTCACATCTGAAAACAACAATCTTATTTTTCAGAAGGTTATAAACATCTTTCACCGTTTGCTTCGATGAATTCATCAACACCAGTGGTTTCCTCCTTTACATGCTCCCAGGTTCCAATTAAATTCTCCATTTGTTGTGTTAACTTGGACACACTAAAATAGCACGAATAAAACTAAAACAGTTTCATATTTCTTAAGATAATATCAGAATGACAACATTGGAAAGTAGTAACCGATTTCTTGATTATAAAAGCATCGATACAGGTTTGATAGCAAAACGTTTTAGTTTCAGATACTATTTTTCAATGAATTAAATTATACTAAATTATTAAATAATAATTAAGATCAGTTTTCAATAATAAAACATGATACCATTTACTATCTTATGAAGCATTGTTCTCGATTATCCGATACAAATAATAGAGATATCAGAGTTTAAGTTTTCCTATACCGAACACCAGCAACATACCTGTGGCTAAGGCGGAGGAATCAAGATTCGGAATGGCTGAAAGAACAGAGTAAAATGGAGAACAGGCTTGAGGCGATGGTTTATAAAGGAGGCCTCGTGATCACATGACCTGATGTTGAGGATGTTGTAAGAACTGTCAAGAAGACTGTCAAGAGCCGCATGTCCTAATGCCACAAACATTCAACACGACCTCGTCCTACAGTGAGGGTTAGGGACACAGGAGAGATAATGAAGAAAGGTTGCTTGGTGCTGACTGCTGCTCTTAATGACTCATTTTGTGACTCATTCTAGAATAGTCACTGTGACACATTCTTTATGACAATAAATCTGACAATAGTGCACCTCGTTTTATACTTTCAGACGAGCTATGGACAAAAATACTCTTTTGCACTTCTGAATGATGTCCATCGAGCATCATCTTTGTATTCCAGACACTGCGTGTGATAGAAAGGTAAACAGGAAACAGTGAATGGAACTGTTCTGTTCACTCTTCACTTCTTCAATTTTGTCCACGTGGTTCGTTTATGTTTATTATTGGTTAGCAGCTTCTGGTATTTCTTTGTTGTGGTCAATTTTCAGTTTGTCCATAGTCTTATGTTTGCTTGCCTCTGCACATGGTAATACCTCTACAAGTTCAGTCATTAATAATATATATATAGTATACGTTGAATGCATAAATACATGTAAAATTAAAGATAAACCCAACTTAGGTGTATAACTAGCTATATAGTCAAGAACAAACTCAACAGGACAGACAGAAATCTTTTTGAAACACGAATACAATACTTAAGATTACAGAATCAGTAAGTTATTGAGATATCAAGTATCCACAACCTCAAACATGATGATATTAAGAAGTTTGTACTTATCGCAAAAGTACTCTCAAAATGCGGTGGTTTGATCACGTGCTTTGTTTAGCCTTGTGTCTGCACTTTTAGAAAAGTACAAGAAGCTGTTGACATATGTTCATTATGTTGTCCAAAGGTGCTTACAATATTAATGGGACGGGGATGACTCTCATCAGGCTTCTACAAAATACTTCAGGTTGTCCTCGTTGTGATAATGAGTAACAGAAAAAAAGCTATTTCACTGTGTCACTGCTCTATTTTTCATCGTTTTAAAAAAAAAGTGACTGAACTTTATTAAAAGGAATATAAATGTGTACCTATCTGTGTTCATCAATATGATGATAATAACCAAAACCAGAGAGTGAGTGTAGTGAAGTAACACACAGAGATAAATAGACTGAAAGACAAAAATAAACTGACGAAATAAAACATGGATGCAACCATACAGATAACAAATTAACAGTAAAATGCATGAAAACAGATTTTGAAAAAAAAAATTACAGTTATTGTTTGAATCCTTTATTTCAGAAAGACCCGTTGCACCGATGGCACCCGACGAGACGGTTAACGCATGACCAGTGAGGTAGTCGTTTCACACCCCAGGAAAGAAAGATTTGTCACACAGCAGACATCAGAAACCTCTGTCACACTTTTCGAAACTTATATTTTACTGTAGCCCCGTTTCTGGTGAATTCCTATCATAAAACAAAACTCATACCAACACTGCAATGTAGGACAAATTAATCGGAAATTATCATTAGTGTTTGCATCTATGGAGTATATTCACTATATTTACAGGTTTGTTCATGATTTAAGTTTGAAATCCATCCTTATATTTTGCACCTTATAGTGTAATGTGCTTGGCTCTAGAAGTAATCAGGGAAAACCACCTTGAACTTGTTGATAATTAGAGAATAAACTATCTCTCACCGTGTACAGAGTGTCGCCCACTAGATAGTCAAGGGTAGTGGTGGACTTGCCATCATGCATAAATGATCCCAACAACCTCCCGTCATTCCAAATCAATGTCCCCTGTAAACAACAAACATTTCATGTCGTCTGACGATAATAGAGGATGAAGATGACCCACTCCTTCCTTATTCCATATCCTTATATGCGTTTCTTTAGTTTCCGTTGGGCTACTGTCTGTGTGTATGTGTGTCGTGTACTTAATATGGTGGCACCCAGCTCTGATCATTGTAAACTTTCTAATCCATCGTCTTTTTCTGCTTCTTTTTCTTTTATTTTGTTCCTTCTGCAAGCACAGACCAACACACACGCGCTAACCACGATGGTCTTGCCAGTGTTGGTGGTGTGCGTTATCTCTGTGCCGAGGGTGAACTTGAAGCGATCCTTGACGTCACCAGCCTCGGTCTCGCTCACCCACTCGTCGCCATCTTGGCTAAACGTTTGCGTCCACACTATCGTCTGCATGACCTGGCGATCTTCCTGCGGCACCTCTGTGACAATGATAACAAGGTGTTGCACACACCTTAAATAAGAACACGTGCAGTATAATTATTTTCTGTTATTGTTAACGCATTGGGGTTTTTTTTCATAGTACTTAATTTCTTTTAGGTTATCTTATATCTGCCTGTATTTTTTATTTCTGTTGTCTGCTTTGTGTTAGTCCTTTTTTTTTTCTTTTTGGCTTCTTTTTTCAGGAATAATTTTCATGAGGTTATCTTTTCACACTTTTCTATAACTGTAAGAACTTGTAACCTCTGAAAAGGTCGCTAACAAGCATACTAACCTGTCAGTTAATTCAGTAAATTACTATTTTGAGTCAACAGAGACGAAAATGTCAACGGTACAAACCGTTTTTGTCCAGGTAGACTTCCTCGCCTTCACTTGCCTCCCTGATTACCTCCCATTTTCCGATTAGCTTTTCCATTATCGTCTCCCTTTAGTAACAGGTTTGATTATAGTTTCGCATCCAATACTTTGCAAGTTGGAATATAAAATAAGCTTGTCAGAATTCTTGAAGTCACCTGTTCAAGTTTCTGTCGCCCTGAAAGCCTTATAAATCAGACACACCTTTGAGTGCCTGTCAGAAGTACTTCACATCTCATGTGATGTTCACAAGCATACTGTTCACGTGAAGATCACTTCCATGGGTTCTCCTGTTCCTATAACACAGCCTACAGATTCATTCCTGAGTACCATTTAGTCCAGATGTTTTCCAGTATAACAGAATATTCGACATGTTGTCAATTGAAACAAAATACTAAAATATTTTGAGGTGCCATGGGAGTCCTTAATTTAAAATTGTCGTACTGATTAAAAATATCCTCCAAAGCGAATGCATGTGATATACTAGTCTTTTTGAGTTAATTGCAATAGTGCATAAAGAACTTGCTAACATACCGATTAGTCCTAGTTTTGTCTGTTATTGTACCATAATAAATGAGAAGAAGACATCAGATGGTTTATGATATATACTTTGACAATATAGTCACATGCAGCCATAACTTCCGTAACACGATTCTGCAACATGTTTAATGTGAAATGTCATGCACTGTCAAGAAAATAAAATTAGGTACACTAAACTGACATACTTTAAAAAAATAAAATGTCAATGTCAATGAAATGTTAACGGATGAGACAACAATTTCAAATAATTCTAGATTATAATATGACAGTCATATTCACAGTAAAGTGACTTCAAAAATATAACATCAAAAGCACAATTTAACAGAAAGCTGTGTGATGTAAACAGTGCCCTTTCATTAAGTTTGTTTCCAACAACTTAATGATGTCGGCTTAAAAAAATATTTGATGAGTCTTCTCTCTTGCCCTTATCGCAGTTCCTCTTTTATGATGTAATGATACAAGAATTTTGACATGTCATTGTTGGTAGCTGATAATAACTCTAAACTTTATTGGATGTAAAGCTGCTTAGCTTTAAATTCCTGATTCTCTAAATTTAATATAACAGGGAACTTGTAGGGCCATGAGGTATGTACATTAGTTATCCCACTTGGACAGTTTTATAAGTCTGACACTGTTTACATACATTTTAGATGAAAATGCAAACTGAACATCGACTGATAAAACAATGGTCCAGCAATACAACTTCGTGATCTAAACTACTCGTTACTATACAATTGGATGGGTACCTTACACAAGTGCTTCTTTACCCAGCAACCAGGCTGAGCACTTCATAGCTTGTGTTTCCTCCAAAAGGTCATGATATTTGAGCTTGACAGTCCACCGCGGTATACAATGTCATTCATCGACATCTTGATAAACACAGACTAGTTCTATCAGTTAGGTAACCGACCATTATAAAAAATATGTTGATAGGAGTCGTGATCACCTTGAAGACTTAGGTAAAGCTGGTTCACGCTAGTCAAATGTCATCATTTGTACGAACAGAGATAAGAGACCTGCTGGGCTGACAACACAACACAAACTAACACAGGTTGGGATTAGGGCTTGAACAAGATAAAAAAAAGTATTGAGACCTTCATTCAATCCACGAAAAAACAGCAAAAAAGTACAAGGCACAAAATCTTTGGAAAAAACAACCTGTGCCATATCAAGACAAACTATAAGAGATTCATGACAGTAAAACACTATTTTTGCTGAAGGATTCATTTGTTCAATAATAGTTTGAGGAGTTATTTAACTAATACTCATGAGATTCACCTGTTTTACATACTATAGGGTTATGGCAACACAGTATGATGATTGTTTTCTTTATGCCCTTGTAATATTTCATCGAATTTGTGTCGACCTCGATAAGGTGTCCTATTATCAAGAGGTGTGGGGTGACCTCAGCTAGGTACATGTGTACCAGATGTACCAGACTATCAGGAATGAGGAAATCCTTGACCCACTTGTAGCGGTCGGTACTATTGGAACATCTATCACTCTTTTTTAAGGGCTTGTCAATGTGAGTAAATAATCTCAAGTACTACAGTCACACATTTTTTCTTAACTCTGTAACTAGACTCTCTCTATACCTACACAACCCCTTGCAGAAAACTCACATTTTCTACACAAAAATATAAATTATGCTTTAAGAGATGGAGAAGATAAAAATGCTAAAATGTGACATGCATTTTACACTTTAAATGAATGTTTACATAATTCCAAAACACAACAGTTCTTAAAACAATAACTAAAAGTTTATTTTCAGTAATGCACAATGAAAACGAAATGATAAACAATCAACATAAGACAGGCATGCACATGGTGTCATCTTCACATAGTGAACACCACATGGAGAGAGTAGAACCACTAAGAGATCGTTTCCTACTTTTTAGTTTGCTTGGGCAACCATAACATTAGTTTAATTTACACTTGGAAACTGACTTACAAGTGGGATTTTCAGCAATAACAACTACTGATAAGATATATATATATCCTTTTGTTGCATAAAGTGATGTTAAATTGATCTGCAAAATCCACATCAACAAATACATGGGTATAGCTACTGATGATCAACTATCAAGGAAAGACTCTGGAGATGACATTATTAATAAAGTTCAGAAGGAATTTTATTATCTAAGAAAACTGTAGTTGTGAAGGTGCTCTTAGAACTTCTGAAGATATTTTACATGTCTGTAATAATATATAGTTTGATTTTTGACACATATCCACTAGACCAGGGGTGGGCAATTATTTCCCCAAGGGGCCGCATGAGAAATTGAGATGGTTTTAGAGGGCCGGACTAATATAGTTAACTCAGTTTTTACTTTTACCCAATACTGTATATATAGTATATATACTGGCGAGCGGACGGGCCGGTCAGAGAGCCTTTGCCCAGGTCTGCACTAGTGTACGTACAGCTTCAGCCACACATTGTGTCCACATTTAGTGTGGATTCAATCCAAATACACCATTTACTCCTGGGTAGGACACACACATGAGTGCAAATATCCTACCCATGTGCTGCCATAATTAAACATCATGTTTTGTACACATTTAAACCAAAGTCACACCCACTTTTTATATTCCTATGTATAGTTTCCTATGTTTTTATGAATGCGCATAGATATTCAAACTTGTGAGAGTGACCATCACTATTAGTGTGAAAGATTAGATACAAAACATTACATTTTAATGTTTATAGACAGTCGTGAAGGTTTGTGTCATGTTTTAATAGTGGGGTTAGTATCATTTCATTTCATAAACAATGATTAATATGTTTTCCTTTAGTATTTGGATTTTTAATGATTTTTAATTTTGTAGGGATATTAGAATTAAATATTGTTTTTGATAAAATGCGTCGCTTGTTATTATGTAGGTAAATTATTTGGTTGTGTTAACTGTTGTAGACATTAGACTTATCTGACTACTAAAAGAACATTCATTCACAAAGCATTTGGGAAAGAGAAGCATAAAGCTAGGAAAGTAATCAGTGAATGTTCATGTCATTAACATGTTCTTTGTATTAAGAAAATTCTCTTGATAAAATTGTGTCTGGTCTATCCTTGTTTAACTTGCAAATAACTTTTTTCCCAGGAGATTGTAAACAACCACGATATAATGCACTGTGGGCTCTGAACCCTCGCCTAGTGACTACTAAGTACCAGTGTAGCAACTACTGCATGATAGTAGGGATGTACCTGTCAGGGCTGTGTAACCTCATTACCATCACCAGGTGTTGCTCACGTGTTACACTCCAAGGTACATGGCACTTTTTTGTTTTTGCGTGCGTTATTGTGTGAGTGTGTTTGTGTGTGCGTGTGAACGAAATTGTAGGTGTATGAACGACTTTTGCTTTCACACACACAAACAAAACAAAATAACACACACACACACAAAGAAGCCAAAGAAACCAACTGTTTTCCCACTAATGTTAAGAACATGTACAAAACAAAGTCAAACTTAATATTCAAAATGAACTTTTATTATGCGTTTTTAATAACAGTTTTAGATACCATCAAATGTGGTTCTCATGTGTGCGACGAGTGATATGGACTGTATGGGTCATGTACGGACTGGTAGTCGCCGCCCACACATGAACAGCAAGAGCAGCTCACACTTTTCGTAGAAGGAACTTGGCGGTAACACCACCCTTTGTAAAAGTCTGTCAAGTGAGAATGTGTAATTATAATAATAATAATCCTAATCATCATCGTCATCATTATCATCATCATCAAAAGAAGGAGAAGAAGAAGAGGAAGAAGATTTTATTAGATAAATATAGACATCGACTTATTTAATTAAAATTTACTCAGAGCTAAATTGTTGCTATAAAAAATTCTTTTGCGCAAAGATTTAAAGAAAGCAGTATTTAACTACTTTAAAAGCTTCACTTAGTTAAATATAACTCATGATGAAAAGGTCTACGTATGTTAAGATATGAAATCATTAGAACCAGTTAACGGAGATCCGTAGTTTAGTACAAATTAAAATTATGATGAGATTTTGCAGTCTTCTAGTAAAAGAATATTTCTGTAAACTTACTATCTGGAGTTTGCCGTCGACTATAGAATCGCAAGAGGAAACGGGTTTTCCTCCCTCAGTTCCTGAACCAACCACCTTGTTGTCCTTTATGTTGAAGGTCGCCTGCACAAAATAAAAGGAAAACATGTCTTTAGAATTTGAGAACTGGAGATGTGTTGACTTCCAAACAACAAGACATGTTTAAGAACAAACACACTCCCACTTTTTTCTTTGTCTTACACCCATACGAGAAATCATCGCTTTCATAGAGAAAAAAGGGAGGATGATAAACATCAGACAGTGAGGTATACAGGCAATGATGTCTGTAAGGTAGAGAATTGTATTTCCACACTTCTGTTTACAAGAGAAAAGTAATCTCAAACAAATAAAAAGTAATAACCAGGTTCGTCTTAAACATGCTCACCACTACAGTTTCTCCACTCAGTGTCTTGTACGTCACTTCCTGTCCCAGTTTGAACTTGAACGTTTCCTTGAGGTCACCAAAGGCTGTCTCGCTGACCCACTGGTCCCCATCCTTGAGAAAGGACTGAGTCCAGGGTGTGCTGGTCAGAGCATAGCGATCCTCCGCCGGCGTGTCTGTAGTCAGAAACAGTTCTGTCATATTCTACTCCGTCTGTCTTCCTATCGTTATTCACATCACAATCTTTAGAATGAGTTCTAAAATGTTTCGTAACAAAATTTTGTGTTAAAAAAAATCCGCCATGTTTTAAATTACAATTATAGTCTGTAATTAGACAACCCCCACCTCAATAAAAAGTTAAAAACAAGAAACTAAAAACTTGTACACATATTACAGCAGGTATTTTCAAAAGCGAAAGGTGTTAAGCTGCAGACTGAGCTGCATGTAGTCTTCCATTTCTACGAAATGTTTTCCAAAATTTTAAGCGAGTAGAAAGAGTGAGTGAAGGCCGAATTTCTTGACTGATACTTGGAACACATGAGGGAAAGCTCGTGAACATCACCATAACAAACTATGCGATCACACACAGCAAAAAGGAAGAAAAGGAAGAGAACCAAAGCACACAATATTGATATAATATTGATATAAGCAATTTGTAACATACCAAGACAAACTTTAAGAGACTCCCCAAATTAAACATACCATTTTTGCTGAAATATTCGTCCAAACCTTTCGACTCACTGTTGATCACTTGCCACTTTCCCAAAAAAGCTTCCATCTTTTCTTTTTACAGAATTTCTGAAAATGGAAAATATATGATCGAAGCAATAAGCCTTAAAAATTATAATGAATTATTTTACTTCCAAAAGAGACATAAAAATAGGCTTTGAAACAAAAAAGAAGACTTTAAAAAGTAAAATATGGATCTTACTAAACTTAAAATTTTTAGTACGCTTTATAGAAGTATGCAAAATAACGGAATAAAACTGTCAGGCTTCAAAACTGTTTGAAAGCAATGCTACTGAATTCATTGAATAAAAATACAGAAGGTTATTCCAGTTAAACTCACCAGATTCCTCCTTCCACTGTCTGAGGATTTGTGAAGAGTGAAGTTTAGGAAGACTACACCCTGGTTGTTATTTATATCCTGTAACACTCAATGAAATCCCATTCGACCTACATAAGTGTTCTTGGCACACTACAGGTGTACCAGATGTACCAGGCTGTGATGCAAGCCCTGACCCACTTTCAGAGGTCAGCACTCATGGTGAACTCCACTCAGGTTGTGTGGCTTTCACAATGTGAGCAAACAGCCCCATAAAGCTCGCTCACTGTAGTACATGTACCTCAGCAAGTCAATGCAGAAAAATCTACATTGTATATACAAAAATATAAATTATCTTTCTTACTAAATAATTGTAAACTTTATAAATATGGTATGCTTTTTGTACTTGAAAATGAACGCTTACATGATCCCCCAAAAATCGTTTTAAGACATTGATAAATCATTAATGAAATTAATTATCATTACTAATTAAACCATGAAGCCCATTGATGTTTTAACAATTAACATGAAAGACACACACATAGTCACATGCATGGGGAGCAGAAGGAACAGAGAATGAAAGCAAATAAAATTACAGGAATGTTGGAGTTCGTGGATGGCTATGATGTGCTTAAAAATTTAATTAGGCAGCGGAAGGTTATTGTTTTTAAAAGTGATGAACACCTGTGTGAGTACAGGTGCACTGGTTGAATTACAACATGCTGCTTAGTCAAGACAGAGAGAGAGGGACGAAACTCAAAGCAAACATCTTCAGTAACATCTCTCCTAACTGATCTTTAGTCCTTGTCACCTCACAGTACCATCCATACATGACATTGGAGACATTGGGGTCAGTTTGTTGACAGGTGATGTTTGCCTCGCACACCAGGAATGTTTACTGACACTTAGTCTCATGTTACTGAAATACCCGTGTACCTGACTATTTCTGCAAAAACTTTGTTGTAGTGACAAAAGCTGTCAAAGTTTATACTAACTACATATATATGGCGATAGGAGGTTTTCTAAAGCCCTCTTTTTTAGGGTGATGTTGTCAACAGTTTGCCAAACTCCTAAGTATTATTAGAAAATATCTCATAACAGTAATTATAGCCATAACTAGATAATTTTTTCCGTTGTGTTCATCTAACCTTTTATGTGACTAAATGTTTTGAACAGCCGGTACTTTTTATACTTTTTAATGGATGCCATACACGTCTCTCAGTCTTCCTGGTTTGAGTGACAATATGACGGATTGTCTACAAATTGTTTATTAATTGTTATGATGAAGATGGAAGTCGTGTTGTTAATTGATTCCCGGCGAATCATAAGACCCATGTAACTCTTTCTTCGCCATGGCTCGTGGGTTCTTAAACTAGTTGCCAATCGTTTTGCGAAAGTGTTTGCAGTCAAATGTAGGTTCAAAAACTTTTATTGACAGTTTATACAATAAATTTCAAGTGCACAATTAACATACCCGCTGAAAATCGATCACATCCCGAAAAATGATGAACATACATACAAACCAGCAACGACACTCGCTGATGTAAAGGCGACACACGTCTGTCTATCTGTCGCTCGCTCTTTTAGCAGGACTAAAAGCTTTACATAGGAAGCCGTTTATCGTAAACACAAGTGTGGGCAGGTGTAGATGTGTTCGAATGTGCGAAACCTTCCACCTACCAGAAGTAGAACACTTGAAGACTTCACACGGTGTTTTGGTGTTTTGCTCTTTTCAAAACTAAAACTATGTCCAGACATTTATCAGAATCTGCTAGTATGGGAGTTATAGCCATTTGTTGATGTACACCGAACAATACTTGGTCATTAAGTGAGCTTATCTAACACATGACAAACGCTGTTCAACCCACCTGTAAACAAACATGTTTATCGATACATTACAAGGTTGATTTTTTATTAACTTTCTCGCTTACGTGACACTTTTCTGACTACGAGAAACTACCTGAGTCTTGCCAAGTATTGGTGGTACCCAGATATCATCCAGACACCTGGAGCCCGGGATAATTTACAGAGCTCTCTACGAGATGTAGACTTCTCAGCCGAGAGGTTGGACTGAGTGCAAGACATACACGTGACTGACTCGAGGCCTAATTGTGTAGCCGTTAGCATGCATGTTTGATATTCCTGCATTTACAGGCCTGAAGTAGTTTAGTTATAAGTGAAAAGAAAAGAGAAAGAGAGAAAAAGAGAGAGGAGGAAGTTAAATCATCATTTTAATTTTTTTTAAATAAAGGGAAAGCTAGAGACACAGAAGCAGTTAATTCTGCTGTACAAAAAAACAAACAAGCAATGAAGACGAAAGATAAAATATTAATTAAAGTTAGGAAAATAGACGAGATAGACATGGGCAATCCTGATCTCTCTCTCTCACACACACACACTAACGAGCGCACACGTACACATACACGTACACGTACACGCACTACATACTCGTGCATACAAAGCCACAATGAGTTTATTATTTTCTTGCCGAAATTTCCTTTGGTTGAGACCTTTCAGACCGATGATACATTTTGGGACAAATATTTTATTCATTGTCTTAAAAGCTCAGTTGTTTGTGTATTCCTCGTACACTCCAAGTATTTGCGACTTGCAGCCACGTGAAAGCGTTCGTGTATTTGTTAATAATAGTCATCATGTTCTTCCTTTCCAGTCATTAGTTTTTGGTTAAACTTGTCTGTTTTATTAAACTTTGCTCAACAAATGGTAATTACAAATAAATTTTTTTTAAAATAAATGAAGCAGCGAAAGCAGACATTTTCTCCACTAGCAATGAGAATATGTATTTAAAACAAAGTCGTATTTTAAAGCAGTGAAGAAACTTTATTAAGAGCTTAGTAAATGTTCTTGATACACACAAAATGGTTCACATCAGTGAGATAGCGATGATGGACTGGTAGCGGGCTTAGAGATGAACTGCTGGATCAGGTTACACTTTTCGCAGAAGGAACTTGGCGGTGGCACCATTCAAGGTAAAAGCCTGCCATGTGGAAATATTTGATGCAATAAAACAAATATAAACATCAACACTCTGTTCATTAAAATTATCTTCTTAATATTTAATGTTCAACATAATCTTAGCAGCTCGGGTATTTACTGAATTATCTGTGGTTTGCATAATCAAATTAGTTCATCATTAAAATCAACTGATGTCTTCAGACAGACGACAGCATGACAGAGATATTGTTATTATAGAATGCAAAAAAGCATTTTTGTTATCATTATTGTTGCAGGTTTTAAAGGCATTACATCTAAAGAATATTGTCACATTCTCTTCCACAATGAATAAAAGAAATTCAGTATTTGTCTTTTGATGATTTACCTTTCGTCTGATTAAATATCATTCAAGAGAACTATGTCTATATTTCTTTAGAGATGGGATACTTGCAACGGGTTTATTGATATGACTAGTGAATTATAGTGATAAAACTAATGATGAATGACTGTAAGAATGTTTGTGTAAACGTACGGCTCGGAGTTTGCCGTCCGCGACATAATCACAAGAAGAAAAGGGTATTCCATCTTCAGTCCCTGAACCAACGAGCTTGTTGTCCTTTATGTTAAAGGTTCCCTGTAAACAGCAAAAGAAGAAACGGTTCGTGAGTCAGCGAACTGTGGTTCCTCACATCCTCTCACAAGACAGCCGCTGTCACGAAGGACAAACTAAATGACGAGCTGTCGTAAACATTCTCATAGCTACCACTTCTTGCAAGGGGGAGATCAGGCTACTTACCACCAGACTCTTGCCCCGCAGTGTCGTGTGCGTCACTTCCTGTCCCAGTTTGAACTTCAAAGTATCCTTGATCTCACCATAGGCTGTCTCGCTGACCCACTGATCCCCATCCTTGAGGAAGGACTGAGTCCATTGTGTGCTGGTCAGAGCATAGCGATCCTCCGCCGGCGTGTCTGTTTCCAGAAAACAACTCTGTCATATTCTAATCCATCTGATTTTGTGTCTGCATTTACATAAAAATCTCTAACATTTTTTAAATCACAAAAAAGTATTTATCATATTATCTCATGAACCGACTAGTCAATATAGAACCTATATAGTACAGTTCCCCAATCATGGATGCAAGCTCTACTATTCCTTATCATTGTCGAGCGAATTGAGCTTGCATCCATGATTGTGGGGAACCTTTGTTCAAAATATCCAGTCGCCCCACACGGTGAGTACAAGCAGATGTTAATGAATTATTTCCAGGGTTGTCCATGGGACATATTTTTCTATCCCGTCCCATCCCGTCCCATGGCAATTTATGCCTGTCCCATCCCATCCCATCCCACGGGATGTTTCCCATGGGATTCCCATGGTATTAACAATCCTATGGACAACACTGAAAACCACTTTTCGGCTTTTGTTCTATAATTCCTGCTACTTCACATACAATAGATGATTCAGAGGAAAGATTTAAATCCTTGATGAATGAAATAACAGTAAATTTATTTTGCAATATCAAGTATCGACTACCATGGGAAATACAAATGTGTGCTGTCCCATCCCATCCCATCCCATCCCATGGGACGTTTCCCATGGGATTCCCATTCCTATGGACAACACTGATTATTTCCCCCAAGAGACGAATTACTTCCGTAATGAAAACGTTACCTACTGGCATATAAGAGACTGATCCTATCAGTGGAATAAATAATTAAATTAACTTAATATATTCTGCTCTAGCTTATAAATATTGCAGCGAGTGATATTGTCAAGTTTACGTGTCTACAACCAAACCTACAGGGATGGTAGATCGACACAAGATTAAATAGAAGGGGGCGACCCCTTGGGCAACACGATTTCAAAGCAAGGAGATGTTCATTTCGATGCCAGACACACAGCTAAAACTACGGATCACACCATTTTTGTAAAAACAAATTGTAACATACCTTAAAAAGCATCTAAAAGATTATACAAGTTCAACATACCATTTTTTCTGAAATATTCATCCAGGCCCTCCGACTCGCTGTTAATGACTTGCCACTTTCCGAGAAGCGATTCCATTTTTCAACAAAATTGCTGCAAGTAAAACAAAAATGTGGAAAGTTAGGCTGTGAACTTATGATGAATAATATTTTAACAAATAACAATAAACAAGATTTGGAGAACAACAGAAAGCATTATCACATTCAAATGATAAAACTGAAATGTTTTAGCAAGCTTTACTAGAGTTAAATAATAACTGAGCGGAACGGTCTATATTCGACAAACAAGTTATCAATACATCAAGAAGTGAGCATCTTAATGACATTAAGCTTTGTCCAGAAACTATAATACTGAACTCGTTCAAATTTTAGTGAATCTCTTAATGAAGCAATTAATACTCACGACAGACAGTCTCCTTTCTCGCTGACTGATGTTTTCACTGAGCAAAGTATACCCACCCTGCAAGCTGCTCGCTATTTATACCCTTGTAACACCCGATAGACATCGTGGAAAGTGAAGTGACCTATGTTAGAAGTGAAGGAATGACCTCAGCAAGGTACATGTGTACCAGATGTACCAGACTATCAGGTGTGAGCAAATCCCTGACCCACTTCTGGCGGTCGGAACTCTGGGTACATTTCGTGCACTTTGCGCGAGGGCTTGTCAGTGTGAGTAAACATCCTCAGGTACACCTGTCTCTAGAAAACATTATTTGCACTAAAAATGTGAAGTTAAACACACTGTGATAACACATCAATCAAGAAAAATTTACACACTATTTTCAAAATCATAAATTATATTTTAGAAAATGGAGAAGATAAAACGTAAACATAGGAGATATCTTATACTTTCAGCTAAATGCTTAAAATTATCACACAAATAGTTATTAAAATTATAAACAATAACTAAAACTGAAAAGAAATGATGATGAACAATTAACATAAGACAGACATGCACACCGTGGCATACAGACACAGGGAGACTAAGCTAGTGAAGTTGCAGGAATGATTGAAGAAAGACTAAAGATGACAGAGACTAGTTATTTTATCTTTATATAGTTAATTGAGAGACATTAATTAATGAGGTGACAAAGGAGTTGGTCCTCTAATAGTAACACAAAGCTCAAACTGATAAAGTCTCCCTGTGTGCTGCTCCCTTTTCCAATCCTCTCCAGTCTATGTATAACAATCAACAAAGTTTAGAAATAGTTATTTTATATATCTTAAATAAAAGTTATGGACCTTTCGCTTGAATACCTGTGTCTACTTTTCATTTGTGTTTTACATGGTCTTTAACACATGTCTGTGCAAATAGCATGTTCAGAACCTAATTCAAATAACCATTCATTATGTATTCCGGGTGGCCTGACTAACACAACAGTTTATCTGTATCTTAAGAGACACTATTTCTAACACTCTGTACACAAGTACTAGAGCACCTAGTGAGTCGGTCTCTCTACCTTTTAGTTTGCCTTGACAAATATTTAGTAAAAATACATAAAGAAAGACTGTTCCTTGGTTAAATTTGCACACACCTGAATTACAAGTCTGATTTTCCCCAATGACAACTCCACAAGATGTAAATCAAATTGTACAAAGTAATGATAATTTTTTTTAAGTTAAATGTAAAAAAACAAAAGAATAAAGGACTTTAGAAAAAACAAGGAAATACTTTTTCACGGAGAGGTAATAAAAAAGCATCAACAGTATCAAATTTCTAGGTATAATTATCAATGATTAACTAACAAGAAAATCTTTGGCGATGACATTATTTAAAAAGTTCTGAACGAACTGTCTTGTGCGAGAAAACTTTAGTTTTTTTAATATGCTCTTAGAATTTCTGTAAATATTGTACATGTCTGTAATAGGCAGCACCACCATCACTGTGGGTGTAGTGTACAGGAGGGAGGACACTGCAAAGTGGAAAAAGCACTGATTGACCAAGAAAAACAGAGGAGAGGGAGGAAAGAAATATAAAGACATAGAGACTAAGTAAGACAAGCTTCTGATCAGCAAACTGTAATTTCATCCGACGACTTGAACCCACTCCGACAGAAATTTGACTTATGACACAGACACCAGTGGTGGGCTGAGAGTTTCTACAACTACAGCCATCCATTGTTTGCACACATTCACTCCGGCTTCAATGTAAATACACCATCTACTCCTGGATAGGACATATACATGAGTGCAGATATCCTACTCACACTTGAGTGTCCTCATTATAGAGACCTACTTTTTCTCTAGCTTGAATGACATTGTGAATGCGAAGAGACTTTTTTTAAAAACTTGCGGGGGTTACTATGAGTATCGGTGTCAAAGATATCATACGGAGAGCAAGCATGTCATGTGCACAGTTTAATGTTTTTCAGACTGTGTTTATGTTTTGTGTCATGTCATAGTGTTACCGATGGCAGACACCAATTTCATGAAAACGATTAATGAAGTTTTGCGTTTTGTGTTTCGCATTGGTATCAATGATATTTCAATTCTGGGTGACAATAACATTGGAGACGGGAGGATTCACAGCTCTCTCTACTGGATCAAGCATATAAATGTAATATTACATTTGCACACCGGTAACCGTCGATGTGTGTGCGTGCGTGTGTGCGTGCGTAACTGCATATATACAGAGACGCTCGTGAAAAGTGCATGGAAAGAAAAAAAAAAATGTAACAGAAACCAACTTTAACAGTTTTTAACTGTTTATTTTGCAACATATCTTCATTCCATTATTGGAAAGTAACGAATCTTTTCAGATTTCTTTTAAAATGTTATTTGTAAGCCAGTTCCAAGACATGTACTCTCTAGAAACTGCAGGCCTCGGCGCACATCGACGTTTAAATTTTATTGGAAACCCCTTTTGTGTATTACTGGACTGCTGGCAGCCGACTTTTTTTCCCAGTTAACGACCAAAACGAGACAGTTGTGTACTAAGCTTCCGGTGTAGTCTGTAACCGGACTGACCGACCCCTCGCTAACGCCCTATGCTACACCTAGTCTTAGAGCCAAGTCAGTCCGTTCCTCTTTGTTGTTCCAGGGAAGAGGACGGAAGTTACCAAGGAGAATTTTCCACTCTGAAAATCCTAGCTCTCGTTAGTCGGATGCGTCGTCTAGTCTTTTACCTCGTGTTGTTTTTTTTTTTTTTTTTTTTGTTTATCTATCTCTTACACGCACCCGAACTCAGCCGACCTTGGAGTCCACAAAAGACCCTGCTTTACTTTTCACTAACTAAAGTGTCTTTTCAATCGGTGCGTCAATTCCGCCGGACCTTCTCGTGTGTTCTTTTCTCTGCTGGTGTGTCACGACTACTTACATGGACAGTACACAAACCTCACTCGCTCCCACACGGCGGAGACATGCATACTACACACTAGCACTCGCTGGCACACAAGTACTTAGGGTTCGAAGACATAAATTTATTTACATGATATATGGTACTTCTCGCTATCTCAGTCTCAAAGCTTCACTTACTGCCATACCCAGCACCGTACCGAGAGAAAAGGCGCTGGCGCTGCTCTACGCCCGCATTTTGTACAGGGCAGCTTGGGTACTACGTCACCCGCTGTTTCTGCCCGTCTCGCGCTGAGCGCCGCTCGCGCGACCATGCGTGGGGTGGAAGGGGATGCGGGGTGGAGGGACTAAGCACTGTCAGCAGTATCTGCTGACCTAAAGCTGACCTAAACAGCGCTCCCGCTACAAGTCACATTTCAGATTAACTACAAAAACGAGAGAAGCCGATTACCACTTAAAAAAAAAAAGACTCTTCTGGCTACCCTCCTTTAGACTGTAAAGCCGTTATAAAGCACAACTTTTAACTCACCAGTAACTTTTGAGAGACATTTCTCTCAAACGCCTCCATATAGTTTAATTTATCTAATTGCTATCGCTTAAGAACGGTACAAAATAACAAAAAATAACACTTCTGAAAAATTATCTTTAAAATAAAAGAAGGTTGTTTTACAATGTAATTTATCGATAATGTAGACTATTCCAGCAATCTATACACAGGCGTGTTGAAATGGAGGGACCTGCACCCTCCCAATGAGTGTCAATGACCAGTACAACACACCGGCCAATTTTGCGACGGAAGTAGCAGGGCTTCTGCTTACGCAAAACATTGCGTACAGTACGCATTAAAAGTTCGGAGGACCCCTTCAATTTTCGTCAATGGGGTCCCAGGGGACCCCTTCAAATTTGGGCGAAGAACAGATACTAAATTGGGTAAGTGTAGTGTCTGACATCGTAGCCCAATCTAGTGTTGTCGTCTGCTACAAGGTGAGAGTTACTTCCCTTGCACTGACTTTTTTCCCTTACCGGGGAGAGTTCCAATTTGTTGATAGCGTGGTTAAATCATCGTCTCAGAAACGGAAAGAACGTGAGCACCCCAAGTACAGCGAGCATAAGCTCATTACAGATGCTTGCACAGACTTCATGGCACAGAAATCTCGCCGTTTCTGACTAGACATGACAGTGCTTTGTGTGCCTGAAAGGCAGTTGAGCAAAGTAGTGATTTGTTGTGGTTTTTTTTCAACTTTGTAAAGGGACCCCTTAGAGTTAGCCTGGGACCCCTTAGAAATCTGAAGAAAGGGTCCCTGGGACCCCAAAGAATTTAGCCTTAGCAGAAGCCCTGGAAGTAGGTATCTTTATATCTTATCTACAAATGTTTCTTGACATTTTACTCGAATCAGTTTTTTTTCTAAAGGGTTCTTCTTTTAATTAAACCAGAGTGAGACAGACAGAAATATTGACTCTAATACCAGTTTGCTCTCATGCTGTTCCCTGCTACCCGGGTGCATGTATTTCTCCAAGTACCTGTGACTACACCAGCTGCATTCGGCATTCCTATAGAAATCTGGCTGCATCTTACTCTACCCTCATTATGCCCGAAAGCCAGAAAGAGTTAAAGATTCTATTAACTAATTCCCTTTGTAATGAATATGTTATTATTCGTATTAAAGGCATCTAGGCACAAGCCATCTCTCTTTATCTTAGAGAAGCAAAAAAGCTAGATCACAAGTTTTTTTCAATTTTTTAATATGTATTAAATAGCCTTCAATTGGAAGCAAAATTATTTTTAAGGGACAACATCAAAATTCTGCACCTGTGCATGCTCTTCTGGAGGTGGAAAGTCATTATTTTATTGCCATGCAATATTATTAATAATATGAAAGTTATATATTTATAAAAGATAAAAGAACTGACACAATCTGATTAACAATAGCAAAATTTTACAGTTTTCCTTACGTTCTGACAAAAATCATTTTGTTTCATTTTTCTTTGCTCTAGTAACACAAAAAGGTTGTTAAAATAATGTGGAAAAAAAGCGATTTAACGTTTATTCCTTGAAAAATTGTTATTAATGTTATTTTAATTTGTTACAGGATTTTAGAAAACAATATAGATTGCTTAAATATAAAACCTTTGTAATATTTGGGTAATATTTCACAAATTATGTCAAGTTAAAAGTTTTAAATCTTAAAACTGAAAAAAACATTCAAACGAAATTAAAATATTCCAAAAACATAGGTTTGTACTAGATCGCCACAGACTTGTATATTGTATAACACATGAGAAATAATGCCTTAAAATACTTTTTTCCTCAAGTAATGATAAACTGGATAAAAAAAATTATGTAGAACATTTGAAGACTTAATGCGTAAATTAAATTTAGTCCATGTATGCTGAAGATGTCTCCTATGTCACACTGAGGAGTCTGTGTCCCTGTCGTTGAACTAGGGTTAGGGTTAGGGCGAGCAACATGGCTTCAAGATAATCTTGCTTCGGTCTGCAAATGTGAGTCGCTTTTTTACAGGTAAATTGCATTGTACCACGGAAGTTTGCAGAAGTGTATTCACAAAAGCTTTAAAAGTGTTACACCAATCCCAGCAGCAGCAGCAACAAAACCAACAACACCAGCAAAAACAGTAAAACCAGTAGTCACGGTATCTGCGGTCTCCACAACTTCTGCCCCTTTCATGGCCTGCAGACTAATTGCAATTCCATACCGACACCAGGTAGCAAAATGCTCGCAGTTGTTAGTGAAGAGGTCGTAGTCTGTCCTGCCTATTTCGGACATGGCTCGTCTGACGATTTCATCTGGTGTGTACACACTGTTAAATATAAATAATTTGGATGCATGATCACGAAAAAATAACATAGACAACCTGCTAGACAACACGTAAGTCATTCTATAATCAGAGAATTAAAAAGTTAACAGAAAACCCTATTGGTCGTCACTAAAAGTAATTAGACGGTACTGTGTGTTTTCACTGATTAAAATACCCATGACTTAGTAGCACGCTCTAGATAATTGAACATGGGTTAATTATCTGAAAATCCTCAAATGAAATGTCGACCACATACTGTTTTCTGTCAGCCCAAATTTCTGTTTTCTATAGCTTGCAACAACTTTTGTCTTTCGGGTTTTTATGCAACGTGCCACTATGCTAACTTTATTCAGCCCTTTTTTCTTTGAGATCCATTCCACCCATCTATTTGCTTCAATAAAGCTGCTGAGTACTTAACAGACCACATTTTTTAAACCGCGGGAGTGTAGTGAATAAAGTACTGATGATAATACCCAGACCTTGAATGAAGTTTGTAAAAAAAAAATCCTCAGAGAAACGAAGGACTTCAGCTTAAACTTCTCCTGATTTCCCTAAAACGGAGAAATAGGAAAGGTACTAATAGAATAAAGTTTGATAATGCACCGATATTTGTGATCCAACTGGTTGTTCTTCATTGCCTTGGAGTCCTCAGCAACAGCAAAAAAATCCTCGTCACGTATTTCTCCTTTCGTTTGACGGGAACCACCTGCCTTTGCATGGGCCGCGCCGCTGACTGCCATTGGACCTTTGCAATTATTTAGTTGTCTTGAAACCCCATTGATTATAATTTTCTTTTCTTCGTCTGCTACAAGATGGATGATTCTTTGATTGCCTTAAAAACAAAGAATAGTTTGTGTAGTTTCGCTATCGATAAACTTATTTTGTTAAAGTTTCTTTAAAGGCAGATGCACACTAACAGAAAATTACACGTTTTTCGTAAATGTTTTGTAACAGTGTCATCGACATTTTCACCAAATTGAACATCATCCATCTTGACATGCTAACCTGCATAGATGCCCCAGTGACTGTAGGTTCCACGCGGAAACTCTACCAAGTCTCCTTTAGTGAGGTTGTACAAGACGTTTTGATTGTGTCGATGAGTATCACTTGATGGCATTGCTGACTAAATTTCAAACAGCAACAAAAATGTGAAAGTGGTGAGATTCGTAAGTATAGTTCACACATAAGTCTATAACTTTCTATCATTTTTAATTAGCGTTGAAATAACAAATAACAACTAGTATTTATTGTCAGACATATCTCATGAGATTATGCGGTGACCTGTTCATCTAACATTACGAGCTGACAAAAAGCCACCCCGGGCTGTTGGTCGTTGATGTAGATGTAAGCCCTGCCGTCGCCGTTGAAGCCGTCCTTGTCTTTGCTCTTGTCAGTGCTGGTATCATCGAATGCTGTGTCAGTCAATTGGCAGTCTCTCAAATGTTCATGGTTGTTATTAGCCTTGAGGGCAATATCAAAGAAAGTGCTCTGACCGCACTGGGTAATGCGGTGAGTAATGAAATTTAACAAATGGCGAATCTGGAGTCCTACCCTAAACTTGACACCCGCATGATGCTCATTGTACAACTGACCAGCGGGTGTTCTATCACTTCGCTCTCGGATACTCCCACCAAAGATAAGGACATCATCACTTACCACAATACATAATTACACATACTTTGACATAACGCCCTCAGCTCACATGCCTTGACCTCTCCTACTGACCCAATCGTTCAAAGATACTGATATCTAAACACAAACTTAAGGTGGTAAAATCAGAAAACAGAAATGGGATATGTAAATGTAAGTTATTGGGGTTGCGTTGGCAAAAGGTTTTATGAAATTATTATTTGCAATGCGGGATAACAATTTTAACTTGGTTGAATATTATTTGTACTAGCTATTTTTACAAACACTTTGGACAGACTTTTACATTGTTTTATTAATATAGAATTATAGAATAATCAAGCGCGTCTGTTGATAGATATATCGATATTAATAAGTAAAATGGTGTTGCTGGCTGCTTATATGAAACTTTCTATTACTTATTGAATGTTTTTACTAATTGTGCCAGAAGAGTATTTATTTGTAGTTGCAGTTACATAGCAAATTACATTTTTCACATACTATGTAACATATCAAAGTAATATCGGTTCCTAATAACCAAATGGATAAAAATTAGATAAATAAATAAATATTAGATATAAAGTGTAAATTATTTAAACAACAAATATTGTTTCTGCCTCTCAATGACCTATACCAGTGACAATTGCAGCATACTCACTGTTATACAACGAACAGGCAACAAGGTTACATCACATAGAAGGACTTCATTTTATACACTTCGTAGAATTTACGGGAAATCAAAAGATGTTTTCAGAAAATGTTCTATCACGTGTGCTAAGATAATTGCTGATATTATAGATATAGATAGATAGTCTTTGGCTGTTTGCCAACTGGATCCTGTTTTGTTCGTTCACTATTTAAACTTTGTCTGTTATTTGTAATCAGATATCATGAAAGTTTTATATAAAAAGCCTGTTCTGCGGTAACTAATGATGATTACCGTGATGACAGTAATAGCAACAGGGACTTGTAATTTATTGTTATCTTTCTCGTAACACATTTAGTATCTGCACTAAAGAGGTATCATGCATGTGAAATCACGTGAATGTTTACAAAGTTTAAAAAGTGATTACTACATAGTGCTGATAATGTGCACACTACTTTATCTACATAATTCGCACACATAAGCACGTTTTTTTATTTCTCTTTTGCTCTCTCTCTCTTTTTCTATTTCACAGAAACACACACACAAACACACACATGCCCGATTATGCATTACATAACAGGTAAGCATACATCCGCCCATCCTTCTTTGTTACATCTCCATTTTCTCACTTTTGTGAAATTAACGGATGACTGTAAAAGCTTTACATTCATGTCTGTCATGATGACATAGATTACAGTTTTTCACATTTATAGCGAAAAAAATTGTGACTCTTAAAAATAAATCATATTATACAAAATATTGAGAGGAGAATATACCTCATCGCATCCTTCAATGCGTTACTCGATAACAGCCTTCGTGACTGTGTGACAAAAACAAATCCTGACAAAACAATCGGTTGTCACAATTACTCTCTGGAAAAGTTGACGCCCTGGTCCCACCGTATGCCGAACACTGGGGAAACAAATCTCTAATTTCGTTTGAAAAAAAAAACTGAAGGCCACAGGAGCCAGCGACGACCAAAGTAGATGATAACATCGAGAGAGACGTCGATTTGTGCAATGATAAACATGTTGACCCACGTTTGATGACACTCCGCCAGGGTCAGAAATACATGTCCTCGCTAGTCCTCCGAGCTAGAAGACTTCGACTAGACGGGGAAAGGTCTGAGATTCGTAGACCGTGACAATACATGGCACACTTATACACAATACTCAAATCTTCCCCGGCTTAGTAAGTAACGGAGTCCCTTTTTCAGTAATATTTTTTTCACCCTTTGTATCATCTTCAAATCATTTCTTTCTGTGCAGTACAGCGTGTGAAAAGATGTTTATAGCATATGAATGTTCTCTTCCAGAATACTTGGTTTCTAAACAAAGCAAAAAAAAAAAAAAACAGAGACAACGTGATCGTAATGCCAGAAATATTGAACTACTTTCATTAACAATGAATTAAACTTTAAGAAATAAAATCGGTCATACTTTATTTTAAACAATATTATTTGAAATAAAGACAAAATGTAGACAAACCTCTGGTCATTTGCGTGATTCTACCACCAGTGAGAACCGTCTCACGAGGACCAACACCGAGCTCACAAAAGAAACTAAGGCACATGTAATGTATAGATTATAATCACTTGATTATTACCCTACACATAAGGGTTTTTAAACATCTAAAAATATCTATTACTAAACATTTTACTGGTCGCGCTTGGCTGCTGTAATAACTTAGAGCTGTCTCCCACTTACAACATCTTTGCTCTCCTACCTAATTTTACACCTTCACACTGACACATATGTCCCCGATTCTTACAAGATGGCCCCCGGGCTTTTCAACAATCCACCCTAGACCCTAATTAGGGTGACTGTAACTTCCCCATTTAAGCTACCACTTGACAGTAGGGATAGAGACAAATAGTCGAGGGTAACTACGACCACTTGAGCTTTAATGATTACTGTCGACGTGCAGGCAGACAGGCTGTAAATGGGTCATTTCCCAGAAAATTAATTGGTGATAAATACTGATTACAAATAACAGACCAGGTTCAAAATGTGGACAGAACAAAAACTCAGTTCAGCTGGCAATCAGCCAAAGACTATCTATATCTAAAATATCGGCCAATCATCATAGCACACGTGATATAAAATTTCCTAAAAATATCATTTGGTTTCCCGTAAACTACGAAGTGTATAAAAAGAAGTTTTTCTGTGTGATGTAACCTTGTTGCATGTTTTGTATAACAGTGAGTATGCTGCAATTGTCACTGGTATAGGTCATTGAGCGACAGAAAAATATGTTGTTTGAATAATTTGTCTCTTTATATCTAACATTTTTGTAGGTAATAAATGTAAACGCTGTATAGTTAGCTGTAATTTGCTGCAGCTTATTATCCTTTAGTGTACCGAATCTTCTAAGAGCTGTATGAAATTTTTGGATTTTGCGAACAGCATTAGGTTACTAGGATCTCGATAGGTGACATAGTATGTTTAAAAATATAAATTTGCAAGGTAAAAACTACTATAAATACAGATAAATGGCATTTTTCACAATTAGTAAAAAGACAAATAAATTAGGACATAAAAGGTTACATATACGAGACTAGCAACACCATTTTACTCTGTGGACGAGCGGCATCTGGTCCTTATTTTTTATTTTACCATTTTAGGTCTATTGTTAGATATCAGTAACTTTAAACGACTGAGCCAGTGCGAGGTAAAGGCATGTGATCTGAGGCAATTGTGGAGATGTATGTGTAATTATGTCTTGTAGTATGTGATTATGTCCTTATCTTTGGTGGGAGTGTCCGAGATCGAAGTGGTAAAACAGCCGCTGGTCAGTTGTACCGAGAATATCATTCAGGTGCAAGTTTAGAGTTGAACTGCAGACACTCTCACCTGGATTTAACACGTGAAAACTGGCTGGCTTTTAATTTTCACTACTCTCCCCTTTGTCCAGTGCTGCTAAAGCTCTTTCTTTGATGTTGACCGTAAGACAAACGACTCGCATGAACATTTGAGAGACTGCCAACTGACTGACACTACATTCGATGAAACCAGCACTGACTCAATAAAAAACATTATAATGTCTTAGAGACAGTGAAGTGTACTTACGTTATCACACTTAAATTCAGGTAACAATGCCACAAAAGGATACTGATCGACACAATAGAAACCTCTTGTCCACCCTCTCTGAAGGAGACTTGGTAGAGTTTCCGCGTGGAGGCTACAGTCACTGGGGCATCTATGCAGGTTAGTATGTCAAGATAGATGATACTAAATTTGGTGGAAATGCTAATGACACTATTACAAAACATTTACGAAGATTGTGCAACTTGATTTTAATGTGCATCTATTAAGTCCGGAAAAATATGTTTATCGATAGCCAAACTACAAAAACCATTCACTGTTTTAAAGGTGATGAAGATATTATCCACCTGGTAGCAGAAGAACATGGCGTCATGGCATTTGGTTCAAGGAAAGCTTGTGTCAGCAAGGATTATTTCTTTGGTGTTGCTGGAGACTCCAAGGCAAGGAAGAACAACTATTTGGATCACACATTCAGGTGTATTATCTGACTTTATTTCTGTCTTATCTAACTTTATTTCAACAGTAATATCATTAGTATCTTCCTGCCTTTGCTATTTTTCCTTTTTATGGAATCAGTGAAATCTTACAAAGAACTTATCATTTCTCTGAGTTTACTTTTCAAACTTAAATATTTATTAAGCAAAAGCAGTCATCGCGTCTGTTAGCTACTCATAAGCGATACCGAGTCCAACGCAAAGAAATGGGTGGAAAAGATAACTCTTGTTATTAAAAGTCGTAATGGTCAAGTAAAAAGTGCTGGAGAAACTTAGTATTATGGGCTTTTTTGATGGTAAGTGAATAAAAACTTGAAAGACAAAAATTGTTGTTGCAAGAAAGAAGTTTGGGCTGAAGACAAACAGTATATAGTTGACATCTGATGATTTGAGATAAATGTAGAACTGACAGGTTGTGTGATTACCTGTTTAGTTTTCCTCGATGATTTATCTAATTAATTACACATCACAGTGCGTACAAACCAGAAGTAATCGTGGAACGAGCCATGTCCAAAATAGGCAGAACAGACTACGACCACTTCACTAACAACTGCGAGCATTTTGTTATCTGGTGTCGGTATGGAACTGCAATTAGTCCACAGGCAATAAATGGTGCACAAGTGACTACTGTTCTTGGTGTCATCGCTGGTGTTGCTGCTACTGCTGCTGGGATTGGTGTAACACTCCTAAAGCTTTTGTGAATAAACTCGTGCAAACTACTCTGGCTTCACTGCAATTTTCCTTCAAGAAAGGACATATTTGTAGACTTAAAAACAGCTTTGAACTATTTTGCTCGAACTAGTTTAACGACAGGTGACACAGACTGCTCTATTCAACATGTAAGTATCTTCAGCATTTAAGAATAAGACTTATGTACATTACATTTTAAGCTGAGCTGTGTACGTATTATCAAAATATAAGTTACAGAAATAGTGTTTTAAAACAATATTTCTTATGTAGTACACAGGTCGGATAGAATCTTGTAAAAATCTTTTTCTAAAATATTTGAATAGAGTTCTAATAGTTTCTTTAATCCTAAGACTTCAAACAAGGTATTTTAACTTGATAGAATTTGTGGGATAGTACACAAATGTAATATGAGTTTATTTTATTTAAACAAATCCAAATTTGAGCTAAATTAATTTATCATATGAAAATAATTGGAAGATATAATTTATGACAAGTGTTTTAAAAATAAACTTAAAACCACTTACTTCACAGTGTTTAAAGTCCTTTTTTGTAAAACTGTGCTACTGTCAGTCAGGTGGTGTCAGTTCTTTTATCATTTAACGATCTGTAACTTTGTAAATACGCAGATATTTCCAATAAATGTTCATATTACTTTAGTTACAGTGTTTCTGTGTTTTTATATTTGTTTTCGGCTGTTATGTCAACACGCACACAAATATAACAAATTATGTATTTATGTTGCTATGGAAAAGCTTATATGTGTGCAACTGCTTTGGTGGGGTGCATTAAATGATTTCGCGGGAGTCCGGGTTGTCTTCACTCTGCAGCACTTCCCGTTAAATTGTCAAGTGTGAATGACAGAGTGAAAAAATGAAGGAATAGCTCACTGTTGATATAAAAACTATTAACAAAAATATGAAGTGGCTTTACCATTGGTTTGAGCAGTATATATATATTTCCAGTCACCGTTTTCAGGAACATAAGGCAGAGCAGAGATTACAGTAGGTATTTTCAGAAGAGATAAATTTTGAGCCCAGACTATAATGCAAGTAGCGTTCTATCTGTACGAAAAGCTTTCTGAAAAATGCGGCCAGAGGAAAAAAATGAGCGATGGCTGAAATTCTCGACTGATACATGGGACAGATTGGGGAAGTTCGATGCGATCAGATCCACGAAACAAACTCTCACCGAATATATTCTAGTTGCTTCAGTCATACACGCTCGCACACTTACTAGAACGGTCTAGAGCAGACCTGGGCAAAGGCCGGCCCGCCTCCTGTCTCTGACCGGCCCGCCAGCTTGCCCGCCCGCCAGTATATATATTATGTATACAGTATTGGGTAAAACTGAGTTAACTATATTAGTCCGGCCCTCTAAGACCATCCCAATTTCTTATGCGGCCCCTTGGGAAAATCAATTGCCCACCCCTGGTCTAGAGCAGCGGTTCTCAACCTGTGGGGCGCGCCCCCCTGTGCTCGCCTTCACAAGCTATCGCATGGATATTGATGTACACATGTTGGATTAAATCAGCTAAGATTGGCGGAAATACCTGTGTATTTTTAATGAAGTGTAACACTGCTAAAACTTGTCATGTATTGGTGTTTCTTAATGTCATCCAAGTTAAAATACATTAATTATATTTCCACTGACAGTCTGATCAGACTAGGGAAAGTTTGCTCAGTGAGACTGGTTTAATCAGTCTAAGCAACAATAATTTGAGATCGCCTAGATATCCATAAACATTGTAATAATTAAAAGGAAAAAATATTAGCTGACACATGAAACAAAATTTAATTTACCGACATAGCTATTAAATTTTCAGTGTTTAGAATCTCTGTTTTGACAAGTACTACAAAGCATAAGAAGCTCGTGAAGAATGTCAGGAAATAAATATTTTTGAATGCACATTTTACAAGTTTAGCACAATATTAAATTTAAACATTGTGCAATAAATAGATTGCAGTCTAGTGCGACAGCGCTAATAGATGATGCTGAAATTTGTATTGCATACCAGCAGGTACAGGATGACTTACTCCCGGTTCCTAAAATCCCTAGCACCAATCAGTCCGTCTCTCTTTGTTTTTCCAGGAAAGAGGACGGAAGTTCCCAAGGAAAATTTTCCACTGCAATTCTAGGTCTTACTAGTCCGGTGTATCTAGCTTAATAATCTCGCGTTGTGTTCGTGTTTTTCCCATCTACTACAACTGCTTTCATTCGCGATTTTACCTTGCATATATGTAGTTTTTTCATTCATACGGCGAAGACAAACGCACAACACTCGTTGTCACACATACTGACACACGCACGCAGGCTTCGTTATCATAGTAAAGAACCATAATTAAAGTATGTTTATTGTGTATTTTATTAGATGCAACTAAGTACTTCTTATTGTATTTCAAGTAGGTTTCCACGCTGAAAAAAGCTAGGTACATAAAATTCGAAATCAATTATTCGTTCAAAGACTATAAAAGGATTGATGCATGACAATGAATATGATGAAACAGCATCTTCCTCTAAGAATAGACTTAGCAAAAGTGTACAGCTTACTCTTGAAAACAAAAATTACATCTTTTATATCTTTGTTAAAGTAATACTGAAACAAATGATATGAACCATCTAATTATGATAATAATATACTCTCAGAATAAAAGTGTAGAATAATCTCTCACATAAAGCAATCAATTTTTGCAGCACAAGTAAATAACACAATATTCCTAGAATCTCTAATACTCATTTACTTTGAGCACGTTCAATCTTCAAACCCCAGGAAAGGCTAGATACTTCAATTACAGTTGTAATATTTGGATGTAGTTCATGTATAATCTGAAAAAAAGATAGGACAGCAAAATGTGCATCTAACAGTTGGAACTGTCTTAAGTGCTATGTGTGTGTGCGCAAAGAGACAATGCTTTAGTCCAAGACCTATTTATAAATCATTACCTCTCTGTGGTAATCAGGCTTAGTCTCCGCATTATTGTTTTGCTGCTTTGACTTTTTGTGATTTTAGTGCCATTGTATGGACCTACACTTTCTGATGGCATCCTTGGCATTGAGCTGGACTGTACACTTGCCCATGACCTTTTATTTTTCATCTACTGATTTAATCTTTCTTCCGCTAGTCTTCTTTAAAGCCAAGTCCCTACATCATCGACAGACATATATTTTAGTATTTGCATGCAATTTCTTTCTGTTTAGGACCATACACTCTTCTGACAACTATACATATGTTCTTGATTATTGACTGATCGATTTTTTTACAAAAAATTAAAAAAAAACCACTGTACGATCTGTGGTTCAACATCTTGGTCCAAGAACAGGACGTCAACTTCAGAATAACAACCTTAGTATTCTTTTACCTTATTTATATATCTCCCCAACATCCGCAACCTTCTGGAACTTGATACTTATAACTTTCTAAACATCTGCCTCCTCATACCCGCTGATCTGAATACGACAGAAGGGGCATCGCCTATTAGATGCTAAAATTCTGTCTGCACATCTTCTGCAGATGTCTGCATGCCTGCAAGGGTAGAGATTGACAAAACGAACATTTTGAAAGCAGATCGCGCAGATCTCCTCTTCTGCAGAATTTGATGAGTGACTGTCACGAAGACTGGAAGCTGGCGTTCGACGCCTTGGATGATCTTGCCTCCTTATCCCATTATCTTGAGCTGAAGCTGAGACCCAAACAAACAAACACACACACACACGAGTTGGTGTGACTGGTGCTCATATCAAATCATTCTCTATAAAGACACGGTTTAAACGTTTCAATTAAATGCAATATTTTCGTCATATATTTGTTCACCCAAAGAAAGCTTACTTCTGGTCCTTGAGGATGAAGACGGGTTTGGCTGTGACTGTGGCCCAGACGGTGTCTGACTCACAACATAAACAGCTACTGCTAGTAAAATCAACATGGGAATAGCAGCTACCAAAATATAGCCCAGCATCCTGAGAGTCTTCCTGGACCTGGCTTGCCCTGTTTTCGACATAAATCAATCTTCGAAAAGTGTTGTAGCAATTGTATATGTCTATTCTGTTTTGTTTTGGGGTTGTTTTTTTAGCGCCTTATGTACATATAGCGAGTCAGATATTAGTAAGTATTGTTGCTGCATTGTATTCTTCATTTTAAGATGTAGTGCCTGAAGTGCTGTCAGTATGGCACTTAGTTCAGCTGTAAATATTGAGGTATGATTTGTAAGTCTGCTGGAAATAATAGTGTTGTCGGGACTTTTGCCTGCTATTTATACTGGACAGTTTGAGTACTACGTCGCCCGCTGTTGTTGTTCGTCTCGCGCTGCGAATGATGGAGTGGAAGGGGGTGCGGGTTGGAGGGAACAAGCTGCTCTAAACAACCGCTCCCGCTGGTTGAAATGAGCAGGCCAGATGAGGCCGTAGGTTGGACACCCCAGCTGAACTATAGACTGCCTTCGATGAAAACAATGTCGTGTCTGATCACGAGCTACACGTCAGGTCGGAGGGAGAGGGAAGTGTAGAGATTTGGTTTGCCCCAAATTAAAGTATTCTAAGGCCAGACAATCTCTCATGACGGCATGCGCACACGTTCTTACAACTAAGATTTTTTAGTCATCATGATGTGGTTTCCGAAAAATAGAATTCAGTTTGTTTTTAAACTAGGTCGCCATTTTGTCCTTACAAACAGCACCAGACGGTTGTTGTGTGATTGCTGCAGTATTAGACTGATTTTAATGATGAGGCTTTTAATATTGTAAAGGAACGATGTAATCCATTCCGAGAAAGTGACGTGCAAGCATTGCAACAAATGTTTATGCACATTTTTTTATTAGAAAAAAATCTGAAATATGTATTAATATTAATATAGCACTTATAGATTAATTTTCGTGTACAAAAATCGTTTATCGTTTCGCTACTGAAGTAATACAGAAAAAGGATTTACATATGTGATAGCTCCGTGTTCGACAGTACCTAGTGGTCTTTTCTAAGTGGCGTAGATGTGTGTATATGTATCGTGGGAGAGGATGGGATGGGGGGGGCTCAGAGTTGTACGTCGTCGCCTTGGGGAAACGGAAAATTCACAGACGAGAGTTTTATTGTCTCCGTAGATAAGTAGTGCTCTAACACTGCGGAGGTAGCTTTACCACTGGGGTATTATTTATATAACTATATAAAGTAGTCGAAAAAATGTCCTAGGGTTAGTAGTATACGGCAATATGTTTGCACACCTTTTCGCAACTTGCACTTGTTTTCCCTTAGTTTCCGTTTTCATTGAACATATTTAAAAATGCGTTAAACTTATCTGTAGTTAAAACGTCTGCTCAAACGTATAAAGTCAATCACTTTTCTGGTTCATGGTCGCTATTGTACTATAGCTGGTCAACCAGTAAAGAATTGTTCCTTTGCTTCCAATCTGACTTCTGGAAAACGTTTATCTATAGGTCTGTGTTCGAACATGAAAATATAGGACAAGCGCCTATATAGCTGATGACAAATCATTGCCATTGATGCTAGCCGTTACTCATTCTTTCTTTGGCTAGCACGCATTCCTTTGCAATCTTTTTATCCTATGATCATATAGCCTCCAATTATCATATCTTAAAGAAGCTGAAAATACTGAAACACTTACCAGTAGTTAGAACGTCTGGTTTATACTGGTTCCTGGTTGCACCAGAACCTCACATATTTATACAAACGCTATTTATAGTATGATACCCACGTGACACCCTGAACTGAGTATGCCTCTACTGGTGTCTAACATTAATGTGTAGAAAATAAAAATAGGACTAGCGTGGCCCCTGGTATTGTAGTGATTTAAACAATTGTTTGGCACCACTGCAGCGGCTTAGTGAACAAGCAAGATTGTAACATTGGTTTGCCCGATGCCAAGCATCCACCAAACAAGCACCAGCGTTTGCCTGCGTTATCGGCAACGTGATCTGCGATAGGGAGATTGGCAACGTTGTTGTTGTTGTTGTTTTTGTTTTTGGAGGGAAAGTGCTTCCACCTCGCAGTGATTTCTCACAGTCGGGGGTGGGGATCTTTGAAGAATGATTCTGCAGATGTTTTCAACAAAATAATGATACTACTTAAAAGAAATATAGACATCAAGCTACAGTAAGAGAAAATATGGAGGACATCGTAGTTACACTAGACAATAATAAAAGACAAAATGAAAAAGGGAAGAGCAAACAAGAGGCTTTGAGGCCAATGCTGCCGAAGTGTTTATCTCCTTCCCTCCTTGACTTGAAACATGGTGTTGAAAGGACGCCTCTTGTGGCAATCTGTGTGGGGTCGTTGTAGAAGTATATATATATTGTCATTCTGGTAGCAAAGCTGTCTAGCTAACGTTCATCGCAGTGGACAAGGTAGAGAGGACAATGATTCTTTTTATGTATAATGACTCGTTCATTTATAAATTTGTATATGTAACATTTTGGTAATATTTCACAAATTATGTCAAGTCTTAACTCAAGATTTAAAAGTTTCAAATCTTAAAATTGAAAAAAACTTTCGACCGATATTCTAGCATTATAGGTTTGTACTAGATCGCCACAGACTTGTATACCACATGAGAAATAATGCTTTAAAATACTTTTATTTCTTGACAAACTTGACAAACTTGGCAAAAAATATGTAGCTCATTTGTAGACTTAATACGTAAATAAATAAATTTAGTCCATGTATGATGAAAGATGTCTCCTATGTCACACTGAGGGGTCTGTGTCCCCTGTCGTTGAACTAGGGCGGACAACATGGCTTCAAGATAATCTTGCATCGGTCCGCAAATGTGAGTCACTTTTCTACAGGTAAATTGCATTGTACCACGGCAGTTTGTAGAAGTGTATTCACAAAAGCTTTAAAAGTGCTACACCAATCCCAATAGCAACAGCAACAGCAACACCAACACCAGCAAGAACAGGAGTCATGGTATCTGAGGTCTCCTCAACTTCTTCACCGTTTATTGCCATTGCCTGCAGACTAATCTCCTTTCCATACCGACACCAGGTAGCAAAATGCTCGCAGTTGTTAGTGAAGATGTCGTAGTCTTTTCTACCTAATTTGGACATGGCTCGTTCCACGATTTCATCTGGTGCGAACACACTGTTAAATATAAATAATTAGGAAGAAACATGATCACGAAAAACTAAGATAGACAACCTGCTAGCCAACAAGTAAGTCATTCTATATTCAGAGAATTAAAAAGTTAACAGAGAAACCTATTGGTCGTCACTAGAGGTAATTAGAAGGTTCTGTGATTTAATGATCAATAGGCACAAAGAAAGGACTGAAGTAAAAAGGATTGGCATAGGCACAGTTAATGCGGGAACAACACAAAAAAAAATGAGCTGGCCAGTGAACTGGACATATAAGATACCCAGGATTTAATAGTACATTCTAGCTAATTGAACATAGGTTAATTATCTGAAAATCCTGAAATGAAATGTCGACCACATGTTGTTTTCTGTCCTCCCCAATTTCTGTTCTCTGTCGCATGCAACAACTTTTGTCTTTCGAGTTTTTATGCACGTGCCACTATGCTAACTTTATTCAGCCCTTTTTTTTTCTTTGAGATTTGCTATTAAGCAGAAGTTATCTTTTCCACCCATCTATTTGCCTCGATAAAGCTGCTGAGTAGCTAACAGACGCGATGCCCACATTTGCTTTAATCGCGGGTGAGTGTGTACTGAATATCTGATGATAATACCCAACCCTGAATGAAGCTTGAAAAAAAAACTCAGAGAATCGACGACTTCTTTTTAAACTTCTTGTGATTTCCATAAAAAGGAGAAATAGGAAAGACAATAAAGAAAATGTTTGTGCTATAATAAAGTTTGATAACACACCTTAATATGTGATCCAAATGGTTGCTCTTCTTTGCCTTGGAGTCCCCAGCAACATGAAAAAAATCATCGTCACGTACTTCTCCTTTCATTTTATGGGAACCACCTGCCATTGCATGGCCCACGCAACTGACTACCATTAGGCCATTGCTATTCTTTAGCTGTCTTGAAATCCCATGGAATATACTTTTCTTTTCTTCTTCTGCTACATGATGAATGATTCTTTGATTGCCTTAAAAACAAAGAATGGTTTCTGTAGTTTCGGTGTTGGTAAATTTTTATTAAAGTTTCTGCATTAAACAGATGCACACTAAAAGAAAATAACACGTTTTCGTAAATGTTTTGTCATATTGTCATCGACATTTTCACCAAATTCAACATCAGCCATCTTGACATACTAACCTGCATAGATGCCCCAGTGACTATCGTTTACATGCGGAAACTCTACCAAGTCTCCTTCGGAGAGGGTGTGCGAGAGGTTTCTATTGTGGCAATCAGTATCACTTAATGGAATTGTTACCTAAATTTCCAACAGCAAAACAAATATGTTGCTGGTGAGATTCGTATACTTCACATCTACGTCTATAGCCTTTTATTTAATTAGTTAACATTTAAATAAATAATGCCTAGCGAATCAGTATGCATTGTCAGATATATCTCATGAGATTATACGGTGACCTGTTCATCTAACATTAAGAGCTGACAAAAACCTTTACCCAGCTGTTGTCCGTTGATGTAGATATACATTCTGCCGTCGCCGTTGAAGCCGACGTTGTCGTTGCTCTTGTCGGTTCTGGTAGCATCATAATGATGTGTTAGTCAGCTGGCAGTCTCTAAAATGTTCATGGTTGTTATTAGGGCAATATCAAAGAAAGTGTTTTGGCCATACTGGGTAATGTGGCGAGCAGTGAAAATTAACAAACTGCGAATCTTTACGTATTAAATGTACATGAGTGTAACTGGAGTCCTACCCTTAACTCGACACCCGCATGGTGCTCACTGCACAGCTGACCAGCGGGTGTTTTATCACTTCGCTCCCGGATACTCCCACCACAGATAAGGACATCATCACATACTACAATACATAATTGCACATACTTTGACACAACGGCCTCAGCTCACACACCTTGACCTCTCCTTCTGACCCAATCGTTCAAAGATACTGATATCTAAACACAAACGTACGGTGGTAAAATCAGAAACCAGAAATGTGATATGTAAATCTTAGTTATTCGGGGTTGCGGTTTGAAAAGATTTTGTGCAATGCAAGATATCATCTCTAACTTAGTTGAGTGTTAGTTATACTATGTATTTGTACAAACACTGTGTTGTGTCCTTTGATAGACTTTTACATTGTTTTTTTTTTAAATATAGAATTATAGAATAATCAACCGCGTCTGTTGATATAGATATTGATAGCAATAAACAAAATGGTGTTGCTAGCCTCTTACATGAAACCTTTTATTTCTCATCAATTTTTTTTTCTTATTGCGCAAAATGAGTATTTATCTGTAGCTGTACTCATTATATAGCAAATTAACTTTTTTTAAACATATTATGTCACGCATCAAAGTAACATCGAGACCCTATAGTAACCAAATGCTGTTCGGAAAATCCAAAGGTTTTACGCAACTCTCAGATCATTCGGTACACTAAAGGCTAATAAACTGCAGCAAATTACAGCTAACTATACAGCGTTTACATTTATTACCTACAAAAATGTTAGATATACAGACAAATTATTTAAGCATATTTTTTCTGTCTCTCAGTAACCTATACCAGTGACAACCGTAGCATACTCACTGTTAAACAACGAACAGGCAACAAGGTTACATCACATAGAGAAACTTCTTTTTATATCCTACGGAAAGTTTACAGGAAATTAAAAGATTTTTTTCAGAAATTTTCTATCACCTATGTTGAGATAATTGGCCGATATTATAGATATAGATAGATAGTCTTTGGCTGTTTGCCAACTGAATCGAGTTTCGTTCACATAAGCACGCTTTTTAATTCTCTCTCGCTCTCTTTCTTTCTATTTCACACACACACACACGATAATGGATTACATAATTACAAGCAAGAATACATCCGTCTATTTTTTTATATCTCCATTTTCTCACTTCTGTGAAATTAATGAATGACTATAAAAGCTTTAATTTTATGTCTATGATGATGACATAGACTAAATTTATTTTTATAGCGAAATAAATTTTAAATCTTGAAAAATAAATCCTATTTTACAAAATATGGAGAGCGTGACGTGTCGGCCATGTTTGTGTGTCTGTCTCTCAGCGCTGGGGCCGCACGGTAATAGGCTGACAGCAGACGACTATGATGTCATAGTCCAGGCTATTTTTACCCGACGTGGGAAGGTCGCGACCTTTTTTCGCTGCCTGTAGCAACGCCTGACGTCATGCCCCTGCTACGTCACGCGTCGTCTGCTTGATGCTGAGTCGTCTGCTTGTTGTACCAATGGGGCAGGGGCGTCAAACTCTGCTTATGATGTTACCTATATGTTCTTGATGATTGATCTACAGTGTATTTTGTTTTTGACAAATAACTACAATGTGAGGTTCAACATCTTAATCTAACAACTAAGTCGTCATCTTCAGAACACGAGCATTCAACTATCTTATTTTCTGTGGTGCGTCCTTGATTGTAAAACACAACCTTGCCAAAAGGGCGGAGACAGGCGCTATATGTTAACTTAATTTGTCATTTATGTAAAATCATATATAGCTCAACCTCCAACATCTGCAATGTTCTGACACTTGATCCTCACAAACTTTCTACCCAAAATAACCATGCAGTTCCTCATACCCGGAGATCCGAGTAAGACAAGAGGCATAACCTTTCACATGTTACAATTTTGTTTACACAAACAATGCAAATGTATACAGGCTTACAAGGGTTGAGCCTGACACAATGAACATTATTAGAGCGCATCTTGCAGTGATCCTCTTCCATTAATCCAGAGCTAGGTAAGTTAGATGACAAGTGAGTGCCATGGAGACTGGAAGCTGGCATTTGACACCTGGGATGGTTGTGCCTCCTTATTCCCACTACCTTGAACTGAAGCTCACACACACACTTACACACACTTGCTTGACAGCCAAGTACTTTCAGACATCAATTGCGTCTACCTTTGAAAGGAGACCCTCCTAAATTTCGTTATGAACAGAATCTTAAAAAAATGGGGGAGGGCATTGAACTGGAGATACATTGAATGATTGACAACAAAGAGAAGTCCATTCAGTGAATGTATGAACAGGTTTTATTTCCAAACTGCTGGCCAAGTAAAAATGGACATCCATACTGGACATTTTACACTTTCACAAACTTTCATCATCAGCTATCACACATGTGTACTTCAATAACAAACAGAATTAATGCATTTTTCAGCAGTGTGCACATTTTGCAAAAATAAATGAAACCAGGGTCATTTTATAACCACAAGGTCACTTCTGTTTACTTTAAACATTCTAAAATTTATGAGATGATGGTCCCATGGCATAGTGGTCACTTTTCCCAGATACTTTAAAGACAGGGTGTGCTGAAATCAGATTTTGTCTCAGGCAGAATGATGGGGCTGATTGGGCTGGTTGCTTTGATGTGATTTAGCCTCAATTTCAACTCTTTCCATGATGTAGATAAGGCTGAAGAAGGGGAGTATTGAATAAAGAACCTATTTCCCTGGATCGTGTGTAGGGGGAGGAAAAAACCAACTTTGTTGTTCTTGTGTGTTCGAGTGTCTATTGGTGTCAGCAGTAATATCTTTTATAGTTGTAGAATGTCGAGTTACAGCTTGATGTTATTTATTGATGTTTTTTAATGTCATTTAATTTAAAGCATATTATTTACATTTCCACTTCCTAGCCACAGTGACAGTCTGGTCAGAGTGGGGAAACGGTGTCTAGTAAGACTTGTTTAATAAGTCTACATACCAATAATGTGAGATGGCCAAGATATTTATAAATATTTTTAAGAACAAAAATATTATCTGTAACAGGAAAAATAATTTCATTTACCAGCATAGCTGTTGAATTTTCATTGCTTAGAATTTATAGTCTCCACTTTGACTGGTACTACAATAGTTTTATACGCAAATTTGTAAAAGTTTAACACAGTGTTAAATTTTAAACAATGTGCAATAAATAAATTGTAATCTACTGTGACAACGACAATAAATGATGTTGAAATTTATATTGCAGACCAGCAGATATAGCATGACTTTAAAATCCTACACTATACCATTTGCTGCCTTCAATTTTACAGCAACAGGAAAGAATGGCTTTGCTGCTCATTAGATCTGTCACGTTCACATGTGCTGTGACCATGAGCAACACTAGGTGGACTACAGCCACTTGTTCCCATTCTTTGCATTGTAGGTCTTTAAACAAACTTGAAAAGCAAAACTTTTGCATATAGATAGGTGCTCATTTACTCTGTGACCTATAAAATAACCGAACCACAGATTCTCTCTCATAAACATGCCCATCCACATGCACACGCGCGCACAATATCAATCTGACCTTCGGACAGTAATCCTCACTATTATTGCACCATGCATTAGAAAAGAATATATACATATCTCCCTTGCCTCAAAGTACTTTCTCAATCTTTCTAACAGAGGAAGATAATAGATACCATAATGGGTGCGATGCCATTAGAAGCAGCAAGAGATATCTTAGGTCATACCTAATAAAAATAATCATCATAATGAGAGCTTGCATAGTGCTGGCCCTATAGGCAAGCAAATGGTGCTTTACAAAACACACACACATACTCACAGACATTCACAAACACATACAACATAGCATGCAAAAGCGTCTATAGAATGCCATATGGAATGAAAGCTATGTAGCCAAAAGTTGCTCCCAGTCTGCATACTTCATTTTAAAAGCAGTAATCCAGGTTGCACACTACAGTTTTACAGTTTTTCCACACTACAGTTCCAGTCATATGACAGATCTAATAGGTAGACCTTTTTTTTTTTGCTGCAGAATGCCTCTGTTAAAAACCCATAATGAATTCACAAGCTGTCATAAGGGAAACTGCAAATCCACTGACCTAATATTTTTGACTGTCATCCTTCATGTCGCAAATCCAAACACTGTCATTGATCATTTTAGTCTGGTGCTCTATGAATGGTCGAAACACTGCTATCATCTTCTGCAGAAAATGATATAACAAAAGATAGATTCCTACTACATTTATGCAAGGGCATCAAATCAATTCAACAATAGTTAAAAATGTCAATGCAGGAATTTGGCCTCTAAACACAGATTAAGATGTTAGTTCTACAGTAAGTAGTTCAGAGCTGTAAAGTGATTATTAATCTGTGATAAAAGCGTATCAAGTTATAATCAGGAATAGTTCTTGTTTATAGATCAAATCTTTGTATGTAGAATCTAATGATCATGAAGCCAAGAGGATATGGCACTCTGTATTGACTGTGTGACCTCACCAGTGAACTGCATGAAGAAACTGTTATGTCAAGTTAAAGGAGGCAGGCAGTTGATGGGAAATGATGTGTAGGTAGAAACGGTCTTGTTCAGACAAAGATAGAACCACCCAGAAGAGTGGTAAATGCACAACAAAAAAACACAGATTGACATTAGACTTAGATCCAGGAACAACACCAAAATGAGAGCCCCTTCAAGCCAAATAGGCAAAGGGACTTTTAAAACAATGCGGTGCGATAATAATCAATCATTATTAAATCTTAAATTATGGTAAAAATTTGGATTCCAATGAAAATAATTACATACTGATCTTGTACAAGATTCAAAAGCAACAACCAATTGGCATAACAATCCAACAAAAATGAACACAAAACATATTTGAAGCCTTTTCTAACAAATTCATTTTTGCATGTGCACAGCCTAAGTTACAAAATAGGCACATAAACTGCACAGAAATGTAAGAGATGTAATGTGATCATTTCATTACCATAACAAAGTATGCACGCTGTGTGCTTTAGCTGATACAATTAGCTAAGTGCTTGTTGTATTGCAAGAATGTTTCCACACTGTAAAAAAACAAAAAAGCTATGTAGACAAAATTAGAAAGCAATTATTTGTTAAAACTATGAAAGGAATAATAAATAGCAATGAATATGATAAAACAGCATCTTCCTCTTAAAAATAATTTCGTAAAAGTGTACTGCTTACTTGTGAAAATAAAAATTAACCTTTCCTATTTTTGTTACAATAGTAAACTTATCTGGACACATTTTCACTTTCAGGAAAAAAAACATTTGAATTTGTAAGGAAATATTGATCAGCATATTGAAATAAATGCCACAAACCATAAGGATAATAACAGACTTTCAGAATAAAATTTAGAAGACATCCTATTTCAGAGCCATCAGTTCTTGTAAATTTCAAGTAAATAAGACAATATTATTAGAACTATGATATTCATGTACTCAAGCTACTTCAAGCATGTTCAATACATTTATTTGACAACTTAGCCATTTTATTGATCCTGCATACTTCACTTATATCTGTCTGTGGTTTTTGTGCAATCTGAAAACAAGAGCTAGACATCAAAATCTGCATCTGAAAAGCGATATGTTTGTGTACAGAGAAAGAGACAATGCTTCAGTCCAAGACTTGCTTATAAATCATAACTGCTCTGTGATTTTCAAGCTTAATCAGAAAATTTTGGTTTTTTCTGCTTTTATTTGCTGTGTTTTAAGTGCCATTGTATCCACTTTTTGATGGCATCCTTGGCATCGTGCTAAAGCCTTTGTCTATGACCTTTTGTTTTTCATCTTGTGATTTCAATTTTCTTCAGCTAGTCTTCTTTAACTAACACAATAAATGTTTCTTTCTATGTACAAATCCTTGTTGTAATGGACCTTACATCTTCACCAAATAGTCACATTTTAATACTTTGGTGCGATTTCTGTTTGACGATCAGCACTCTCCGGAAGACTTTGTCTACATTCTTGAATACTGATTGATCAAATCTGCTTTTGATAAATGACTATATAGTCTGCGACTCATAATATCTTGGTCTGATGTCACTTTCAGAACAACCTCATCATTCCATCATCTTATTTATCTAGTGTGTCCTTATTTGTAAAACACCACAAGCTTCTTATAGGGCTGGGATATGGCACTATATAAGCTGACTTTATTTAATTATCATTTTTATTATTTATGTAACATTATAACAGCTGAACCTCCAACATCTGCAATGTTCTTGATCCTCACCAACTTTCTACTCAATAACCAACTCCTCATACCCATTGATCCGAGTACGACAGAAGGGACATAGCCTTTCACATGTTGTTACAATTTTGTTTGCACACTCAATGCAGATGTCTGCATGTTTACAAGGGTAGAGCCTGACGCGAGGAATATTTTCAAAGCATATCTCGCAGTGATCTTCTTCCATTAATCCAGAGTCAGGTAAGTTAGATGGCAAGATAGTTTCATGAAGATGGGAAGCTGGCATCTGACGTCTTGGATAGTTTCGCCTCCTTATTCCACTGTCTTGAGCTGAAGCTGGCACAAACACACACACACACTTCAATTAATAACTTAAGTAGGTGCGACTGTTTCTCGTGTTAAATCATCCTGTCTATAAACACAGTTAAAATATTTAAATTAAAATGGAGTTTGTTCAGTGCAAAGGTTCACACAATGAAAACCTACTTCTGGTCCATGACGATGAAGGCGGACAGGACTGTGGCCCAGACTCTGTCTGACTCATTCTGTTGTAAATATAAACGGCTGCTGCTAGTAAAACTGTCATGGGAATAGCCGCTACCAAAAAACTGCTCAGCATCCTTAGTGTCTTCCTGGGCCTGGCCTGCTTTCTATTTCTAAACAATGTTGCAACAATTGTCAATGCTTAAAATTATGATTTTTCAATATTTGACTATATGAATGTTATGAATTATCTGTGTCTCTCACACTTGCACGCATGTGTACACACACAGATAATTTGCACACATGTGTGCTTTTTCACGTCTCTCTCTCTTCTCTATTAGTAATTGCCTAATTACAAGTTCATTCATTATACTCGATGCCTTTTGTAAAGGGAATACTCTGAAAATCTCGATCAGCCTGATGATGAACGTTATAATTATCCACCATGAGAAAGTGTGTTGACTAAGTTTTTGGCTTTTCACGTGCATTTAATAATAATTAATATTTAGCACCATATCCTGGTCCTGTGAGCAGGCTCAAGGCACTTTACAAACAAACAACGAAAGAAAAAACAACAACAACAAAACACAAACAAAAAAAAACAACAACCAAAAAAGCAAACCCTTACACATATTCCATCTCTACGTTTAGCGTAAGACTACGTCATTATCATATCGTTCATGCTCACAACAATTGAAACTGAGAGTCGTATATGTTTATAAACAAAAATATTCTAGTTATTATTGTACTCAACAGTTTATGTAAGCTTTACAAAACAACGCAATACTACTACCATATCCAGCGACTGCACTGCACCGACCATACCCACGGCGTAACAATTGAATTTTCCAACTTTCATTTTGGCATTTGTTTTCTCGCCTCTTCGATCAAACTAGTCAAGAAATAATTACATATGTGATTTGTGGAACTCAGTCTAATCTCCATCCTCGTATTTTCGGAATCTTGAACATATTAAATGCATTCATGCTAGCTTAAAAAGTATGCTTATAAAATAATTTACCGTTTCACGGTGTCATCACACCTCCAACAAAGGTGAAGGTCACGAATGCCTCAACGACAGGCGCTAAAAAAAAAATAATAATAAATAAGACGAGTTTTAAACACTTCATATTTCAGATATTTAAGAATATCAATCAACTATGAATTTAATGTTAATACAGATTTTTCACTTAGTCCAGTTATAACTTTGCCATTCATTACATGCAGCTAAGAATAATATTTATACATGAAAGTGGCATCCCATATGTTTATTTCGCCATTCGCTTGATGTGCGGAGGCACATATTTCTTTCTTTAGACCATGGAAGTCTGTGATCGGTAGCGTTTTTGTCCTACCGTTTGATCAGTGTTCCTCAGAAAATTATATACATATTGCAAAAACTATTCAATAAAATTAATTATTGCTATCTGATGAGATTTTCTATCGCTTATCCGTATCGAGACAACGCGAAAGAGTTGAGCAGACGACGCGTTGGAGAAATATGTTTATGCAAACTAGAGTTGTTAGAATTGTATAGATTATTGATTTTCTTTTACAGGAATGCTCAGTGGCCGCGTCACCTCACGGGATGTACTGAGATAGTAAATGGTCGAGTCACCAGATCCCCTTCTCTCTCTCTCCCACCCGATATTTTGTCATTTTCATGCCATGTATCCAAGGGGAGCCGAGACCATGTGGATGTGATACTGAAGAACAAACTGGCCAACCAAGACTTCATGACTGCATATTGATCTTTTCTTATCATTGAGTTTTGTCCGTGTATCTATCGCATACATTCAGTCAGCCAACAGTCGATTTCCAGTACAAGACGTTTGGTGTGCGACGTGGGTTTTTTTTTTTTTTTCTCGCCGTGTCTAAGAGAAGCGGCTTCACTTCCGGTAAAGATGGCAGCCTCCTGCGAAAATTTCAAGCTTGTCTACAATGTTATTTGTAACGGAAAGGTACCAGTTTCTCTGTATAAATCTGTCGATACGGACTTGTCCGTGTTCATTGCACAGATCGACGGACCACTTGTGAATGGCTTTTTTTGTCTTGGTAAGTGCACACTTTCTAGTTACACTTGCACGCCTGTAACGTTCTATTGAGTTCGTTTCTTACGTCAGAAATAGTAACACAAACATGTTGTAATACAGCTTCAGTAACAAAAGCAAACAAACAGGCGTTCACTATAGATTCGTTAATAGACTAATAAGTTTGCATATTTCTGAACAGTTAAAGTATTCAATTATAATTTACGCGAGAGATTTTTAGTTGTTAATGGTCGCCGGTCGATTCGACTATTGGATGAGTCGACCACTGTAGTCTGCTTATTTCTGTATGCTTTAGAAATAGAAGTAGGAAAGTTTAATATTTTTGGGGGTATTTCTTCGTAAAAAAATATTAAAAAAAACTATTATAGCTTTATTATTGCTGTTGGTCAACCTGGGCTTGTAGTCTTTCTTTTTAGTCTTTCATTGTGCGTGTTTGTGAGAGATTTAATGATGCCATTCTTGCTCAGGTGATAGTTAACTTAACTAGCAACGACACTCGTCAGTGATTGAATCAATTTAAGGCTGCAGTCAAAACCACATGTGTGGTCAAATCACATTGGTAGAATTTGCAAATATTAAATCCCATTCACACCCATTAAATTTTCCTCCCAAATTTTTGCAGAGAAATGTATATATATATATTATTTTTTGCATCATGTCCTCATGGTAGACTTGGAAAAGAACAGTAGAAAGTGAGGCAAAGGATGTCGGAACCACATGGGCCCAACAAGGGTGCTGCCTAAAACTGGGTCCGCTGGGAAGGTGTTGTTGCGGCCCTATGCTCCTCAAGAAGTAACAAAGAATAAACTAAACTAACCTTATGGTATTATGCACATAATTTTATTGGGTCTTAATTTCTTTTTTTACTAATAGTATTTGTTTATTTTTGAAGTAAAATAGGTTTGTCAGGTTAGGTTTTCTAATTTCTTTTTCTTTATTTTGATCTGATACAGCAACTGAAGCCCATGATGATGATGGCTTACCACACACTTTGGAGCATCTGGTGTTTCTTGGTAGTGAAGCCTATCCTTACAAGGTGAGATCCAGCTTTGCTTCAGTGATTGGTACTCTTATAATATATACATATATTTTTAATATAGTAGTACAGTCTGCATGGTTATACTGTATATAGAAACAGACTTTGCCTATATTAATGCCTACTTGCATGAATGTGTTTGCATTTGTGTAATTTACTTATATATATATATAGATATACTAATGTGGAAAATAGTACAGGTACTCTGCTACATTTTTTGTTCCTATATCTATATATTGTATCGAATGTTGCAGGGTGTTACACTGTAGCATAATAGTTAACCACATGAATTTAATCATTTTTGCAATAAATTGTTTGTGCTAAACTTTATAAACTAAATTTTATCATGTCATCAGGGTGTTCTGGACTTGCTGGCTAACCGCTCTCTAGCTTCTGGCACTAATGCTTGGACTGACACTGACCATACCTGCTACACCATCACCACTGCAGGATCTGAGGGGTTTCTGCAGCTGCTGCCAATTTATCTTGACCATATTCTGCATCCTACACTGAAGGTAAATGTTGTTTTGTCACAATGCTTTCCAGTGTTTCTCATTTGATTGGGCACCTTATATATTCATTTTTCTGAGATTTACTGCATAAGGTATTGGAAGCAGGAATCATTTCAACGGTTCTTTTTTATGTACAGTAAAAGATGCCATGCCAAGCAGTACATGTAGTCTTAAAACACAAATTTTCATCAAGAAGGTGCTTATTGTGCCTATAGAAAAAAAGGGATAACAACCAAACTGATAAGGGGAAAAGAGAAAAGGATGATTTTTTGGTTGTCAGCTACTTGAGAAAGAGAGACTTCATGCTTCAGCTTAGAAAGCACAGCATATAGCACAGTGTCAACATTCTACAATTACCCTAGCCATTAAGCACTTTCTGATGGTGTTCCCTGGAGCAGGGAGGCAAAAGTGGGACTGCAAGATTGAATAGATGTGTTGTGGTGCATAAGTTTGTCTGATCATTTCTTTTTTTCATGTTTCATTTGGTGAAAGAAAACCTTGTGTTTAATCTGCATCAGCCTCTTCCAATACAAGAGACAAGGGCTGGTTTTGAACTCATATAGCTGGCCCATGTGTGATATTTTAGCATCTGGAAACATTGGGTAGACTAAACAAAACTGCACCCTCCATATTCTTGGTTCATTTTTTATTATTAATTATTTAGGAATCTGGATATGTGACTGAGGTCCACCATATCAATGGTCGTGGAGAAGATGCTGGTGTCGTGTACTGTGAAATGCAGGCCAGAGAAAACACAGGAGAAAGTCTGGTTCATCTCAACATGCTACGTGCCATGTATGAAGGCAAATGTGGCTACAAGTCTGAGACTGGAGGCATCATGGCCAACCTCAGAAACAGCACATCACATGAAAAGGTAGTGATGTTTTCAAGGCTAGAATGTGTTTGTGTGCATGTTTAAGAGAAAGAAATTGGATTTAAGTTTATTGATTAGGCCTTGGGCACTTCATCAAGAGGGCTACACCATACAGATGAGGTTATACAGCAAGATTAAAACATCAGTGCATGTACAGGCTAACTCCATTTCAAACTATTTGCAACATTATTTTCATTCTAAAATTATTACATATATATGTAACTGACTAAAAGAGATGAATAAAATATTTTGAAGGATAACATTTTTATAAGCTGTAGAATATTCATTTATTCACAGAAATGTCGTCATGGCATTTTCTTATTTTAAATGCTTCTTAGATGAAATTTTTGGCATCAGAGCCTAAATAAAGAGTATGACTAAACCGGAAACTTTGTAGTATCATGCCTCGTTTTAGTAGTTAACTGGAAAAAATTATCTGCCAGCAGTCCAGTAATACTAGTTCGGGGTCATACCATTTTTGCATGAGACTCACCAAAATAATACAAAAATGTTCCATGGCTGTAAAGCTACCTTTATGAAAAGTTACTGTTATTTGACATCAAGGTCTAAAGATTTTGATGCATGTTCAGGTATTTCTTTAATCCAGCAGTTTGATCCAAAATTATAGCAAAAAGTAATATGAACAGTTAAATAGGTTCTGGTATTCAAATACTATGTTTTCTGCTAGGATTTTGTTACTTTCTTATAAACAAGATACATGCCTACAGAGGCCTTGTCTTAAGGCACAAGGACAGTCACAACTAATGTCAAATTTTAAGTTTAGAGCTGGTTCAGATTTTTCTTGACCCAGAAAAAGTATTTAAAAACAGCGCTGTAAACATGTAAGTGCCGACTATTCATGGGCATGAAAGTGGAGAGTCAGTAAAATTTCCTGTAATGTTTTGTTAATATACATTATCATTATACACATGTTACATTGCCATTATACACGTGTTACATTGTCATTATAGACTGCATGAATGAGAGGAAGAAGATGATGCTAAAACAGGGCACATGAGAAAGATTAAGTCAGGGTTCATGGATGACTGACTCCAACCGATTTACTTTTTTTTCAGGTGTGCGACTATCACCAGCAGTTCTATCGACCAGAAAACTTGTGTCTTATCATCACTGGGGCTGTTCAACCAGAAGAGGTCTTTGAGGCCTTGAAACCAGTGGAAGAAAAACTCAAAAAGAAGGTGCACAGATTTCTATCTGTATCTGTATGTGTGTGCTTGCGTGCGGAGTGTTTCTGTTACCTCTAGCAGCCACAAAAGCATTCATGTATGTAAATGTGTATGTTCATTCCAATTTAAATAAAAAGCTTACAGTCTTTGATTGCTTATTGCAATCTGTATTCACTTTCAGGGTCCACGACCACCATTTGAGCGCCCATGGCAGTCTCCAGTGCCACCTTTGGAAAAAAGCTCAGAGAAGGTAGTTGTGTACCCATCTGATGACGAGGAGTATGGCCTTGTAACTATATCCTGGAGAGGGCCCATGGCAAAGGTAGAGAAGATGACCTGTTTGTGATATTAGCATGATGTTTTGCTCTCCAACTATTTTTTATAATGACTTTATTTGGAATATAATTGATTGAATTTATTTATTTGTGGACATATTGATTTTCAGTTCAATATTCATCATATAGTATTTTACTTTACGTTTATACTCTATATCATTGTCTTGGTAACTTTATATCATCTCATGTCTTATATACAAAATCAAGCTTGTGAGGGTAACAGCATCATTGTGCAACTAACACTTAACAGAATCACTATGAATGGTAAATCAGTACAGGTTTCATTTCTTCTCATAGCTGTTTTATGCAAAAGTACTTTTGTATTTATATTTATTGGTGCTAGGCATCTCTTTTATGATTTGGTGGATAAACATCAATTTCTCTTTACAGGACCAGTACACGTTTCTTGCTCTGAATATTCTTCTGGAGTATCTTTCTGACTCTCCTATTGCACCAATTCAGCGAGATTTTGTGGAGATTGAAGAGCCCTACTGCAGCAGGGTGTGCATGTCCCTTTCATCACATTATTTCTTTAATACATATACAGTTTTGGCATTGTTTCCTTAATCTTAGAAGACATCTTGTGAAAAGACAATGACATTAGCTTAATCAATATGGATATATCGATGCAATTAAACTGTAGCTATGTAGATATTCGCATCTGTGGGTGTGAACTGTAGGTTCAGAATACATCCAATACCGAGAAATCTTGTCCTTGGTTTTACAAGAAATATGTATAGTCTAAGAGTTGCAGCCCCATCCAAGCAGCAGGAACTAGACCCCTTTCATGTACAAATCACTGGGCAAAGATTGCTAGGCTGCTAGGCTGGCTTCTATTAACAGATGGAACTAAGTATCACAGCATTTGTACAAATTCTTTTCATGGCATCAGTGGTCTGCTGCAGGTCCACCAGTTCGTAATTGAGAACTCTGAGACCTGCTTTGGTTTCAACTTCTTGAGTGTGGACAGTAACAAGCTGTCGGAAGTGGCTGCCAAGTAAGTATATGGTTACAGCTGTTCTTAAAATAACCTGTCATTCTTTATTTCTCTACACCAGGAGTTAAAGAGAAACTGACGAAATAGTTAGTGGTTGTGGACACAGCTGGGTTTTTTTTAATTTGTTTGTTTTTGTTTTCAAATATCAAATACCCAGACAGGTGATATGAGCTGTACAGAGATTCTGATAGGTAGAAACATACTACCTTCAACAAATCAATAGCCAATGCAAACAGAAAGACCAACCTTACCCCCCACCCCTGACCATTGACTAACTCCTCCTTCAGGTTGTTGGGTATGGAAGAAAACTATTTTTCTCACCATCCTATCATGCGTGAAATACCCTTAGATGTTTTTTCTCTGCCATCAGACACAACTGTTGCGACAGATCCCTCTATTCTAGACAGGGTTCACACTTTTCTTCTGGAGGCTGGCACCCTCTTGGCAGTTACATTGACTATTGCTGTTCTCACTGGACTGCTTTCTGGCTACTTTAGGTTGTCTATCTTACATAAGACTTCTCTTAAAGCTTGTAAACAAGGGCTTTTTAATTAAGTCCTGTCTGATGCTGAGGATTTTTAATGTAGACTTTAATTGTAGGGGATTTTCATTTCCCAACTGTCACTGTCGGCACTGAAATGAGGCATTGTATCAAGATCCATTGCAGCTGTATCAACACTTGTTTTGTTGGACATAAAAAAACACAAGCTTTTCATATAATAAAATATAATAGGTATGGACATTGGTAGAAAGTGCTTTTTCAGTGCCTCTAAACCCTCTTGCTTTTTCTACATATATATATATACTTTCAGTAATATTCACGAGCTAAATGGAGTTTACACAAGACAGAGTACTGTGTAGGCATAGTGAAGTCAGCCCTACACATATAAAATTGACCAGCTGTATTCTTAGTGAGAAATCCCTTGTGAGCATATGAATGCTTATGCTCTCAGAATTATTCACTGTGCATCTATCAATACCTCATGTGCTTCCTTTACACTTTTGCTTTTGAGATTCAGTATTTTCTGTGTAACATGTATTAGAGATGCTGTGTTTGGCCAGGAGCAGACAACTTATCAGTTGTATAATGTGATGTCCCATGTTTGTTTTTTTTTTCTTCTGGAAGATTTGAACAGTTGAGGAAAATCACCTTTACTTACTTTCTTGAGATTCATATGCCATCATTTGTGGCATCAGCAGTCCAGCTGCTAAATCACAGATGAACATTCAGCGGTGTGTGTGTGATGTGTAGGTGTGCATAGGAATGTCTTGCCCATATCTCTCATTGCTCTTGTTAATGTTAATATTCCACTGCATTGTAATGACTTTTATATATATATATTGAAAACAGAGCACACCTCCCATTTAAATTACCCATTGGGACAAACAAAGCTGGTTATTTTTTTTTTTTTTTTTTCTCTCTCCTTGTCTGTTTTGTGTTCATTGCATTAATAAAAGATATGAAATGAGTCTTTTAAGTGTGATTTATGTCACCCCTCAGGAAAGTCTTTAAACTCTACCGTATCTCTGTTGCCAGGCTTCAAGAACTGTTGAAAAAGATTTGTGATGGTGAGGAGGCCATAGACATGGAGCGTATTTCCAACCTTATACATCGCCGTGTACTAGAAGCCCTAAATGATGTGAGTAGTCATTTCGTGCATCTTCAACCTTATAAATCACTGCATGCTACATGCCCTCAGTAATGTGAGTTGACATAAGCAGTCACAGAGCCCAGCTTCAGCTTTATACACTGCAGCTTGTAAAAAGCCTTTAAACAGTATTATGGGTAGGCACATTGTAACACTTCTCTTAACAGATAATCATTTCTTGTGTGCTTGCTGTTGTTTTATAATTTTACATACTTTTATCCTTTGTTTTTTTGGCCTTCCATCACCATTGTCAGGAGTAGATGTCAGGGAGATAGAGAGTGGTAAGAATATTCCACTGATTTAGATGGCTTACCCATCAGAGAGGATATTTCGGGAATATAAAATGCTGCTTATCAGTACTTGAAGGCAAGATCCTTGTCTCCTACTTGTCTTAAGCGCTGAAAACATGCTCCATTGTGAGTGTGATTATACGCCCTATATAAATCACAGGTTTATTATTATTACTATTATTTCACCAGCTTTTTGTAAGAGCAGATTCCTTGTTCTTCCAGATCGAAGGAGGCGCCCACAATACTGTGGCCTACATGCTTATTGGTCAGTTTCTGTTTGGACAGAGCAGAGAGGATGTAAGTTTCAAGCAAAAAACTTTTCAGACATGCTTCTATTACAAAGAAATCCTTAATATTTTTATCTGATTTTTTTTCTTGTATTTTTGCATTGTGTTTAAAGGGCTCTGTTTCTTTTTACCTATGCCAGATGTATTTATTGTATTTATTGTGCTTTATTTATTATTGGTGCAGTGCCATGTTCGGCTGAATACAATAGACTCTTACCAAAACATGAAGACTAAGACAGAGTCATTCTGGAGAGGCATGCTTCAGTCTTTTATTCAGAATAAACCTTCAGTGGTGGTGAGTCCTTGCTTGATAACTACTTTATCCTATAGAGTCCTATAGCTTAGTGCTCTTAGGGGCAGTAAACATAAGTGGTTCACCGTGTCTGGCAGGGTATGTGGAAGGATGTGCCTAGTCTTTTCCTTCTGCCATCTTTACTTTCACATAACCACATCCCCATTGTTCCAAGTGAAGCAGAGTGACTGCTAGATTAGGAAGCTTTTTTTTATAACTTGTATCACTCTTAAATGGGAGAAATACTAAAAACACATTGGCAGGTCATTAGCAACTAGTTACTATAAAGGTACATTTCTCTGGCTGTTACTCCTAAGTAAACTTCAAGCTTGAACCTACACAATGAGTGGAGTTCATGACTTGTTGCTGGATTGACAAGTTATAGGACAGCCCAGCTCTCTGTTTATGCAATTTGTTCCTGACTTGTTGTTGGATTGACAGGTTATAGGACAGCCTAGCTCTTCCTACATGGAGCAGATGGGACTAGAAGAGAGGGAGAGAGTAGAGAAACAGCGAGATCGACTTGGGGATAAAGGACTTCAGCAATGTCAGACCAAATTGGAAGAATCCATTGCCATAAATGAGGTTTTGTACATCTACCATCTTTACCTCATACTTTTTTTGATAGTGACAATCATTTCTTTAAATCTTTAATGTTCATGGGATGAATATTGCAAACTTTTACATTTACTTTTACTCTTTTAGTCAAATGGTTTATCAGTTTCATGTTCAGGCTTGCTAGCTCTAGCTTGGTTGTTTTGAAGGATGTTAATGTTGGCATTCAGCTGGAAGTTGTTCAGGTCTTTACAATATTCAGTCCATCAGAGCACCAGTTATAGAAATCACGTGCTGTGGATTTATCTTTTTATGGCCAGTCTCTCCAGGTTTTTCACCCCCATCTCCTCAACAAACATCTGACAAGAGCATGGAGGTGAATGTTGATGTGAGCTTTTATCACAGTAATTCAGACAGACTACTCTGCAATTTGTAGTGTCCATCACCAAAGTTTTATGCTGGTGACCACTATTTTGTTCTGGTCTCCTACAGGTGGAACCCGAAGAGTCCATCTTAACATCTGTGTCGGTGCCAAGCACAGAATCCATCCATTTCCATTCTATCACATCATCATCAAACTTACCTACACGTCCAAGTGCAGCTAACCCCAGATTTCCGCTGTCCAGAATTCCATGTATTATGCAGCTGGATGACTTTGACACCAACTTCGTTGAAGTAAGCTATTTCTTTTTGTAGATAAGAAAATTCTTCATACATGTGCTTCTGAGTTTGATGAATATAAAATAAAATGTGTGTTTTAATTGCCTTGACCTGCAGGACTGAAGAATCAGTCTACGATGGAAGACTTGTGATACACATTAGATTCTATGCTAAAAATATGATAGGTAGACTTCAATCTCTGTACGCTTTTGCTTCCTGTAGAGATATTTTGTGACTTTCTTAAACCACACAAACCTTTTTCTGATTTGCTCTTATGGTTAGAAGTGTACAGGCAATGGTTGGTTTTTCTTTTCCTATATATAATTTATGTAACGTTTAACAGAATTGGTTTACAGTGCAACAATTTATAGCTCAGTTTATGTTTACAAAGCAGGTTTCATGCAATAATTAAACACGCAACAGAAAGAAATACAAATTGTAAAAAAACATAAAATACTGCCTCATTTTCTGTTTTCAGATGAATGCATTGTATGACACTTCAAGTATATCACTTGAATTGAGGTATTACCTGCCCCTCTTAACTGAGGCTTTGGTAGAAAGTCCTATTCTGCGTAATGGAGGCAAGTGTTTGAATTCTTGATGAGTACATTGATGTTAAAGATGCTGATTTAATTCTCTGTATGATTAATCTCCAGCTTCATGGTAACCCAGGTACATGGCATTTAAAGTTTTAATCCTTAAAATCACTTCTTTCTGAAGATAGTATTTTCTGTTAAGAAAGTGCTTTAAAAGTGTTTCTAAAAGTTAGATTTGATAGTCATTGCTGTTCTAGATTTCCGCAATCTGAAATCACATGCTGTTCCCCTTTAATTATATCTTTATTTTGATTCCAGAGTTGATACCTCATGAGCGAGTAATCGCAGGACTTGAAAAGGACACCCTGTACTCTTGCTCAGGCCTGGGTGTTCCTCCTGGCTGCTTCAAATGCGACTACTTCCCCCAATTTATGGTCACCGTCATTAAAGTGGAGGAGGGGAAGTACGAGACTGGGGTTCAGTGGCTGTTTGATTTGCTCTACAATACCCAGTTCACAGCAGAGCGTCTCAAAATCATTGCAAATCGATTGATTGGAAACATTTCCACCTTGAAACGGAAAGGGTTTCATATTGTTCGGACCATTCTATATAACCTTTTATTTATAAAAGGTAAGAGTGAGTGAGAATGTATGCACCTGCCTGTGTTTTGGGGTGGTGGGGTGGTGGTCTTTTATTTTAATAAGGCAGTTTTGATTGTGTTGGTATGTGTTTATGTGTCCGAAGTCAGTTCATTGTATACTCAGTCTGTTGTCATGTGTGCAGACTGCAACTTTAATGTTGCCAGCATGTTAAAGCAGTCTACATTTTTGACACGACTTCTGGAAAGATTGGAGTCTGAACCAGACAAGGTAACTTTCTAGAGAAAAATTGTTTTTTTTTCTTCTTCGCTCTGTCCTGGGTGACATGACTAAATGGCATTATCCTGACTTGCTACCTCAATTCCGGCTGTCCTGACCAATGAATATAGAGAACACAAAATCAACGAACTCACTTGATGATTTAACATAAAGAGGAGATAAAGAAGGGATATATGTTTCTTTCTCCATTATAATTTTTTTCCTACTTTATTTTTCATTTGGGTTTTTGTTTTCTGTCCTCAACAGAACAACCATCCTTACTGTGTCTTGAGTATTCCTACCACTATAAACACTGTACCGTACTATTCATATTTTACATTACAGCTGATTCTCAGTTTTCCTGACATACTGCCATGCCGGTTCATCCTTTGTCAGCAGAGAATAAATTAAACACTAAAAAAAATGGAATGAATATTCTATAGAGTTATATACCTTAAAATTTATTTCTTATGTGACACTATGATTGATTTCATATAAGTGTGTTTTGTTGCCCAACAGCTAATATGACTGCAATCATTTTTGGTATTTTTTATTTTTATTTTTGTTTACTAATTTATTGCATGCTATATCTTAGATTAACAAGATGGTTATTTATTGCAGGTTATACTTAGATTAACGAGGTTTACTTATTTATTTCAGGTTATAGCTGAGATTAACAATGTACGAAACCAGCTACTGCTGCCAGGCAATGCACGCATCCATTTGTCCTGTGACACTAAGAAACTTGCTGCTCATGGTTTGCCAGACACACCCTGGAGAACATTTTGGAAAGGATTTGACCAGTGTGGAGAAGGCAACGGGTAGGAATTTTTCTCTATGTGGGGGCACAGCTTGCTGCTTGCCTTCACTAATGCTAGTCTTGCCACTTTAGCAGAACCAAAGAATACCAATTTGCCAAACTGCCTACAGCATATTTCCTTTTTAAAAAAAAATAATAAAGAGTTGTAGAACTTAAAGACCAACCTGAAAGGTTTGCGTTTTCTTCAGAAATCAGTATAGACAATATAAACCTAACCTGTAAATTCCAGCCTCCAAAACCCATCCGTTAATGAATTATCCGCTACAATTTTCACCTGCAATCAACAAAGGCTGATAACAATGTACTACATCACGTTGGCCCACCATTCACAAGGTTGCCTGCAGTCAACACCTATCAGGAAGAGAGATCATGAGCGACAGTTCGAATAATTTGGAGGCTGGAAGTCTGCATTTCTCGTGTTTCTGAAAAACTTCTACTTTAGAAATGCAGACTTTCAACGTCTGAATAACCCAAATTATCGCTATGATTGGTGTTGACGGCAGGCAATGTTATGAATGGTGTACCAACATGAAGTAGTACAATGTTAGCGGCGCTCGTTGACCGTAGGTCCGAATTATGTACTTTGGTCTTTGGTAGTGGATAATTAATTAACGGATGGGTTTTGGAGACTGAAATTCATAGGTTAGGTTTATAGCGCCTATATCTACCGATATCTACAAAAAATGCAAACTAATCGGGCTGGTCTTTAAGTTTAAAATTATTTTTAAATATGTGCATCTTTAAAATAATTTTATTTTTCTCTAGCATTGGTGTCTTGGAATCAAAAATGGTGGACTTTGTCAAACCTCTGGATGCTAGCGGTCCAAAGAAGGTCATTGTTGGTGTTGGAGACGTGGAGTCAGCATACTTTCTGCAGGCAGTGCCCTGCATTTCTTCCTATCACCACGAGGACCTACCAGCCTTGATGGTGCTTATCCAGTACTTAATTCAATGTGAAGGACCAATGTGGAGCCAAATCCGGGGCCTTGGTCTGTCATATCACTACAGGTACGTTTATCTTAACCACATGGTTTTCATACCTCAGGACAGTTTGTCAAGTCAGAAGTTTGCACTTTCACATGTTTATATCTCGGTTGAAAAGATGTCGTATATTCCTGTGTTTACAACTTATTTATAGAGGTTAACACTTTTGTATAAACATCCATGATGTTTTTATATGTATATGATAATCTACTCTGGCAAAACATTTTCAAGACCTTGTTTTGCTGTCAGAGGTTTGATCTGTAACTGTTGTTATAGTGGGCAATATGACAATATTTACAGTGTTACCATCAGACCTGACCTTGGGATGCTGTACCTGCTGTTGGCCAAAGCAACGCATGTTGTGGATGCTTACGGTGTGGGGCAGAATATTGTGGTCAGTATCTGCTGTAATATGACAAATGAAGATGGGAAGAAACTCTGTGCTTATTCTTGTTTGTGGTCCTATTGTTTGTCATCAATAACATTCTTGAGAAAACAATAACCTTCAACATCATGCAAATGAATTGGGGGATAAACGACTTCATAAAATTGTAATTGGTCTTTTTCGAAAGTGTAATTTTACATATATATATAGAGAGAGAGATAGTGTGCAGCTATATCCATTAAGTGTATTTTGTCGTCTTGTATATTTGTGTGTGTTGCATTGTTGTATTGCAACAGCAAGGTTACCTGAGTGGAGAGAATGAGTTCAGTGAGGCTGAGCTAGAGTCAGCCAGGTCCAGCCTTATTTTTGAGATCATTGAAGAAGAGAAGACAGTGTGGGATGCAACACACCAGTCTTTACTTTCCTATCTGCGCAACGTGGAGCACAATCATAACAAGTATGTTGCAAGAGTTAGATGCATATGTGTGTGAATGTATGCATTAAAGCTTATAAGTGCAATGGCAGTCTGATGGCAAAATGGTTACTGCATGTCACTACTATGGTGAGGATTGGGTGTCCTTGATTCAGATCTCATTACAGGCAAGCTGTTTTTTCTCTGCATGCAGCGCCTATTTACACAACCCACTGCTTTACTGGGATATAACCTTAGTTGCTGGCTCAGCGTAAAACACCAACATTTATAAGTGCTATAGTTATGTACCTATCAAAATACAAGAGAGAATAGACATTCTTTATAAAATTATTCTGTGTATCTTTTTTATTTATTTTTTAGTATTATATGGATTTTAAAAATATAAGCTGTCTTCATTATTTGCATTTACAGTTTTCTCTGAGAAGACTTTTTCTTATCCAAATGATAATAATTCATGCATGGTTTTTTAAACATCAGGCAGTCTGCTTTTTTAATCAGCTTAGTAACTGTTGAAGCTGAGATGGCTCATGGTCTTTCTTTTTGTCAGTTGTTAGACTTGTTACCAGTATTTATGGTCATTGTAGCCACACATTAACCAAACAAATAAATAACTCAACTCACCATCATTAATTATAAAAGCTTATTCAATTTGAAACCCTGTCTTAGTTACTGAAAGGGATTAATAGAGATGTTTTGTATTTGTGTAAGGGTTAGTTAAAGCATAGGTAAGGAGGGTGTGTTGTGCTATGTACCAAGATGATAGTATCATCTTGTTAGATGCTTATTGTGCCAAGAAAAACATTGTGAGAACTCCCCACTTCTGGGGACTAGTATCCTCAGAATGCAACTCCAGGCAAACATAACTGTTTATTTAATGGCTATCCGCAATTAACTGTTGGTAGAGAAGCCTGTATTTGTCTTAACAATATCAGTCTCCTGATTTCTTTTTTCTTCTTGTTAACAGGGAGATGGTGAAGAAGGTCTCTAGTGTAAAGCTGCAGGATTTGAAGGATGTTGGCGAGAAATATCTGGCATCTTTGTTTGATCCTAGTTTAACACGTTGTGTTGTGTGTGTAAATCCATCCAAGGTGCAAGAAGTTGCCTCAGACTTTCAAAAGTGAGTGGCCTTTCAGTGCATAGAATTTACACTGAAATATAAAGATTGTTTGGTGAAACTGAACTTAAAAACAAAATTTATCTGTTGGCAAGGAAATACACTATAGAAATTTATGCTCTTATTATTATTTACTGTCAAGAAACTTAGGAATCGTTTGACAGAAGTTTAAATAATGCTTTAGTGTCCTACCTTGCTAAAGAATAAGAGAAGAGAAGAGTACTAAACACGTTGTGTGAATTGTAACTTTTATGAATGATTTATATTCCTGGTTTTTTGGGGTTTTTTTTTCAGGCTTGGAGTTGAACTGACAGTACTATCATCACTTGAAGAAGATTTACTCACACAGCTGTGATTTAATAAGCACCACAAATATATCAGCCATTCAGTATAAGGAACAGACTACATTGCTACCAGGGTTGCTGAGTGTTTGGAATTTGTGTTTGCTTACTGTTACTGTTGATCTATTCTTTCGCACATACTTATCCTGCATAAAAATAACATCCTTATGCAGCTCGTAGTTTAACACTGCAGCACTGCTAAGATTTTTAAGGCAGCTTCAAGACTAAAAAATGAGCTGCTGTTGACTAACAAAACTGCACCAATAACTCTCAGGCAGATACAAAAAGTTTCCTCACAGATGGGTCCAGTGATTTGTGCAAATTTTAGCTTTGTGTAAACCAGAAAACATTGTTCCATTTCACTGCCATACAGATGTCGGCTTTGCGTAGACCGTAAATTTCAATTATTTTATGTTCAGCCAATGTCCTGCTTTTAAAATTGTTAAATGACATTCACCTTTATGCATGAACTCTTGTTCTTAAATCTGGATTTGTCTCTGTAATGTGAAAAACATACTGAATGTCATGTTACTTTCTAGTTTCTAGTAATGTTGCAATTGTTAAGGACGCTCTGCTGTTTTGCTTGAATGTTTCACAAACTGTTGAGAAAACATTCTTCTGCTGTCATTTGCTTTGGAGAGTTAGAAGTTCAGGATTTTTAAAAAGAATTTGGTCGAAGGGGTTGGTCTTTTGCTCTTTTTTTATCTTTTTAAAAGGGGCATGTTTTTAAAATCATTGCTACATCAACCTGTTGGTGTGAACCTATGCACAACATGGAATACTTCTCTGGAACTTGCTAAAGTTATGCATTAAATTGTTTGCATGCTCTTCAGATCAGTTTCTTGCATATTGTGAACTGCTGCAGCTGTCACTTCCATTAATCTACGAGCTGGGATATGTGACATCGCCTTGCAAGCTCTTCCAGCTGTGATGTTCTTGTTGACATTTGATATTTAACTTCAGTGTGATTTATGTGGCCTCTGTGTTGTAAAATAGGGAAATACTTGTACTCTTGGACTTTGTGCATTCTTGATGTCATCTTCCTGAGGCTGGCAGGTCACTTGGCAACAAGGGGAGGGTACCGAATGTATTGAACCAAGGGGAGATAGTGAACTAAGGTGATTAGATGACATCCTTTCTCCGTACAGAGAGGAGGGAATAAAAACTTAATTCTATGCTAGGAGCTATGGCTGTATCACCTCATGTAAACAGGTGCTATATGCAGGGAGATAACTGTATGCCTGAGACAGCATTTGAACGCACACAGCCAATCATTCCTGTATTAGTGACAAACCACTTTAAACTGTTGTGCCATCAGATCACATGCTTTAGTCGCAAATCAAGATCTAGACATACAAGGGAGAGAAGAAGCTTTAGGCACTTGTAGCAGAGGAGGAGATAAATGCTGCTTCCATGCGACTTGTTAGCTCCCCTCTCTCTCTCCCTTACACTCTGGTATGGTCCCTTAACTCACCCATAGAGAACACAAGTGTGGTGGTGTCACAATCTGAACTTTTGCATGAGATAGCCATTTGAATGTCAAAGTGCGCACGAATAGGACTCAATGGGTCATTCCTATCATATGATTGATCACTTTCATACAGATAATGTTTTGCAGGCTACGCCACAAATCTCTCATTAGACCCTCTTCGGGTCATTTTTGGATCAAAGCACTTAAGGTCTTGTAAACAGCTGTGTGTTCCAATTTTTCGAGTTATCAGCATATTGCTATACTAATCATCCTTGTCTTTGTGGATCATATTGTTCAATTTAAGATATAAACTGTTGTAGAAGATGAGTAAATGGTCGTCTCAGTGGATGACAGTTGAAAACATATACTATTCAAGGCTATGTACAAATGGTCATTTTAGCAGATCACAGCATTAAATTCAAGATATAAACTGTCCTGGAATATGAGAGAATGGTTGTTTCATGGCATATTACGTCATTAAATACAAGACATACATCATCCTTGTTTGTAACTGAAAGGTGGTCTCTGACTTGATTACATCATTATTTTCAAAACCTATTGTACTAGCACATGAGTAAATGATTTTGTTAGCACATTATATGTATCCTTTTATTCAAGACATAAACTGTCCTAGCATATGAACCAATGGTCGTCTTACAGAAAATTATATCATTGCATTCTAGACAGATACTGTCAGAATATTATATATTATTATTATTGCCCTTCGCACCTCCTGGTGCATAGGCCATCGACGACAGTGTACTGTTGTCGATGTTTTAGTAGCAAGGATTTGTTTTTACGGGGTGGGGGTGCTGGCCCCACGCCCAACCCTCCTTCTTTTTCAGCCGGGCTTGGGACCGTCCTTGGCAGAGAGCAGCCAGCCCTGTAAACAGATGCCACGTGCAGAGAAAGAACAGCATGCCCGAGACGAGAAATGAACTCAGGGCAGCCAACCTTCACTGTATTGGTGACAGGCGCTAACAGCGCTAACCGTTGCGCCACCGGGCCGCTATACTGTCAGAATCCCCATCTTAAAATACTCCTCATCTTGCCGGAGCGGTCCGGTGGCGCAACCATTAGCACCTGTCATCAGTACAGTGAAGGCTGGCTGCCCAGAGTTCATTTCTCGTCTCGGGCACGCTGTTCTTTCTCTGCATGTGGCATCTGTTTACAGGGCTGGCTGCCTTGCCGTAATATGGCCTCAGTTGCTGGCACGGCGTAAAACACCAATGCCCCCCCTCCTCATCTTGCCATATATTAAGATAGCCATTCCATTTTGATTTTTTCTTGCCTCTTGTCATGCTGGCTGGCACATGCACACTTTGAGACGTGAATGGTTATCTTGCGCAAAGGTTCAGATTGTGACACCTGCTCAATTTGGCAAGGATCAGACAAACAGTAAGTTCGATAACTATAAATAAATCATCAACTGCATGCCCACCACAAACATAATCACATGCTATGCTGCATTATTTTTAAGATTTAAAACCTTGAAATTCAAATTACCTGCAAAATGTCTGGATGCTACCTTAGTATAACTATGTTATGCACATGTTTTCAGATTGCAGCTGTACTCTTGTGTTGCAAAAGTACTCTCCATTATAGCAATTAGTGCAGTTGTCCTTGAATAGTTCCTGTTGTCTAAGACACTAATCAGATATGGACTCTGGCTGGCTCTGCTTGAAGCCAACTAGGTGCCACATTGGAACTCAAAAGAAGGTGACACGGTCTTAGTATTTGATATGCCCTGCCATTGTATTTTGTCTTTTAACTGTCAACACTTATGTTTTCTTGAAGACATTGGTGTTAGTCTGTTTATGTTCCATGTCAGTTTGTGATGATGGCCGTCTAGTGGTTTTAGCAAGTTCTACACCAGACACATAAGGTCTATTCAGTAATTTCATGTCAGTTGTCTGAGCTTTTCCTACTCATAAAAATACATGCTTTTTGTTTTAGTAGTTTGATTTTACAAGAGTTCCATCTCACTGCAGGCACACATCAGTATTTCATGCCAGTAAACAAATGGCATGTTGCTGGAGGTAAAGTTCTGACCTTTTATTCCTTGTAAGAAATATAAGTTCTAGAAACCAACCAAACAGAAAAATAGATGGCAGTGACACAGCTGTGGTTGAATCACAGATGATGGTATACAATACAGATTTTCTTTCCCAGGTCCTAGTTAATGAGGTGAAACATTCATTTTTCCTCCTCACTGGTGGGTAATTCACAAGTGACAATAATCTGTAGCAGTAATACCACATTTATGGACGGATTGCAGCATAAGATTCTCAACAATGTACCACATAATGGTGCTTCATACAAAAGTTTCAGAATGTTAGTCAAGACATACATTTAGATAGAATCCCATGGGTGGATGGAACTGTAAAAGGCGCCTTCTATGCAGAAAAGGAAGGAAAGTCCATTGTTATGACCAGAAACCATTCACACACAAGAAAATCTGTTGGTTAAAAAAAATTGTATAAAATAATAGTAAGTACATTGTTTCAATGTTGTTAAGCAGCAATGACCACTAGAAACACAGCACCAATGAGCACATACACATATATCCAGGAAATAAACCGGTGAAGATACATGAACCCGTGACCTACAACCAGACAATCTTTACACTCTTCTTCATCATGCCCTATTCACGATGGCGTTAACGCCTGTGAAGGTTCGGAGGCAATTCTGGTGAAAAGCAAAGAAAAGGGTAAAGATTTATGAGAGAAATTTGAGATATGATGATGTATACCGTGCCAGTAACGTGAAATTTTCTGTCAAAAATAAAAAGAATAAAGTGAAAACCACTTTATATGCATTAGAAAGAAAACAAATCTAAGAGAAAATCAGGTTCCAACTCCCCGCTACCCCCCAATCCCATACTAAAAATAAAATTTCAAGCAAAGCAGCAGATAATGAAGCAAAAGCAAACAGACTGAAAATGACTCAACAAATAACAACCATAACATTTGTTATATTGTACTCTTTTTTTAAAAAAAAGTCTCCAATTTTCATTGTATTGTTAAAAGCAACAAGACAGGCAGTGGTGAAAAACAAACACAAAAAGAGAGAAATTGATGATGATGATCAGCTTGCAAGCAATCTGCACAAACGTTGACTTCAGTTGCTGAGGATTTTGTGCAGATGCATACTTGCAATAGAGGAAAGCCACAGAGGGATGGTGCTGCCTGGTTCTCCATGCAAGGCAGTGAGGATGAATGTGGCTTTGCCCTACCCAACCCAGCTGCTAGTGGAAGCACACTGGTCCAGCCTCAAAGCCAAACCTCTGCCAGGGGTTGCCAAAGTCGCGTGGCAAGAAGTTGATTATGGGCAGACGGTTCACCTTGCTGGTTGTGATTTCAAACACCGTGAAACCATTCTGGCGTCGGTCCTGTGACAGAAAAAGCAGTTTGAATGGTGAAATGTTGTAGGTTTCCTTACAGAATTTCCTGTGTGTATAACAATAATACTCCTAATAATAATTTATTTGATAATGCATCTCTTTGAAGTAGATGTTAACTTTAGGCATTTAAAATAAAGAATAATCACAGGACGGGAACAAAAGGAATGAAAAAGACTGTAACATCATACTCTTAAAGGAATCTCCACAAACCAGAATGGCTACTAACAAAATTCAAAGACTAAATTTCAAGCAAACTTTGAAACAATCGATCACCATTCAAATGAGCCTTCATTTAAGTATTTTGAGAAATGCAAGGAACATCTGTCATCATCACAATCATCCTTTCTGTATTGTTTCGAACACTGCATTTGCAATGAATGTTTGGTCTACATAAGGGAGTTGACGGCAAGCACTTACCCTACAGCCATCATGCACGACTTCTTTAAATGTAAACGTGCTGGTCTCAAACTCATACTCGTTGTCTCCCATCAGAGTCAGTGCAGCGCTGTTATCATTTGCTGACTGATCAAACCAAGCCACTGACCCAGAACAGTAGAAGGTGAAACGCTGTGTGGCTCTTTCACTGAGCAGACGAAGCAAACCCAGCTGTACCGAGGAACCATACTGGATCTGCAGATGTGAGCAAATTATTATTAAGCATTGTGCACAATGGAAGTGGTGACAAAAATGCCGGTGTCCCGAAGGAGTGCCACATACAGCTATGCAGGAACACATGCACTCACCTCTGTGAATATGAGTGCATGTGTACGAGGACAGTTTTGTTTGGTGACACGTTTGACGGACTAAATGTTTTCATTTCATACGAGTTTCAAAGTTCATGTCAAAGATAAATGTTCCAGGCAGTAGAAATGATCACATTTACAAGAAGAAAAATGCAGAATCAAACAGCTGACTTACAGCGAATCCACCACTGAGCTCATTAAACCACTTCTCTTCACCTTCAGGCTTGGTCCATGCCTGCTCAGAGATCTGTAAAAGACATCACCCTCTACCATTGCAAGCATAGTCCACTACTGTAACAAGTTCTGTCTGTTACACTATTACCTTTTATTTCATTTTCTTTCTATGACTTTTCTTGAGGGGTTACAAACGTGCTAGTGCAAAGTACACTGTTGCCAGAAAAATAAGTTTGTGTTCTAGACATGTTGGAATCACTCAAGCATCATGCCCTAGACAGACATCCTTGATGAGAAAACTACAAACACAACCCACCGCACTCAGAATAAACTCACCATGTATTAAATAAAATGTTTCTCACGCACAAACATAAAGTTACCCTGCTGCAAATCTCACTTGGCAAACTAGCTTATTCTTTACCCAGAAATGCTTTAATCTGACAACATTAAAAAAATGATTATAAAATGATGAATAGATGTGGAACGTTGCTAGTTTTTTTTTTTTTCAATTAAAATGTGTATCCTTGGTTTGGATGTTGTAATAACACTGAAAGCCTACCATTTTTGTTTGTGGTGTTGGATATACACAAGTCTCGATTCGACTGGTCATATTGCACCATACTTGCATGGCATCATCAATGGAACCCAGGTTGGGGTCAATCCAGTACCACCCTAAAAGATGAGACCAGAGAAAAAATATTTAGTTCAGCAGCAATTTAATGCTGTTATTGAGTAATACTAATACTGTACTATTATTGAAAACTATCTGCAGAAAAAAGTCAAAGAGTATGTCGCTACATTTTCTAAACATCATTTACCAGAAACATTGGGCAAGAAAGTGAAAAGTAAAGAGAGTGATATCAGCTCTTGCTGTTGAGAAGTATTAATAATTAGCAAAGTACATTTGAAGTCTCTCTATCCCACCTTCCCTACCTCACTCTAACGCACAAACATGCACAAAAAGATCTCTGATTTATAAACCTGTCTTATAGTGAGGATGTCCTAGAGCGATTTCACGGCAGGACAGGGCAGGGTTTTCACGGGTACCTCTAGGGTATTTGAGATTTTGCACCTGAGCCTTGAGGAGGTCAATGTGCTGAAGCATCACCTTTGACAACTCGTGGACCACTTCTTGCACCTGTTCTCAGTGAAAATGCATTTGTACAGATGCATCAGTGTATGTGTACATACACACACATATATATATAACAGCACCAACACAATATTATTGTTTTAGTAGAAATCAGGGAAGAGAATAAAAATGAAACAAAATAACTTATAATACTGGAAAAAGATGCCCAAAATTATTATAAATGGGATGTTAAAAGGTGGTATTTTCTTCACCATAAAAAAAAATAGCTCCGAGTAGGGAAGCACAGAAATGATTGTCAGTATGAGCTGCCTATTCACCTTCAGTCCCTCTCCTTCCTGCTGGCGATCAACAAACTGCATATACAAGCTCTGCATGTCCAGATCAATGTCAGTGGAATCGACCGATCGTCGCTTTCGTCGACGTCGCTTCTTGCGCTTTCGATCCGGTGAATCAGCAGGACTCAGTTCACCACCAGATACGCCAAGTTTGTCACCAGGTGGCCCTGGAGGTCCTGCAGGACCCTGTTAAGAAAAAAAGCACAAAAATAAAACCATAAGCAAAGCAACGTTTCATGCCTTCGGTTACAGTACTCAGCAAACTTAGTGTTCTAATCACCTCTTCTAACATATGGTCAAAATCAGAAAAACAAAATCTTCAAGATTATAACCACAAATAAATATTTAAGAACAGAAATCTTAAATGAAAAATCTAAATCAGAAAAATAAATAAATATTCCAAAATATAGGTCACTAACAAAAAAAAAATTGAGTATTAATTTTGGCATGATATAATCTGAAAAAATCCTGACATCATCAAATGCTATTTTGGTAGGCCAGCTCTCCAAAATATATGATGAACATGCTAATCATGGGTGTTTATTGCAGTCTTTTTGTGGACAGCCTTTTTTGCTGCCTTAAGTCAGCAGTAATCAAGGTATAGTATAAATATCAGGACAGCAAAGTCATCATGGAATAACTATAAATCATCAGAATGCCAAGATGGCATTTCATACTGTTGTAGTTACAGCATTCTCTTCTGTCTTGGTAATCAGTTACCATATGAACTAAATCCCCTCTTTTGCCTAGCTGAAGACAGTCCACAAGTCCTACAAAGTGTACTCACAGATGGACCTTGATCTCCTTTGGATCCAGTCTGGCCCTGTGGATATAAAAAGGTGATGTTTATGGAAAACTCATAGATTAACTCTAATCTAATTCACAAAGTTTCACAGGAATGATCAAACAGTGTATTAAAATCTGTGTTTCTTGCAGTTACGGTGCACAAAATGAGAGTCGATTGTCACAAAATGTAATAGTGACCTATGGCAATGTTGTTTTTGTGACAGGCTTGTAGAAGTGCTCATGTGTTCTTAATGATATTCATGCAGGATTCTAATCAGCCCAGACTTTCCTTATGTAATCAAAACACTCACTGGTTCGCCCTTTGGACCCACTGGGCCAGGTGGTCCCTGCAAAGCAAATTAAAATGAAGAATGGATACATGAGGAAAACGAATGACAAAAGAAGCAGTTCTGATAGTTGCAAGACCAAGTGCAGATTTGTGTGTAAGAGCATCCACTTGTGCACAATACTTTCACACATATACACATTCATATATATTCATAGAGCACAATGCCCATTAAGCCTCAATGCCCTTACAATGTTGGAATGGAAGCACACACACACACACACAAACAAACAAGTATACAAACAAACACTCAGCAACACATAAATAAATTCATACAACACTAAAAAAAAGTATTTAGTTGCAATTGGAAATTGCTGAGCGGTTATGCAATTGTTAGCTCATTGGGCAGCGAGTTTCAGATGTCAGGTCAATAAAACTAAAGGAATGGTGTCCAAAAGATTTGATGATTTGGGACCTTCAGGAGTTCTTCCACAGCAGAAAAAAAGACAACAGGCATTAATATTTGATAATTATTAATATAGTAAAATATAAGAATCATCATCATCATTGTCATCATCATCATTTAGAACCAGCACAAACATTACTTACAGGGATGCCAGGAGAGCCATCATTACCCGGGGGTCCTCTTGGTCCAGGTGGACCCTGCAACAGAGTATGAGTAAACTTTGACCCTAAACATCACATGTTGTTTTGTATATTTTATCAGATCATACACAATAACAAAATGACAGCATGATATAAATTTGTTCTCTTGCTATTGCCTGGCCTATAGCTTTCTCTGCCTTATTACTGCTCACCGGTGGAGTTGTACAAATTATAATATTATGCAAGTACATTTGTAATAGTTTATAATTTGCACTAAATAATTTCAGAAATGACAAAGGTGTTTTGCATGTCCATCTATTTAATGGAAATGATAATGGACATACATACACATGGGATAATAGAAACATATATTGTGAAAGCATTGTCTTTATTTTTTTTTTTTAATTTCATTTGGTTTTGGGGTTTTCTTTTTTCACTCCTATCAACCTATATATCTTCCCATTTGTTTAACACAAGCCAACCAGGGCAACATATTTCATGCAAATGAACACAGTTATTGTGTGAAGTAAATAATGAAAAAATATAAGTAATGAACAACTCACATCTTGTCCTTTGTCACCCTTTTCGCCTGAAGGGCCAATTGGACCTGGTTCACCTTTCTGTCCTTGCTGACCTTCAGGACCCAGGTTACCCATAGCACCACGGTGACCCTGGATAACAAAGAAGATAAGCTGTTGATACCACATTGATGCAAAATGTGTCTAATGCAAAAACTTCCACAATTTTAGTTTACTTCCATTTATTCAACTTTGAATATTTTATCTATATATGGTCCTTTGTAAGAACTGATAAAACTCTGTCCTTTAAGACAAGCATCCCTTTTTCAAAGTTCTATATGTTCCCTGATTCATGAAAATCTTCTTCAACAGCTTTTCCCACTGAATGAGAATTATGGAGAAATGGCTGACATGTCCATCAAACGAATCGTAGAGAGCTGAATAGGAGGCAGAAATCTCCATGAAAGTATCGCTCATGAGATTTTATTAATTTGGGAAGTTGACTGACATTAATATTCCTGATAAGTTATCAGAGAGGTGATGTCTATGGCAGGTTCAGTTTAAATGAATGCACTTTGAGGAAATCTGCATTTCGTTTTGGTAAGGACAGCTGAAACTTAATTTGCCACAAAGTCACTTAATTGTTATAAAAGTCTATTTTTAAACTGCTAAGGCATTTCTCACCTTGATGCCCTTTACTCCTTGACTGCCCTTCTTGCCATCAGGGCCTGGTGGTCCCTGTACAACAGATTATTTTTTCAAAGATTAATATGATAAAAGAGTAAACATTCTTTTGAAGATATTGTGGTTTAAAACAATATTCAAATAATCTTCTAGCTGTTACTGTTTACCTTCTATGTTTTTGCATAAAATACCTAAACTAATATGAAAAAGTATTTCTTATCCTTTAATTCAAAACTGGTATAACTTTAATTCATTCTTTGAGTATAAAAATAGTACAAAACAAGATTTTTTTGTTCAAATACGTTTTTGATAATTATAATTATACAAAAATTACTTTGGTATCCCTCTAAATAAGCATCACAAGTAACAGGAAAGTACTCACAAGTGGTCCTTGCTCTCCTGGTGTTCCAGGTGGACCAGTGGCACCAGGGTCTCCCTAGAAACAGTTAATAAAAAACTGCACTCTCTCTAAGAAATGATAAGTTTTCATCACACCGAAAACAAATATCTGTATTTTTGCATATTTTCATCTACATAATAGTTTTGGTATATGCAATAGGATGTGGGATGGGATTCTACACTACTGATTCATTATCAATGACCTGACAAGGTTAGGGGATGACCTTTAACTATTGATTCCATACTTACTACAGGTCCTGGTTGACCAACGGGTCCAGGAGGACCAAGGGGCCCAGTCACTCCCTGCAAAGTAATTACATTATTGTCATCAAATCTCACCAGTGACTTTTTAATTCTATTCTATTATATTCCATTTTAACTCCTGAAACAAAAATACTATAAAAATATTTGTGTGTGTGTGTGTGCATAAATGTAATCTATGCCTGCACATCTGTACATTAGAGAAAAATATAAAATCTCACAGGTGGGCCTGGCTGTCCTCGTTGACCAGGTGGTCCACGGAATCCTTGATCTCCTTTTGCTCCTGGTTCTCCAGGTGATCCAGGTAATCCAGGTGTTCCCATATCTCCCTGTAGAAAACAATATCATTAATTTAATTTGTGTTTAAGACAAACCTTAATTATTACTTTTTTCTGAAAATTGTAAAAACCTGGTGAAACTGCATTAAAGTGTCATGATAAAATAATCGATCAATCTTGGGTCTCCTGGGCAGACAATAAAGTCTGTTTTGATTTTGATTTGATTTGATTTGCTACTGATCTTAGAAACAAAATAAGAGCAGATTACCTGTTTGCCAGGGATCCCAGGTAAGCCGATTTCTCCTTGTGGTCCAATGGGACCCTGCCAGACAATGAAAAATATATTTGTATCATCAAAATGATTAAAAATTACCAGGTTAGACTATAGTCAAATGAAACTTTCCTTATAAATTTTCTTTCTTTGATACTTGCTAGGCGATTCAACTATTAGGAGCTTAGAGGCTACAGCTGCTCTTTAACCAAACGAATTACTGCCCCTGGTAAGTGGGGTTAGTGGTCCTGGTAAATATCAATGAAAGATAATTTACAAGAAAAATGTTTCATTTCTTTATTAACTATGCCAGACAGCATGACTGCAAAGAAAACAACTATCAGGAGAGGTTTAAAGGTCACTGAGTTTAGGTAGGAAGAGCCCAGACCAAATTCCCTGCAGGTAAAAGGGAACGAGGGGCTGGCTCAGACTTGGAAAAGTTAGCCAATCCAAAAAACAGCTCTAGTCCCAGGAAGTTGGCAGGCAACTAAAGATGTGGCTACAGCAAAATGTGTCGGCTAGCCCTTGAACCAAATGAAATAACTATAGCCAGCTCGTTCTACACCTTGGTACAGTGTAGCAACTGGCTGCTAAAACCACTGACCCCTGTAAACACTGACGTACAGTGTGCTGTGAAGCATCTCAAATACTATGCATGTCTGGTACAATCATTAATATACAGTATTTTTGAAATATTCTACATATCTTGTGCTGTTTGTTACCTATGAAGTACACATTTTGATGTATACATCATATACATCTATTTCTGACAAGTCTTGTAAGTATGTATCTTTGAAGTGTGCTGATGATTCAGTTACCATGACTATGCAGATGAGAGACAACTTAATTCACTAAAAGTAAAAGAAACAAAAAACATTTAATTGATAATCTTACTTGAGGTCCAGGGGGTCCAGGCTCACCATCTAAACCAGGTTCTCCAGGCTCACCCTGAAACACAGCCAATTGTTAAATTCACCCTTCTTCTTTTCATCACACTAACATCATACTTACTGTCACAATATATTAACAATAATTGTCACACTAATATTATTCTTACTGCCAAACAGTATCCATATTTATTGTCCCCCTAACATCTACCTACTGTGTACATGTCTTTCTCTTCACACATGTTTTGTGATGTTGGTGAATGTCCCCGTTCAAAAGTTGGGTGAACTTGGAAAAGTATTCTGCACTGTACAGGTTTCAAGCGGACCAATGTGTGTGCCCCTAGCCCCGAAAGCCAATGCTGCGCACTACCCCAAGAGAGATGTTATTTTTAAAAAAACTTAAAGACCACTGGCTAAGGCAAGAAAAAAACTTCAATGACATTTGGTGGGTAAAATCACAGAAGAGTGTGATATACGATTAACATTCATTAATATATCTCAATTTCAGAGATATTAATATTGTAATATATATCTTATGATTGGTTATCAAAGCAGATTACTCTGGCCCAGGTCATTTGAGAAATAGGGTGTACAAATGATTCATTTAAGGACACACTTTATCTTATGTGGGACTGCTTATGTTTCATCCTGTAGTATGCATTACACTTACACTCAAAGCATATTTGTCGTACTAAAATATTTATTATTGTCACACTAAATTTCCTTTCGCTGTTGCACTAAAAGCTTAATGTGTATTGTTACAATTACAAAGTATGTTAATTAAAAAGCTCCCAAAACAAATGATGAGCTTGAAACTAACTTTCTGCCCTTGATCTCCTGTCTCTCCTTGAGGACCTGCGGGTCCTGTAATGCCCTGAAACATACCAAAGAATGTTTATTGTACCATGAAGATAAGTAGAAATATTTCCAAAACACATCCATATGCTTATTTGGTTACAGCAAGAGAGAATACGTACACACCATGGCTACCTGTCCAAAACTCATTACAAAAAGTTTCAACTCTAAAGTACACACAAGAACAATATCATTAACACATGTTAACACATTAACACAAGCGATAATTACGCTAAAGTTGTATGCTGGAATTTCAGCAAGTTCCCACGGAGTGGACTTCATTGTCCACACTTACTTTGTCTCCCTTTTCACCATCTGTGCCCCGCTCTCCTTGTGGTCCGGGGTCACCTGCCCGGCCGCGCTGCCCCTCCTCTCCTTTAGGTCCGGGTGGGCCAGGGGGACCCTGCAGCAGAAGAAAAGAAGTTTAAAGGACAGGACAGGCATTTGAACATCACTAACCTGGTGTGGCATGTTCTGGCATCTCTCCATCCTCATGTTTGACTTTGGGTTGTGACATGATCTCCACATTCAGCATAATGAGCTCCCCTCTATGGCCTGGGAGCTGTCCTATTATTATCATTACTGCTACTAAAAGACAGTTGTTACAGCTGAAATATTATTGTAATGCATTCTTGACACAATAACTGGGGCAGATGCACTTTAATATTAAATATAGAATATTAAAACAAGAAACAGATTTGTATTTATAGTCAGAAAGTTTTGTTTTTATAGTCAGACGGCATCATTATGAACAGGGTGTATTTACATTCAGGTCTGCATTTATAGTCATAGAAGATGGTATTTCTAGTCAGATAGGATGATATTATGGTTAGGCAGAGTATATTTCCTTTAAGACATTAAGCAGGAAGGTATTGATAATGGGTGGGATGAACTGTAGTCAGATATGATGTGTTTACAGACAGGAAGATATCTACAGCCAAGCAGAATATGGCCTTTATGGTAAGACAGGATTTATTTAAAGTTAAGAGATTGTAGCATTTTGGAGCACTCAGGATGATATTTGCAGTCAGACAATGACATTTGCAGTGAGACAGGATGGTATTTATTGTCAGGTTAGATGGATTTATCGTCAGAAAGGATGGTGTTGAACATTAAGATATAGAGATGTGATGGCTAACTGAAAGCACCATGAAGGAGAAGACTTACCCTCTCGGCATCGAGTCCAGGTGCACCAGGGGGGCCAGGTGGTCCTTGTTCACCTTTCATACCCATGGGACCTTCGGAGCCTGGATTGCCTGCCACACCTGCAGAGCCCTGCACACAGAAATATAACAGGTCGAAAGCATCTAGCTTGGTAGTTCAGACAAAGACAGACAATTAGGATCAATGGGTAAATTAGGGTTGCTTTATTATCAGACAAACCTGTTTCAATGAATAATTAACAATGAAATGAATTTGTATTTTAAGAGCGAAAAAATATATGGGATATGGTGTGAAATCTGCTGGGCTGGACAAGGTCAAAGTCAAGGAAAAAAACTCACGGGAGGTCCTGGTGGTCCAGAATTTCCAAGAGGCCCTGGAGCTCCTGGTGGGCCCTGTGGAAAGAAAAGGTCATGACAGTCAGGGGTGAGAAGATAAAGATGTGGAGGACAGCCATACATAAAGATAATAAATACTGAGCTTTCAATGCTCACCTTGCATGACATTATTATGTAGTCTGTATAAAAAAATAAAATGATCTTTCAAGTGAATCACTGACTTTATACCAAAAACATCCAAATTTTATGTTTATTACTCAAGTTTTTATTAAAGGTTGAAAGTTTGTCAGAATCTTTCTATGACTGTAACACTGGTCATGACTCCTCAACATGTGAATATTTTTACCTTGACACCTGGGTCACCTTGGTCTCCCTTTTGCCCTGGTTGTCCAGGTAATCCCTGAAGTCCAGGAAGTCCAGTGGGTCCTAAGAGTCCGCGTGGACCTTCAGATCCCTGTCGTAGTGAAATGAATTCCAAAAAGATGTGTTTTAGTGAAGAGACAAGGATTTGGGAAAAAGAAAAACTTATAAGGACTCCATAATGATCACCATATTAACCAATCCTCCATGTCTGCTTACTTTGATTGGCTGGTTGATCATGTGATCCATATACTTCATCAAAACCAGACCCTAGGGACATGATGTAAAAGTCTCCTACATTTTCTCCTCTTTTCCCAATTTTACATGTCTCCTGCAATCCACAATATGATCAGAATTTTAATGGGCTCTGCTGGGGAAGGATCCCTATGGCCTCAAAGAACTTTATGAGAAACAGAACAATCACAGGTACCTTAGTTCCAGGCGGTCCTTGCAATCCTATGGTTCCTGGCTCACCAGGTGGACCCTATTAACAAAAATAAATAAAATAAGTGCATAAATAAAATACAGTCTCTGAAAACTTTGCAGACCTCACCTCTGCATAAGGAGTTGTGAATTTCATTAGCTTCTCATCTTTCCAGGCAGTACAAACGTTTGCTAAAATACCTGCATAATAAAACTTGACTTTTTTTATATACATGCATAATATTTCAACCATTTCAAATGACTTACTGGAGGTCCAGGGGGTCCTTGCAAGCCTAGTGGTCCCTGGGGTCCTGGAGGGCCCTGAAACAAAAGTGACTCCTTTATACCATCTTCAGGATATCACTCCACGTTAATTAAGGAAAAACAGTTAGATTAAAATGCATCACTGACTAGACGTACAGTCACACAAAACCAAGATGAAGTTTATGTAGGTCTTTTCCCAAAGAGTTAGGCTATAGTGAAATTTTGACAGGCTGTTGAAGAACCATTATTGATAGGCAAAGGTGTCATGAAAGATAAATGACTGAATCATAACCGTCACATACATGCAGTTATCCTAAAAATTAGTATTTGTTGTAAAAATAAATACCTGTGGACCATGGTCACCTTTCATTCCTATCTCACCAGGACTACCCCGGTCACCCTGCAACATAACAAGCACTTGATGAAGTATAAAGTATGAACGTACAATAGAAGTGCACTGAATATGATGAGTACAGATGAATTACAAACCAAGCAAGTATTCATAGTATGTGCAGCACATGATTGTAAAATATTTTCAAGGTTGTCTGCAAGAAGCTCAAACATTCAGATTCTTCTGCTGTTTGAAAAGTACTGTGAAAAAGGAAACAGAAAAATTAAGTTTTTTTCTTACCTTATCTCCATCCATACCAGGTGGGCCAACTGGGCCTGGGGGACCACGATAACCCTATTCAAAATCAACAAAAGAATGTATGACCACAAATACATCACTTTCTGTACAGGAAGACTATGTTTCATTCCAGAAGGATCATGCACTAATTCAGGATGACTGGGAAAAACTAGATGTAAAATAAAACTCTTATTTTCCATCATGAACCTTACAATGGAAACCAGAATTCAAAAGTTTCCATAAATACATTTTCATCATCTTGATGTTGATTTGAGCACAAACACTTAATGGCTTACACTCATATCATACCAAGCAATCTTTCTTGAAAGAGCTGCTTTATGGATACAACTTTGCAAGTGACAAAGAGTCAATGAGGGCTATATAATAATGACTATATTCTTACTTACCCTTGGACCAGGGCTACCTTCGATACCTTGAAGTCCAGCTGGACCTTCAGGTCCCTGAAAGATTACATCAGCAGCAACAATATAGACTTGACATTGATCAACTGGCTTACAGAAATTATGATTACCCCATGAAAATGCTAACGACTAATATTTTAACAAAGCTTGATGACTAGTACTCAGATTTGGGCATATGAAGTTTACCTTTACCCACCAGAACATCTCTAAATAATCTTCTTCTTCTTCTTGTCCTCTTCGTGCATCAGGTTGCACATAAGGCCTCTCTAAATAATCATCACCATATTTTTAAGTGATTATATATAGCTCCTTCATAAAATACATCCTGATTAAAGCCTGTAAAATGATAGCACATTACTGTAATTAGCTAAATCTACCTGATAAGATATCCTCCTGATCATTTCCTTCATAAAATACATCCCAATCAAAGCCTATAGCTGTTAAATGACCATACACTACTGTGCTGAAAAGACATCTCACCACATCACCCTTTGGTCCTGCAGCTCCTATTCCTCCAGGTGGCCCAGGTGCTCCCTAGATATGTAAATAAAAAAAAAACACTTTTCAGGTGAATTAATAAACACATATTTCTTGCAAAATCTTGTATTTTATTTTTAGTGTAATTTATACAGGAATGCATTTCTTTCATGTCACAAATGTTACAGAAAATTTACTTGCTTACCGGCATGCCAGATGGTCCTGCTGCTCCAGGCTCTCCAGGTGAGCCTTTGTCACCCTGTAAAAATAAATTTTCATCTGCATTACAAATATTCTTCCCCATTTCTGCAATACCGGAATAGCATGAAGCTAGTAGGCATAGAACCGTTTCCCAGTGACCTCACAACCTCTCTGATGGGTTGTACAAAGAGGGAGGAATGGATTGGGGGCACTGTGGCGACAAGGTACATTCTAGAATATTCATTGTAGGAGGAATAAGACGGTGAAGCAGTAAGGGACAAGGTCAATCTGAGAGAGAGTTAGGGATTGATTGTCAATGTTTCCCCTATGCCAGGAACATCAACTGACGTCCAATTAAAGCTCATTATGCTTCGGGCAGTAAATGCGAAGTGACATTGATTCAGACTAAAAAATTAAGGAAGGCTGCTTTAAATGAATAAAACAATCACTTACAGGAATTCCAGGAGGACCAGAAGGGCCTGAGTCACCGCGTGGTCCTTCACTGCCCTACAATGGATAAGAAGTATATCTATAAATGCATGAAATAACAATAAAAGTCCTACACTGTAAGCACTACACAATAAAAAAGCATGGGACATACAACTGCCTTCTATAAACATTAATAACATATACCATGGCCAGTGGTATATTCTGTTTCCATAACTCTTTTCATTTGTCTGAAATTGTCTTTTCCTGCTCAAACAATGTTAATGTTTAGAGTTTAATACTGATGCTACATTTTGTTGATATAAATGACATGAAAATGCTGTGCAAATAACAATATTATTAATAAAATGCTGCTGAATTCATGAGTGCCATAGCATTACCAACATGACACTGGAATACTCACAGGTGGACCTGGAAAGCCCCGGCCACCAGGGAAGCCGCCAAGACCAGGAGGTCCAGGGGGTCCTGGGTTACCTTGAGGTCCTGTGTTACCCTTTAAAGACAAGTATAAGGAAAATCCCTGTAATCTCATCCATAAACATTTTTTTTACCAAATGTCTTCCAAAATTTTTGATGGTCTTGTTTTTAAACAATAGTTGCCATTGAACTATATTTTAGTCAATGACTACTATCATGTCACACCCACACAATTAGTTTTTTTCCCACCCTGGAATGGTTTCAGAAAATGATCAGAAAAATGAAACACAAGACAATGACATTGTGTTGGCATGAAAAGATCCCATCTTAAGATAATGGTATTGTGTTGGCATGAAAAGATCCTATCTCAAGAGCCTCACTCTCTCTCCTGATTTGCCTGCAGGTCCTGGAAGTCCTGGTTCACCGGGAAGTCCCTAAAAAAACACAGAATACCATATTGTAATTCCTTTCCAACAATAAGTCAAAGTACAAAGTCCAGTTTCAATATATGATTGCATGCGGGAGAAAATATTTAATCATCAATAAATAGAAAAAATTCTTGTTCAGCTCTAAGACTGCTGTGTAAAGTTATAGTGAAGCTTAGACCGATGACCTCAACCATGTAGACAAAAAAGACTATGTGCTACAAATCCCATTAATCTATATCAGTTCTTTTCCTTATCATCATCATCATCATCATCATGATCATGTTGCATCTGTTCTCAAATTAGCTCACAGGGTTTCCAGGTGCTCCTCTTTCACCATCAGCGCCTCCCTCACCAGGTGGGCCCTGTGAACAGGTAAACAGTGACAAAGAATGTGAGATGATTACCATTAACTAATTTAAAAGAATGATAGGAGATGCAACTCCCAACATCCACTCAAACCAATCATCTCCACTCTCTCTCACACACACAGACCTTCTACCCACATTCTCTCTCTCTCTCTTGAACATAAGTAAAGTTCAGTATAAGAAAGCTGGAAAATACCCTGGATCAGATACAGTATAATCACATTTCACACAGCACAGGAAAACCTTAATGTATAGCCAAGTGGTATTAGTAGCAGCTACAATCATAAATGTAGTAACCCACACAACACTGTGACATCTGAAATTTTAAACAGGACCCCATTTTAAGGCAACTCACTAAATATTAAATGTTTAAAGGAATATAGGGACTAAAATTATCACTCTAACCACATGAAATAAGTTTCAAACTCACAGGTGCTCCTATAACACCAACAATACCAGGCTGGCCAGATGCACCAGGTAGACCCTGTAAAGAAAAGCATTGGACATCATTTAAATGTTTTTTCACCAGAATATATCATTTATAATAGGGACAAATATTTGAAATAAAAAATACATATTTTTAAAACTGAGAATCTGTGTTTGGATGATTTCTCTTAACTGAGTTAAAGTGATCTGGAAGCAGACCTGCATGACTGAATACACATGATGAATCTCAGTATGGATCAGGTCATTTCTGCATGTACTCTACTTCAAATAGCGTAGAACAATGTGCAGTGTGGTTACTTGACATCGCCTGAAGAGTGTGCGATGTACAACAGAATGTGCAGTTGTATGATAAATCTACTTAGGCCAAGGCATTATGGGAGACAGTGTCCGATGTTATTGGTGATACCAATATTAAAAGCAAGATCACAACAGATTAAACGAACAACTCACAGGTTCTCCTCTGTCACCTGGGGGTCCAACTTGACCATCTTTACCAGGAACACCCTGCATCACACAATAATAGTTAGTTAAGCAGCATAGCTAATAATAATAACAGACTCAGCAGCTGAAGCAGCAACAATACAAATAATCATATAGCCAAGTGTTCATAGACACTTGGATGTACAGATATATGAATGCATAGATACACACACAACTGCATATGTACGTGCTCTAATGTATAAATACACACAATGATGCTGACTCAGTAAGGTCTAAGGGAGAGTGAGACGATGAAAATTATGTAACAAAAAATGTATCATGTAAACTCACAGAAGGACCTTGGGGACCCATGATGCCAACAGGTCCAGGTGGTCCTTGGATACCTTGTTCACCCGTGAAACCTGGGGGGCCAGGTGGACCTGGGTCACCTTTGGGACCAGGTGGCCCAGGTATACCTTGCTTGCCTCGTTCTCCAATCTGGCCCTGTGATGTACAGTTGGAAACGCTTTATATCCATTCAGAAACTTGCATGTGAACATTCATGAAAATGCATGTATGCATGCACAGATAACACAGTCATGCTCAAATATACATACAGTAATGCATAAACACATCACTAAAGCCATTGTCATCTTTATCATCACTGTCCTCATCTGATCCTTCACATTTGTACTTACCCTCACACCAGGCTCACCGATCTCTCCAGGTGGTCCAGGCAAGCCCTACAATGCAATAACAACCCCATAAGTACAACACTGGAAGAAGTTCAACCCAGTAAGTACAATTTTGCAGTCATCAACATAAGATTTATGTCAAAGTTATGTTCTACCAAGTAGAACTTATTCTTAGTCTCACAATCTTTTGCAGTGAAAATCTCCCAAGTAATTGAATAATTTCTATATTTTAATGAAATAATGATTTTGAATTTTCATTTAATAGTTATCATCTTACGCTTTTTCACTTGTTATGCAACAATTTACAAAGACTTTTATTAATTACTTTTTATAATTACTCTATGTTTGCGGCTTCTTGCATGTAGACTGTGATTGCAATGGACTTTAAATACTGATCTTTACCACTTACTCTCTTTCCTCTCAGACCTCGACGTCCTCGTCGCCCAGAGCGTCCCAGCTCTCCCTGTGGAAATGAAGTAGAATATCATGTACATGAGAGTTCTGAGCTATGCAAATCAATACATCATTCTAGCATGGTCATTTCTTAAACTGTTCAGCATTGTGGTGAGTGTAATGCATTACCTTTTGACCTTGACCACCTGTGTAGCCGGGGAATCCAGGATTACCAACACGACCCTGTGAATATTTACAAAAAAGTTCTTTTATCAAACAAGAATTAAAAGCATAAATACAATCTTTAGAAAATTGTTCTGCTTTCTTCATCTTTACATACATACACCTGTACCTATGATGGCTGGTCAAGTGTACCTGGGACAAATATTTCGATCGATATGTTCACTTTGACAAAAGTTATTTGACTTTTCTTAGCAGCAAGCTGAAAGCAGGATTACCCTCAAAATGTTGCTAGAAAGTAACTAAATGTTGCATTGACCCTTACAGAATAAGCAGCTGCTGTATGTGTTTGTACTAGATTCACTTCTGTCAGGCACTTAGGTGAGTATGTAGTGCTCGTTGTCTTTCTAATTAATATTAACAAACAAATTCTGACCTTCTCGCCAATCAATCCTGGTGGTCCAGTTTCTCCAGGGGGTCCGTCATCACCCTGTGCAGCAAAGCTCAAGTCATTTCATTGTGTACAATCAAGAATACAGGTCGAATAAGAAGCTATGAAGTACGTGCTCTTCAATGCCAACCTATATAAAAATAGACTTCATAAGAACACAGGCTGTGGTCAGCAAAGATATGGATCAAAAATGACCAGTCAGTGTCATCAAAATGCTTATACACTTATGATAAAACTCTTATAAACTTTATAGCAATCTTCTGATGTTTATAATCTTTATATACTTTTGAAAAATGGACATCTGATCAGGACCGTAGGACAGTTTGTCATGTGATTGGGTTACACTGGAAGGTTAGGGCTATGTTTCTAACAAACCTTTGGTCCATCAATGCCCTCGATGCCTGAAGAACCTCGGACACCTTTCAGGCCTTTGTCTCCTTTGGATCCTATTTCGCCCCGTTCTCCATCACGTCCACCTTCACCCTGTAAAGATCACTCAAACGCTTAAGAAAAACTGTCATGAGCAGAAGGCATCTTAAAAGAACTAAAAGAAAATTAAGCTGAAGATGTTTGCCACACAGGCATCAATAAAATTAAAACTTTTTGAAAGCTTAGTAAGTCAATAATGTTAGAAAGGCTTGCAGATATCATAGGACATGGTGGGTTAAAAAAATCCAAACCTTATCTCCCTTTTCTCCTTGAGTACCACGACCTCCTGTGTCACCCTAGATAATAACAGAAAATAATATATATCAGTTATGCTATAATACTAATTTGTTTAATATCTGATCTTTCCTTTACTTTAGTTTATTTTCATATTGAATTAAAAAATATCTTTATTAATAAAATGAATGACACACTGAAAGTACCTTTATTTGTTCAAAATGGCAAAGGATAACAGAGCAGGCCTTTGTAAACTTACCTTGACACCTCTAGGACCAGGGTATCCACCTACTCCTTGCAATCCCATAGGACCCTAATATAGAAAAATTGGAGAGAAAACAATGTTTTACTTGGTTATTTATTTATTTTTGTTAGTGATTTAAAATATAGGCCTTTTTATTTATCCAAACAAATGCTAAAACATTGTTCATTCATTCTGAAAGACTATAAGATCCTAATTCACAAATGTAAGATCTCATTTTCACATCCTATCTCTTAAATGCTTGATGATAGTACTCATCATATTTACCTGATCTCCTTTTGCGCCTACTTCTCCTGCAGATCCAGGTAGGCCCTGTCAAAATAAATAAATAAGATTTTTAATATGAATTTTCACAAAGAGCTTACTCAAACTGTAAACATTGCAGTTCAGTATGCTTTAATTATATTTGAGCATGGATACACTTTTTTTAAAGTAAATGTTTGAGGCAAACTCACTGGAGGACCAAGGGCGCCAGGCTGACCGGGCAGTCCAGGTTTACCTGTAGCACCAGGAATACCTTGAGGTCCAAGGGGCCCTAAAGGTCCTGGAGGCCCCTGTTAACAAAAGTAATAGTTATAATTCAATTGGTTTAAAATTGTTCAAAACCAAAACATATATCCAAGAAAGGTATCAAAAAAATATTTATTTTAGTCCAAAATGAACAAAATAATATAGCAGTCAATTATATAAATTTTACCTGTCTTACAGATATAAGCAATTGACATTTTGAGTGTCTGAATGGTAAAATTACTTCAGGATCTATAGCATGCAGGCATTTGGTTATTTAGTCATTTTGACAAAAATCTTAAAATTTTCAAATCTTTAAACTCACCTTTTCAACATCATCTTCAAACCTTACTGATATGTTTTTGATTCTGCTTTGTTGCATGCTTCATGTGCATGTTTCTCCTTTTTCTGTCTTGTATATACGACTGTGATATTTTTTGTTTTACTAATGTTTTTGGTCAGTGTCTAAATTTGCAATGTACATTTCGTGTCCATTTTATATTTATTTGTTTCCACAAAGTTCATTGAGACTACTGTAAAGCAAGTCATACACTATAGAAATCCATGTATTGTTATTATTTACTATTTCATTAGTACTATCCATAAAAAAATTATAAAAACATACTTGACATACATGTAGACATGCATACACACCATCTCACAGCATACACAAAGCACATTGCACACATATACATGTGCACAAAGTGTATGCCCACAGTAAAGTGTGGATACAAATTACACTTACAGTCTGCCCATTAGGACCAGTTTGACCAGGTGCTCCAGGGGCTCCAATAGGTCCCTAGACATGTGATTATTATGAAAGAATTGGTGGCAGCTTGCATCATATTTATTGATTTCTTACACTTTCTCTTATACTTAAAGTATTTGCAATACATAATACAATCTTTCCATACATGTCAAATATTTGCAAAACCTAATATAACTTAAAATGTGTCAAATACAATCTTTACGAAAATGAAAATGATCTGTGACAATTATGTTTTCTAGAATCTGAACTGGTGATTATCATTATTACAACTTTACACAATGACAACTTCATTCCTGACTTAATTGTTCACAAGCTCTCAGATTTTATAGAAATGGGAATAAATATAACAGGGCTTGTGTTGCAGTACCAGTAACAAAATCTCAAAATCTCAACCTGATTTCCCTTGGGGCCCGTTGAACCTTCTTCTCCTGGCTGCCCCTATTGGTAAGAAAATAATAATGAAGAAAATTTACAGAGCACTTTTTCAATGATTTGCTCAGAGTGCTTTACAAAAATGATATATACACCAATCCAAGTAAAATGAATCATAACAGCCATGCATATTACAGACATGCTCACTCCAACAGACATACCTACTTATAAACAAAGTAAATACAGACATGGTATACACGCTCATGGTCAGGACAGGGTCACAGTGAAGTCGTTCTGAAAACAATGCATCTTACGTGTGGTAAGAGAATCAGAGTGACGAAGGCTCATGGGTAATTTGTTCAAAGTTGATGGGGTTTGGTAAGAGAAAGGCCTCTGTCCATACCTCTTTGCCTTATAAGTGACTTATTTACTAATGAAGCAGGATGTCTGACATATATATAGTGTATGTGGGGGTTGGTGTATTTACACTCACAAATTTAGTACCAAATTATAGAGCAACACTTTTTGCAAATTCATACAAAACTGACACAGACCTGTCTTACATATCATCCACACAAACCAAAATGAACAATTGTAGGTGACACGATAAGAACACACATCTGCACACATACATGCATGAAGACAGACAAAGCATTTCTATCTCTCTCACAGGATTCAAAGTCTCACACTCTCTCACACACGCTGGTTCTTTCTCTCTCTCTCTCTCTCGTGCAGGCACACAGTTCCTCAAACAGTTGCACTCTTTTTCTGAAAACACACACACACAAACTCTCACTTGCATATACACACACTCTCTCTCTCTCACTTGCACATACATACATACATCACACACATGCATATTCACTGAGGAATATCTCATACAAATGCCCATACCCATGTGTTCACACGTACAACATTCTCTCTCTTTCACACTGACACACACACACACAAATGTGTTCTTACAGGTGGTCCTGGAGGACCTGGGCGTCCTCTGGGGCCTTGGAATCCACGTGGACCCTGCAAGTAATTGAGGAACAAACTGATACACCTTGAGGGGGAAAAAGCATAAAACTTCTTTAACTTCTACTGACATCATGCAGCTCTATTTCTTCTTCATACTGTCCCAGATGACATGACTATACGGAGTTATCCTGACTACCTACCTCAATTCCAGGTGTTCACTCTCAATTACAAGGCCTGACCAATGAAGAGAGAGAACACAAAATCAATCAACTCACCCACCCACCCAATCCTGTCGTTGCCAGCCAGTCATGTCATCTGATAAGCACTAAGGAATTTTACCATAAAAAATGGTATTTTTTGTACACATGTATTTGTAATCTTAATGTCAGAACACAGCACACATAGAAGGTATAATTTTTCATATCGTAAAATTTGTTCTACTTACCATGTCACCTACTGGCCCAGGAGGTCCAGGATCACCGGGATCACCCTAAGGATGATAAGAAAATACAGCTGTGAACACATTCCATTTGAGTGAAGACGTGATGAGTATCAACAGTGAAGTAAACGGCAAGAAAGAGAATATTTAACAGCTTATATTGTCTTCATAACGCACCCAACAAAAATAACTCAGACTCTATCTCCCCACTCTTGCTTGTTAATTTTATGATACAGCATCTTGATATAATAAAAGGTTTTGTGATTTATAAAGTCACTGTACAAAGTTTACTCACTTGTTCGCCATCTGTTCCAATGGTTCCAGGTTCACCAGGAGAACCATTAATACCCTGAGGTATTGAACCCATAAATATATTACAATCATCTTGTCATCACTGACACATACTACAATTTTTCTGTCACTAATTAATGTCTTAGCAACAGCTAATTTGTTCTCACTATCAAATAAAACTGACTCTTTCCTTTCTACAAGCATAGCAACAGATTTTCTGTTATTGCTAAATAAAATCTTGTCTGTTTTAAATAGAGTAGTTTAGGGATAAAAGACTAATAATGACGAGAAATTACAAGAATTTTTTCAAATGACTAAGAAATTGTAGCTGAGATAAACGTAACAATTTAGCTGTCCAGCAACAACTCACGCGTTCTCCTTTTTCTCCAGGAAGACCAGGCATACCAGGAAATCCAGGAATACCCTGCACATGTCATCAGGATAATTTTGAGAAGATATTCTTTTGAGAAGATATTCGATCTGTCTTTCACAAGGATTTCTAATCCATGTACACATGCACAAACAAATATGTAAAATTTTGCTTCTGGATGTACACACACATGCCCATAAACATATATCTCATACATATGAATATAGCACCGCATGCAAATAAACATACACCTCACACTCATTAACATACAGCTCACACAATGCTGACCTTGTCACCAGGGGGACCTTGTTGGCCTCTCTCGCCATCCTGCCCTGCTCGACCCTTGACATAAAAACTTCAATAAACATCTGACACTGATTATTAAAATATTCATTAATGACAATTTCTAACACTACTGTATCGCTCTCACAAATCAATATATCCAGAATTCACATATCTGGAAATAAAACATCCTTACATAGCTTAAAAACTGTGGTCCTCTTAATATGTGTAGCTCCTTCACTGAGTGGAGCACACTAACAATTTCTAGCTGACAAAAATTTGAAGGAGGCTGTTATAACGTTAAGATTTAAGTAAATAACATATTTAGCAAAATTAAATGTAGTCTTGAAAAATAAATTTTAAAAAGTTGGTGAAAAAACACAACAGCATGATCAACATTTCACAAAATTTATGACACACTTACTCTTTTTCCTATCGATCCTACAGGTCCTGGCATTCCAATGGGTCCCATAGGCCCCTGTAGACAAGAGTAAGAGAAACCCACTGATTAGCATCCAGTCTGAGCGACAACTACTAAACAGTTTTGCACAATTTTTCACACAATTTTTCTGACAAGCCTGCCAACCACCAATGACTTTAGACATACTTAAAACTGCCAAAAATTTGCTTGAGTAAACAGAAGCAACGACAGTGAGCTTCCTCTCCAGTGTAATCACCTTCTAATTTCCTTTGAACGCTGGCTATAATATCCTCATAAGACAGGTCCAGTTTTTGAAGAAAAGATGACATAAGTGACTTCTTTCTAAACAAATGACTAGTCAGATCAGGTAATAATGCTAACAGCCTCTGCTGGTTAAGTTAATTCTCACCTGTTCTCCTGTGTTGCCAACATCTCCCTTCACACCAGGTGGACCTTGGGGACCCTGTGGAGTAAGAGCATATTTTTTATAAGAATGCTATGTAACACACAATGCAGCAAAAATATTCTTTACTTTTACATAAATTTGGATTATTCGCAAGCATTTTCTGAAGTATACCAGCTTATTTTTAAAACTTTATGTAAATGGAGTTTTTTTCATATATTGATCCCTCACTGAAAATAACTGTACAATGTGAAATTGCAGGTAGAACACTAAATATCATGTCCAATGTTTCCCTCTAGATGTTTTCGCTAATGAAAAGATAGTCTTTAAAATACTTTAAAGTAATCTATTTTGTCATCACAAAAGAAACAAAAGAAAATAACAGCATAGGATGTTGATCCTGTGAAAGGACAAGAAAAAAAGACTCACAACTCGCCCAGGCAGGCCAGTCATTCCCATGGGTCCAGGTGCTCCTCGCATGGCAAGCTACAAGAAAAGAAATAGGTCACTCTATGAGAAGGAACATTTTTCACAAATAAATTCTTTGCAAAATAAATATTTCAGTTAAGGTAATATGCTTTAGATATCTTTGTATTATCTGTATTTTTATGTAGCCACAAGATTTTCTTTCAACATGCTGATGCTTCTGATAAAGGGTGCACTTTGAGCAGTACCTCTGCCATGTTCTTTAAATATTATAGAAAGTGAATCTCATTCCTTTCCGTCCAGCATCTTTGCCTCTCCAATAAATCAGGAACTTAGGTACCCATTCAGGTATCCATTTCTACAGAGCAGCTGCTGGATGGACAGGAAGTTTTTGAGCTGCAGGTCTGAGCAACCCTCAAACTATGATCTCCTGTTCCACATTGCCTCCCCTTCAAATATTGCTTTCCCCTAGAATTACTATCACAATAAATATGATTTATCTTTAATCTTTATTATCTGTATGATGAAAGACATATGAATACAAGTAGTGTGACAACAATAATTGCAATTTATGCTTTGACAGTTTACCATATGCTGATCCAGAAGTGTGCGGAAATGCTCTGCCTGATTACTCTGTTTTCCATCCTGGCTGAACTGAAAAGGAAAAAAAAATTTCCTCAACATCACAAACCAAAAGTTTACTTGAGTTTAGCTGTAGCATCAGATACAGAAATTCACTTTGCTCACCTTCAGCACTTAGGACTGTCCTCAGAGGGTTTGTTAATAAAGTAAGAAAAATTGAAGGTTTACTTACAGGAATGACAAAGACATGGCCGGGTGGGCCTGGTACTCCATTGACACCAGGTACACCATCACGTCCAGGTGGACCCTTTGATGAATATAACAGACTGCTAGTTTCAAACTTTGGAAGACTGAACACAAGTTTCAACATGTAATTTTACCAGCTAGAAGACACTGAAAAATTTATAATTAATTAAAATCCAGCTGTGATCCACCAACTGATCCACTTTATCATGTATGATCATAATTTCAAATATAATATTCATAATTCATAATATTTATTAAAATACAACAGCCTTGATATTTGGCACCACAGATACATGCAAGCATATACTTGTCTCTATCTGTTATTTCTTTCACACCAGCTACTTTAGTTGGAGAAAACAGATCTGAGGCATATGTCTAATGCTATCAATGGCGTCTATCTAAAACTTTAATACTGCTCACAGATCTGAACTTAAAATGCTGTTTAAAGATTGCTAAATGCTGGTAGAATATTAATCAACATCAAAATGATTTCGAGTGTAATACTCACACCCTCTCCTTTGAATCCTGGGGGACCAGGGATGCCGCGGGCGCCCGGTGGTCCAGGTGGTCCCTGCAACAACAATAACAATATGTGTAGCAGACAAAAACAACTTGAGGATATGTAAAGCACAGTATTAAAAGGAAATTGAAAAATGATGTGACCTAACAATGATCAAATCAGCTCAGTGCTGGATACAATAAGAAACAATTTCATAAATGGTATCAGCTGCTCAGCCACATATCAATTATTTATCAATTAATAAAGTTTAACACAATAAGTCCTCAGCATTCAGAGGTTTATTCTTTAAAACAAAAAATAGCAATATGAAAACATTTTGTTTTCACTTAGTGTCATGATTTTGTTTTAAATAAGGGTCAACCCCATCATTGTTGTAGAATCCTTTAACTAGTGGATTCTTGTGAAACTGAAAGTTATTTCAGTGTTTTTAATTTTGCTAATAAATGTGTAACATTCACACAATTTTTTTTAATATCCTGGCAAGCTATAATGCTTCAGAACATCAGCTTCTTGTGTCTCTAACATCTTAATGTCTATGTCCAATACAACCAGCAGCCAAAGTGTCATCAGGTTTAAAGCTGAGCTTGTGAAAGTTATACTAACAAATCTGTAAGTCACTTCTGTCATCTCAGCAGATCCATACTCCACATAGACACCAGTCCCAGTTGCCTGTATCAGAAACAAAAGTAGAGTTAACAAATGACTATACACAGCAAAGCATAAAATGGGAACTTTCTGAGATATCTGTTATGCACACACACATACACCCATAAACCAAACAAACAAAAGCAACAAATCGTCAAAAAAATGTAATGGTAACATGGAACAGAATTATTTTCACCAATACAGACATTCCTGGATTGGTGACTCTTTCAGAAATATTAAAAGGACAGCAGAGAAGATTTTATTTTACAGACATTTTTTTTAGATTATTTGAAGTATGAATTTACATACTTTTCTCATATTTTAATAGTTAATTCAGAATTAAATTAAAAATTAAAACAGAATTTCTGCAGATTAGAACAGATCTTTGACCAACCCATTTCTTAGAAGTAATATATGTGTGGAGGCAGAGAACACCATTTTAGGATGAAATTTTTTTGTAGAGAAACACAAAAAAAATTATTATAACGAAATAATTAAGCAACTTATTTAATCTTTTACTAAAAATATGTTGTGCTGTGTCTCCTCCAAATCACATTTCTAAATAAATGTCAATGTCGTTCCCCACCTCACTCACTTTCTAGCATGCATGCACACACATGCATACACATGCTCAGAGTGATACCAAACCACAAAGAAAACATATAAATATCGGGAGTGTCATATAAATAAATAGCTTTATGTTGTCAAATCAAAAAGGAATCAATACAGACTGAATCTCTAATTGGCTGGTGGGGAAAATACATATTTACACTTTACCGGTATTGATGTACGGCTAGCTAGAAATTAATCCATACAGTTACTCACTCGTCCATCAACAATTGTTGCAGGGCCAGTAATGGCTCCACCTGCGGAAGAGGAAGATATGTTTTGGCTGCTGGTAATCACAGTGGAGGTAAATGAGCTGCTGAAGGTGGCGCCATAGGGCAAAGGGACATCACACTCTGGGCAGTAAACTTCACAGATCTCATATGCTGTGCCCGGGTTGTCAGTGACGATGAGGTCTTGTATGTCACCCTGCATAAATAACAGCAAGTAAGCAACTGCCTCTACACATTCCTACAGCTCACCAATTATCCCATGTTCATCCTTCGGTGTCTCCACACACCTCTCTAGTTCACCTCCTCATCTTACTGCTCAGCTAATATCTCTATACACAGTTCACTGTCACCCCTCCAACCCTAACCCACACTCACAGCTCAGTGGCTATTCCACTGCTCTCCCAAACTGTCTCCACACACACAACTCACCGGCTATCCTGCTACCTAGCCCTTGAGTAACCTGGCACACATCTACATTCCTAATTCTCAACCCTCCAGTGTCTCAACACACACTTACAGTGAACAGTTCTTCCTCGAAGAGCTGGTGTCCCACAAACAGAACACCTTCTTGCTCCAGTGGTAGTGCTGGCATTGTTCTACCCAGCTTGATAGATTCTGATGTTTGTTCACAGTTATGAATCACAGTCATTGTATTGCCCTTCACGCTTAAACCAAGTCGATGCCATCTGCAAGTAGGAAGTAAAAAAAGAATTCACCATAAATTTACATTTAGCAAAGAATGAAAGTTCAAAATTATATTGTCTGTGTCTGTTTGGCCGTCTTTAATTTCCTTGACCTGTCTGTGTTAGTAAATACATTTGTATTAATGTGTTGGTTAATGAGATGAACTGGTGCAAACTAAATACATAAATCTCTCAACAAACAGCTAAAAACATAAATACTATTTCCAGGTTTCACAGATTTCCTTTAGAACTTTCTGTACATGCCAAATTCCCACTTCTTTATGTCTCTCTCCCATACTTTTACCATCTCTTTTACAAGCTCTCCTTTTTTTCCAAACTCTGTCTGTATAACATTGTTTTCCACTCTCTTATTGTCAGGTTTGCTGCTGCCAGGAAACTTTCTGCTAAGATCAGAATCCCTACACTTGATATGTGTGTGTGTGTGTTGCATTTGTGTGTGGACGTGTGTGAAAGTGCATCCCATTAAGACACAAACTGCCTGAAGAGGTTCATGCTTCATAGTTTATTTCCAGAGAAGATGGAAGAATAAAATAAAAAAGAGGAAAATGTATTTTTAGTGTTTATTTCAAGCACTAATTGGGTGTTTTTCAGACTTTCAGTTTTAAATTCAAATAAAATTTCCACTAAGGAGTAGAATGAAGCGTTGCAGCATAAGAACAAGAAGAAGTGTAATGGACAGGAATGGTAATGAATGTGCACGCCCACACTCACAGACACACATTGGCAATATTCACATCAATAAAAGCACTTTAAATTAAAGATGAAAGAGGTACTCACCGTCCATCGCTGAGATCAACTCCAAGAGGAATGGGATCCTCAGGTACACCATTGACATCTCTGTAAATAAACTCTGTGTTCTTGCCGATTTTCAAAGACAGAATCTCATTAGCACTTTCAGCGCCATAGACAGCAAAGAGCTTTCCTTGTGTACCCTCTTCTGGTCTAAAAGTGGTTAAGATGGAAAAATCTAATGGAAAACCCGCTGAAAGTGAACAAAAAAACAACATAAGCAAAAGTAATTAGAAAGACGTGTATTCTAAGGACTATTAACTTGTTCTTTACTGATGCTTAAGCCTGAATTAATGGGGATCTGAAAGGACCACCAAAACAACACCAGGGGTTGCTTAAATGGAGAGTTAAAAAATAAACATCAAAAGTGGTTCACTGCATCTATAGGGCATGGTATGTGGAAGTGGGAACCCCAAAGCTCTCCTTATATTGTCTTAACATATCCCGAGAATATGACAGGGAAGCTGACCAGCCACAGGGTAAGGCCGGAAGTAATTAACCTTCCTGGGCAGTAGTCGCGAGGTCAGGGTAATTCGCTCCACCCGGGCAAAATGGAGAAATTGTTTTGTCTCCGTAGACACGATGTACTGTCCAGACTCCGCTGATATCATTGCTTCTTGCTGCTTTACTCCAGGGTATCTTTGCCACTAATTTACAACTACAGTAAAGAAGCATTTTCGGAGTCGGTAGGTCACTACGGAAACAAGATGCTTGCCCCTGACTTACTCGGGACAAAGACTTAACTTTCCTTCATGAACACGGCCCCTGGTCCACAGTCGAGCATGCTCACCCTCGGGAACTTCCCTTCGGATATTTGTGTTTACAGCTGTAAAGGTTTCACGAGAGCTAACAGATTGCTTGAGTAGGATTACATGGCCTAAGATTTCCTGATACATTGGCTGACTATTGTCAGCGTATCCGCCTTCGTCTTCTCCCATCTCACCTTTGAAAACTTTGGAAAGGTCAGTCCTGAGCTGTGCATCTTCGCTGATCCTGAATGCCAGGTCGGGGAGACCTTCATCCACAGACCCGCCGTCACGTGCAGCTCGAAGAGGACAAAACCCTTGCACTCTCTTCACCCCCTGAGATTCCTTCTGCTCTTTGATGTTCACCTTCTCCAGAATGTCCACTGCTCCTGAAACCGGCATAAAACATTTCGAAATGTAAAGTATTGCAGATTCGACCCTACATATGGTGACCGTAAGAAATTATCAACAGCTTAATTACTTAATATATTCAAACATAACCATTGGAAGACATTTAAAACATTGTTAAAATAATGTTGCCCAGGTATCATTGATATAAATAGCTTAATTAAAGGTATTCAGACATTATGGCAACAAAACACTTTGAGGGATTGCTAAAATATATGTGGAGGACATTAAATTGATTTAAATTTCTTAATTATTGTATTCAGAAAGAATGATTGAAGAAGACTTCAATGAGTGTTATAATGTCCAATCTGTCATTCAGCATTTGCTGGGGACAATTAAAAGTAAAAATAATCACAATCACCGTCACTGCCAATAATAATAATAAATCTTTGAGTTCCATTGGTATGAGACCAGTTGCAGGTTCCCAACTCTCAATCTTGTTCAAGCAAATGGCGTCTGACAACCACAGAATTAAAATATTAGTGTCTTCTCGTTTCGTTTAACCCAAGCTTTGCATGAAGGAGTCCATGGTAGACATGTTTCGCATGCATTTCCCAGAAACTTTATGTTGCTAGGATCAGAAGGCCCCCCCCCCCCTTGATGGATGTGTGTGTGTGAGAGAGAGAGGGCTGCTATATCTACTTTGTCTATGTTTATTCTTAATACAAAGGAATGTCAACGATTTTTCCCCCAAGACGCACTACTTGGAACATTGCCGAAGAAGGTGTAAGTGGATCTGTTGCTGCTTTGATGCTGTGTTCCTTCATGCCTTTATTGTCATCCAAACTTAAAAAATAAAAATAAATGAGATAACAGAGAGAGAAAGTAAAAGAAAGAAGGAAAGAGAGAAGGATACAGAAGAAAAATATATCACATCTTCTGTCATTTCCTGTGGTGACTGAGGCTGTTCTTTTTCTGATAAAGTCAGGCAATCCAAAACTAACAAATAGGAAGGTTAGATAAATGCGATGACGGGAAGCGATAGCCAAGATTATTATGATGACGAAAATGCCGAGCGGTGGGATCAAGGACTAGCGAGGGGCACATTTCATTTCTAATTCTTGGATAAAGCTCAGCGCGAGATACAGTTCCCCAAGTGTGGGTGACGACACCCTCCTTTACTCTCGAGGTACACGCCTACAAACATCCTCACAAAGAGCTCAGAATCATGACATCACATTTGTATAATGATATACACAAGATATGCATATGTTTACATAAGATCCCAGCTTCTCCCACTGGCGGAAGCTTTCACAACAAAAATAAAGATGTCTGTGTACAATCGTGACGTGTGTTTGTGAGCTCTTTTGCTTGCTATTCATGTGTTTGTGTATTTGTGTGCGTGGGTACGTGTGTGAGTGACAGCTTTCCTCTTTGGAATTTTTCATATTTCAGAAACAGGTGTACAATGTTTTCTCTAGCCCCCACGTGACATACACAACAGCCACAAACTCCACGGCTTGCGGTTAACTGAGGATGGATAACCCTTCATTATCAAACTCCGCTCCTCATTTTGTCTCGTCACAGATACGAGCCAGACACATTAATATTCAGCAGATAGCTGTTTTCAGAAAACTGTAAAATGTATTATGGAAGATAAGGAGTTTTTCCTCAACAGCCTGTGTCTGTCTATTTCTGTCTTTTCCACCGTGTATAATTAATAATTTAAACCACTGGAAAAGCATTTCCAGCCAAAGTTTTAAAATGTTATCTTGCCCTTCAAAGTTAGCCTGCTCGAATAAAAGATGTTTTTTTCTCAAGAGAACATACGTCAGCAATCTTATGTGACAGTTATTTTTAAAATGTGAGCATGTAACCGATATATTTTTTATCTTTATATTTATCGAAACTGCACTTACTGAAGTTGTAACCATTCTTTAGAGACCGCTAACGGTTTCTTTTTTTTTTCTAAAGGGAATTGGTAAAGTCAGAGGTTATACAAACAGTTTTTTATTATCTTTAGTCAATTTTGTTAAAAAGGACATCAGCACATTCTGACTCCCGTTTATAAGATAAAAATCCCTCAGCCATCGAAAAGTTCACAAAGAAAGTACATCCGTGACGTCACATTGGTACAGGACTACGATTACGTCACTATGGTTATAACCAATGAAAGAGCTGATATCGTGTGTTCAGTATGTGTGTCTATGTGTGTGGGGCTTCAGTGCGTATTTTTATAAATTTTTCAGGCCGGCCTGGAAGGCGTGCGAGTCCTACCAACATCATACATGTAAGGAGGTTGGCGGGGGGGAAACCTTACATTTGCTCTCAACACGAACATCAATGTTTCATGGAGAGAGAACAGCGCTGCCAGACTTTAACGATGATAAATACAAAGATAGGAGCGAACACCACCATCAAACTGGGACGATTTTGATGTTTCGGTTATCGGTGGAAAAAAGAGATAATTTAGTGTGCTTTGCAGGGAGGGGCTGGGGTGAGCGCGCGTGCGTGCGTGTGTGTGTGTGCGCGTGTGTGTGTACGTGTTTGTTTTCTGAGCCAACACATCAGACTGGTGTACACAAAGGATCCAAACTGCAGGCAAAGAAACTGTTGGAAAGGAGCATGGGAAACAATTATTTTCCAGCAGGCCGCTGGCAGGGAAGGTATCTCAAATGATCGACTTTGAATCTGGGGGTTGAGGGTGGGTCACTGACCCCTCGGTTCCCTGGGGGTTCGCTGAAGACATTTGCCACCAAAACCACAGGCGATAGTAATTTGAAGAAAAGAAAAAAGCAGCGGGGAGAAAAATAAAACTCGCACCAGGCCTGTCTCAGTTTCCGCGACTACGGTTTTATTTTGTCTGCAGACTACACGTGCAGCGGGCTGGGCGCGAGAAGTCGGGGGCTCGCTGTGCACGTGCACAACTGCGGTGCAGCCAACAACCGCAAGACTACAGCCCTTGGAATCTGATGAAAGTGCTGACGTGCATTTTTTTCTCTTTCTTTCCCTCTTCTTTTCTCTGTCTTCTCTTTTTCTTCCATGGATATCAACGCGCGCGCATGCCCACCCATCTACCTATCCACAAGCACTTGCGCTTGGTGTTATGGATGTAGATGTGCACACACAGAATGTAATAAATACCAGCGAGCACACACACACATACACATATTATTGCATATCTGTCATACTGTTATTCATTTACTGATGTTAATCTTTCTTGTTGGTTGACTGACTGTTCGTTTGTGGTCTTTCGTGTACAGCATCCACACGGGGAAATACACTAAAAAATTCTTTATTATTATTATTATTGTACACAAACACAAGTGTTATGCTTATTGATGTTCACCTTCTCAATGTTATGAATATCAACATGCATTCACAAACATATGGTCATGCTCTGCAAATACACACGGCGGCAATATTCTGTTGACATGTCAGTGGCATTTAATGTCTTTCCGTCAGACACTCTTTCGATTTTCTTTCCTTTTTTCAAATATATTTTAAAAAAAAGACATATACTGAAAAATGTCTGTCAGCTACAGCCTGCTAAATCCGCTGACATCCCAGTACATTTGTCTCTCTCTCCTTGACATATTTCACACAGAAATGCACAGACACACACACATTTATAAAAACACAAACGACAAAAGACAAACAAGCGCACGCACTAACTTTGCAATGATGAAGACACACCGTCATGATATATATATATTCATGTATTTATCAGTTACAGATGTCACACACATTCATGTATTTATAGTTATAGGTGTCACACACACACACACCCTAACATTATCATACATCTATCACACAGTCCTATAACTGTCACACAACAACCAGTGTCACAACACGACTAGTTATTTATGACAGCGCCATATAGGTCTCAGTATATTTATCAGTGTCATAATACTGTTTATTTCTCATAGTGTCACAACACTATCTCTTATTTATGACATTCTCGGAGCACTAGAACTTATTTATACCATTCTTATCTTAATGTCACAAGAATATCGTACTTTTATCTCACGGTGGTCTAAACTTGTATATACATATATCACCCATGTCATACAACTTGTTTACCGTCCTTACATTACAATATCATACTTTAAAGTCTCATAAATATGTGCATACATTATTACTCTTGCGATATATCCATGGATCTGTGTTTGTCAATGTGTACGTACGCGTGTGTTTGTGGGTTGAGTCTATGTAAGTGTAGGTGCGTGGGTGTGTACGTGTGTGTGTGTGTCTATGGAAGTGTGTGCATGTGTATCTGCATGTGCTGCTAGTCCTACCAAAAGCATTCTCATGCGGGGGCTGCTGAAACCGGACGAAAATTAAAGCTCCATGAGAGTTAAGTGATCGTAACAGCATTCTCCGCAATCCCACACGCAATGCACCTCGACCTTTGACCTGCTCCTCCTCCCTGCTCTATACACACGTGACATTCCAGTCTGCTTCCAATTGCCGGCGCCACGTGGACCATCTGTTGTGTCAGAGAAGGCGAGGACAAGGGACACAATGGCACACGCCGCTCTCGTGACCTCCCCTCCCCTCCTCGCCCCTCCCCAACCACATCCTTTTCCGCCGCCGCCACAGCGCATGCTCAGGCGATGAGAGTGTTGCAGCTAGCGAGGCTGCACGTACAACAGGCCAACCTACCATCATCAGCAACCTAGCAACCTGTCAGCCTACCAAACTGAATTCTCTTCATCACCTTCCACAAAGTGTCTCGTGGAGTCCTCGAAATCTTTGGAGTCCCCAGTGTGTGTCTATTATATATTATATATCTATTATATATTATATATTACCTTGTTCTGTTTGTTCAAACAGACAGGTGTGTAAATTGATTAACTTAAACAAACTCAGGTAGCAAACAGTTGGCAAGCCAATAGGAAGAGATTGAAAATACATTTGTTAGGATGCTAATCGTACGGAGATTATACTCTCATTTTTATACCAATATAAATCAAAATATACATATGATAAAGCTATAATAAAGTTTGTCGAAGGACAATTGTAGGGTGTGTCTCGAGAACGGAAGGGATGTATTCATCCAGACCTGAGAAATTTCATCATGCACTGAACTTTACCTGATCATTACAAAGTGATTCCCACTTGTCCTTTAATTACTACATAATTCTAGAAAAGGTAAGAGGGAGAGATAAAAGGGATGGAAGAGATTGAATACAGAGGACGTTTGAAGACTTTTGAAATTCACACAGAGCTCTTATTGTTTGTTCAAAATAAAATGTTCAAATGTATCACACGGACACTTTCGCTCAGAGATATTTGCTTTATCTGAGGAGGTCAAGTGTTGACCCTGAGGGTGAGGGTCTGGCCATCACTGGTTCTGAGGATGTCATTTATGATGATCAGCATGTTCTAGAAAAAAAAGACTGTGCCCATGATGCCGTGCGTGCACACGATGCCATTAATACACCAGCACTTCCATTAACAGAGAAATGAGTGTTTTGGAAAAGTTACCCAGTGCTACAATGTTAACAAACGGTCATATCTTCTGATACCCTCTCCCACGCTTTCGTCCTCTCGTACCCCTCGAGGTAACTCCCAGCCCCACCCATAGTTCTCGGTCCGTGTGGCACAAAACACTGAAAGTCAATTCCCGGCAGGTGTACAGGGTTCGAGCACGATCCGTGCGACAATACAACTTTTTGGACTGGAGCCAGAGGTCGCCCAGGTGCCACCAGGAGCATCAGCAGCGGCTTCCAGCACCAAGCGCCGACCGTTTAGAGGGCACCCGACACCCGAGAGCCGACAGCCGCAGTCATAGAAACGGTTGTAGGGTGTAGGGCTCTCTCGAGGTTCTACAGAGAAGTCGAGCAAAGCTCTGTGAAGGAAGCTCTATATACCCGCTCAGTGCTGCAGTCGCACGCAGACCAAGGGGAGAAGACGGAAGGGAGGAAGAGGGATGCAAGGCGGAGGTAACTACATCAGAAATGTAGAGGGCGCTTTCCCTCATATTAGAGTGCGAGAAGGTCTTCGGTGGACAGAGGAAGGAAAGTTTCAGTAGAAAACACACAGCCATCAGCATCCTACAGTAAACCCTACCTCCCCATCCACCATCAGTATTTACCCCAACCACCTCCACCACAATCAGGTGCAACAGCAGCAGCGAGATATTTAAAAGAGAGAGAGAAAAGAAAAGAAGGTATGGGAGGAGGGGAACCAAAGACAGAAAATAAGAAAGAAAGGTTAAAAAAAACAACAACAACAACAAATAAAAACAAAAACAAAAACAAGAAGGAAGACAGAAAAGGAACGAAAAAATAAAAAGGGACGTACAAACAGACAACAAAATAACAAAAACAAAAAAACAAAACAAAACTACCAAACAAACAATAAACACAAATAACCCAAAATAAGGAGGAAAAAAATAAATGCAATTAAACCAACTACCCAAACAACGAACACAGGGTACTTACGAGGATTAATTAAGTTTAAAGATAATTGGTATAATGGAGGGACTGGCAGACACCTTCATGCTGACACATTACACCTGCCAACCTGTGTGCCACTTCCACAGACAACTTTCCCTGCATCCCTGCGACTGTATTGCTAACTCTGATTGTTGGGGTGGAGAAGACGATATTCGGACATTCTGCAAGTACCCGTTTCCTGCTAAACTACCCCACCCAGTCCTCGGGGTAGACAGGTGCAAACATCGCTTCCACGCTCACCCCGGTGCCCAGGTGTGTTCTACCCCAGTAGCACACAGTCAGGTAGAATCGTGTTGAACTCTCTCTACAGGGTGTCAGCTGTGTATCACCCTCAGCACTGTTGTCTTCAGGGTGGACGTCAGGCAAGTCATCGTTAATGAGAAGCAAGGTGTGGCACGGACATGTCTGCAGACTGGAGGATACGAAAGAGCTGGCGTGCACGAATTCTTCTGAACTTTTTTTTTTCTTGAGGAATGAGGAAGGCAACTTGAGTAGAAAAATTCACTAATCAAAACGAAACTAGTTTGTCATTAATTTGAATTTAGATAAAAGCAATCCTTTGACTACCTGAAGCAGGTTTATACCGGGTAGACAGGGCAAGATACCACATTTCACTGGCTGATTCTTGGCACCGCTCCATCATTCCCTTCTTTTAGAAAACAATGTTTACACTTTATTTCCTGGATTTCACTTGAGCCATTGTTCGGGGAAAGGCCCTGTGACTAAGTCCAAAATATTTTCAGCATTAGTTTGTGGCAGCAGGTCTTTAGCAAACCAAAGCTTCTCGGCTTCTCTCCCTTGTAGAAGTCGGAGGAAAGGCGAGAGAGAGGTTAGGGGTGAGAGTGTTGGAGGGTGTAAAGGGATGCTTCAAGTGTGGATCTGAAGTATCTCTTAATTAACATGAAAGCTAGTTTCATGATGTAAACACAGTTCAGCGCCCTTATTTCCCTGCGGAGGTTGTTACAACCCTCACCTCGGTTTTGATGATTCCTGAGGCCGTAGTTATGACCCGGGGGTAGGTTGTTGCCCCATGAAAAAGTCAGGGGTAAATATCTTGTCTCCGTGTTTTCAACATGATATTCAGACCCCGCAAACAATGCTGTTTGTTACTTTACCTCAGGGTATCTGTACCACTGACTTATAGCTACGACCCCAGACGAAAAGCAACATCCGGAGGGTCTGGATACCCCTTTATAGCCATCGATATCTTCATGTTATTCGGGCTTCATCCTTGTTTCATAAATAGGACTCCAGGGGTGTACCACATCGTCCTCATCGCACATAATCTTCTCGGTCTGAATATCGGTCGTTATCTCCTGTGGTACGAATATCAGAGTTGACACATCTGCTCAGACCCTCCCGATAGCGAGGTAATGGAAATCGCGAAAGATAGTCTAACTCCCAGGGTGGTCACATTAGGACTGGGAGGATAACTTCACCCAGTCTCCAAAACAGAATATGATTTTCATAGCCCTAAAATTTATAGGAGCTGCTGGCTAATTACTGAATGTGTTGCAAGCTCCCACCATCCAAAACACTGTTGGCTAATTGTTGAAGGTGGTTCAAATCCCAAATTGTGGGTACTGCTGGAAAATTAATGAAGGCGTTCCTAACTCCAAACCTCTAAAAACAGTTGGTTGGTTGAGGAGGTGTTCCAAGCTCCCAACCTCTAACAGTGCTACTTCATTAATTAAAGAAAAAAATTAAAATTACAGGCACACAGATCATCGTCGTTTTCCCTCCTCTCCTCCCACATCTACATTTTCCTTCCTGAACTCCTCTTCTCTATCCACTCCTCATCATCAGCATCCTAGTAACACGGGGTCCGGGGAGTAAGGATGAGGACGAGGAAGATGAGAATTTCTGGCTGGCTTTCGCATTCTTGCCTGCTTGTCTTCGTAAATTCTGCGATGGAGATCCGGATCCAGAAAAATCTTCTGCAACAAAACCTCCTACTCCCCCACCCTACTTCTACCTCCTCCACACCTCTCCCCCCTCGGCGCCGGACCCGTTAGATCATGTTGTGGTCGTCTTTGTGTAAACACTGAACACAAAGAACTTATTCTCGCCTTGAGTGAATGTTTCCTCTCGCAGACGACGACCACCTGGCTTCTGTAAACAGTCTGGCTAATGCTGTATCCCTGGCAAGCCAAGATATAACGGACACGAGACGGCAGGTAATCACTTTGATGCATGTGCATGTTGTGTCCGTTTGTCTACCTGTGTCTGTGTGAAATGACTAATTAGTGAGGATTGTTCGTTGTATCAAAGAGTGAAAGACCAGAAGAAACAAAGAAAAGAGAAACACAACAAATAAATATGGAATAGATAGATCGAAGTCAGACACCTTCCAAGACTACTGAAGACATTTCTCAAACAAATATTTAGTTGTTGTGATCGACTAAAATGATGTAGGTAATATTTAACAAATATAATTTTCAAATAAGACTGAAAATTGAAAATTTTATACAGCTTTCTGTAGGAGCGGCTTCGAAAAGAATCTCAAAGCAGCTGCTTTTCAGGGAAATAAAAGATGAACCTGTTTCCATGGTTTTGTTTGCTGCCGCTCGTTCAGCTAAAGGCCAAGAAATGACAAGTGTTTGGAATTGAACTCCAAATACTTCAGAAGGTGTAGGCGTCCTGAGGAGCATGTCAGATGAATGAGCAAGTGCTCACGACACGGTACACGTGTGTATGTGGGAGAGAGAGAGGATGGGAAGATGTTGGAACGATGCTCTTGCACAATAAAAGGAACATCAGCAAGATGGTGTTTACACTCAGCTTCGAGCGAGAAAGGAAAAGTGGGTGAGCAACTGTGTAAATAAAGTGGTAGGTGGGAGGGCTTCAGAACCTCAGGATGTGGGATTTACAAACTATGGATGTGAATGGCTTCGTCGCGACTGAGAGACACAGAGAGAAGGTTGATACAAGAGAAGAGAAGACAGAGAAGAAAAAAAATTTACATGTCAGTGATTGCGACACACACAAAAATTATTTTCTTCTCTGTTCCATCAGGTCAGGTGCTGAGGTGGCCAGCGATGTCTTTCTTATGTCTATCTGCTGGTCTGCACGTCCTACTGCCTGTGGAAAATGGAAAGCTAGAATAACTAAATAAGATTTTATGTGAGAATGGTGGGTACATCAGCTTCAAAGACGCCATCTAGTGCTTACAGGCGTGCCTCCTGCAGCTTCAGAGGTTCCCAAACCTGATAGACGCCCACCAGAGCCCCGTGTTTACACATTCTTGCTCTTTTTTTTTTCTTTTTGAACCCAATAACCTACATTCCTGCCTTAGTTTTATTAATCACGTAGCAAGATGGATGTTCCTTTGCATAAACTAGCTTTCTATGAACTTTTGTGTGTGTGTGCGTTTTCTCAATGTTGACTTTTGTATCTCCTGTTGCCTTGTGTTCTTTTCTGCACCGAGACCTTTGTCCTGGAATGTTCTAGGACTACGCCAGTAAGACAGAGAGGCGAGACCTCAGCCATCAAAGATAGCAATGGCCAAGAAATTTCTCACAGAAATTAATGTTGTATTCAACAGATGGAATGAGTCCTGCAACAAAATGTGAATGTTGAGTCCTCTACAGATGTACAACTTCCAGCTGAAGAACGATGCCGACATCCTCCAAAACAGCCAGGCTAGACACAGTGAACCTGCAGACCTACCTGTCCTGCGGGAAGAGGTGGACAAAGTCTGAAGGGAGGAAAGTCTTCAAGAGTTGATAATGTGCCAACTGCTCAAACAGTGTTTTGGGGAGGAGGAGAAGGGGGTGGGGAGATTTTATCTGACACTCCAGTATGCCTTTAAGACCTTTCATGCACCCACATTGCATTCTACATTGGTTCACAGGTGTTTCGCATAGACTGGTGACGGCAACATGGGATGAGGGGCTGGAGGGGCGGTCACAGAATGAAGACCCCCATCACCTTGACACCACGTGACGCAATCATCGTTAGCACGTGCTCAGCACAGGTGCAGCTCAAAGGTACCCGGTGAGGTGGAACACGACAGATAACGCTTTCTCTCCTCTCTGCGAACTCTGGGAAATAAATCAGCCATTTCCGGACCGTCCTGCTATCAGGATGCGGGTACACCAGTCGCCTGGCTACTTCTCACTTCGTCGGCTGCCAATGTTTTATATCGCGATCTCGTCCGAAACGAGATTCTGATAGGGTCAGCACCTGTCACTATGGCAATGCATACCCCTCTCCAACAGGTGTAAGACCAGGTTTCATGAACTGAGGGAGGGGGAGGGAGGGGAAGGAGCGATGCAGTAATGATTGCATAAGAGATTTCGTAGGTCAACAAGTGTATGATTTTTTAAATCCAAATCACACATGGAGCTCTTTTCTTTTTTTCCAGTAACTTTTTTTCGTTAGTTTGTGTGTGTGTGAGAGAGTGAGTGAGGTTTATGTCTCCTCTCCCTTGCTATCTTTCCTGTCCCTACCTTGTCAGGTGATAGACATCTAGTTGGTCAACAGCACCGCATACACTGCACCACTTGGGTATCGAGCTACGCATCCTCAGCCTCGGACATATTTAATTTTTAAATTGACTATGAGCCCAAGGGGTCATTTTACCCATAACATCAGACAAGACACCTTTAGGACAGCAAAGCCCAAGGCTGAAAACATAACCGTCACCTCAACGAGCAAAACAACCGTTGGCAATGTAAGTTCAAACTTTTTTTTTTGGCCAGGTTTTGAAAAAATTATGGTTAAAGATGCCAGTTGAGGCATCAGGCATTGGCTGGAATAGCAGATGGCGGAGAGCTTACACGTGTGGAACTCAGCACTTTCCATAAAGCTGTCGCTCGTTAGTTTTTGTTTTAATTACAGGAAGGAACCTTTTTGCAGAAACGAAAAAAAAAAATGTGCAGTGTTGTTTTGCTACTGCCATTAAATTTTTCCGTGATGTGCTTGACATATCAACAAATATATATATAAAGCAATAAATAAGAAATAATTCATGACAATTTTACGAACAGCCCTTACTTTCTCTCCATCTCTCACACAGACAGAGAAAGAAAAGAGTAGCTTGCCCGTGTGTCCTTTAAATACATTTAGGTACATAAAATATGGTAAGCAAGCACAAAGAAATAAATCAGTTAATTATTACTGTTATTTATAAAATCCCTTACAGTTATTGAATAAGGTTTATGGTTGTGCTGAGTAATAAATGCGGTTCGTGCAAAAATTGCTATACATCAACGGCTCAAATGAGTGAAAAGGGTTTTATTCTCTTTAAACCACTTCACAGCCCCTGTCCAGTTCCCTCTCACTCGGGAGGAAAAATGTCGACGACAGCAGCAGCCGACAAATTTCTCTCCACCAGCAAACAGTCAAAGGTCGAAGAGGTAGACGCAAGCAGACCATGCAGGACTCTTTCAGGCATCAAGCAGGTTAACCACATCACTTTGGTCGAGTTGCTTGGTTTCTGCTTCACATTATTTCACTTCACACATTTATTACTTCTGCAAGAGCAGGCAGTCTGGAAAGCGACTTTGCCAGAACTTCTGTTTCACTTTAAATCGCTTTTTCTCCACGTCCATGAAGCTGGAATGGTGTAAAAAACACTCTATGTCCAAAAATGTAAGCTAAGCCACGCACATATGCTCGACCCCCGTTTCCGGTTTGCGTACGTCACTAAAAAACTGCTAAATGCTGATTGGATGCAGCCATGGACGACTGATCTGAGCAAAAACTGTCTTTTCATCGGACCGAGGAACCGGAAGATAAACGTTCCTCGAGCGTCTTCTCGCAACAGTTCCCGGGCAGGTAGTCTCCCTTATCGTGTTCTGCTTTCCTTTGAAAAAAAAAAAAAAAAGGCGGGGTGGGTGGTGTGAATGGGGTGGAAGGGGAAATATCGCAACTGGCTTTAGTTGTTAAGAGAGAATGAGGGTACGAGGTGAAAGAGAGATGGGGGGGGAGGATGGTAGGGGGTTTGTCAGAAGTGAACACGACCTGATTTTTGGGTGGATACAAGTCACTAGGTCGACTGAAAGGAGAGATGGGTGGGAGTTAATGGAAATTACAGAAGCCATGGGAGGCAACTTAATAGAAAAAAAGCCTTGAAGTTAGAGGGAGGCTGGCGAATAATTCATCATGTTTAAGAATTAGGTACTTGAAAATTCTGTGATAACATTTTTATGAGCGCCATATATTTCTAAGTGATGTGAAAGATGGAATGAAATCTTGAAAATCTGACAAGGGAAACTGGCTTTAGTATCCAGAGAGAAAATGAAGATAGGAGTAGAAAGAGTGTATTTCGAATAGGAAATAATTAACTTACACCTTACAGTTTTGAACCCATTTGCAATCCACATGATATTACATTCATTGTGGAGACTGACAAGAACAATAATCAGAAATACAAACCAAAGACACCAGTTTGTACTTTCAAGTCCACATCATATCTACTTCCCACAAGCTACTTCCTAGTCAACATCATCATCGTGTCTGTTTTCTGGTGCCTGTCCAAATAATCAATTTATCTACTGCGCCACTCATAAACATCCAGTGAAGGCAGTGGTTAGCTGAACTGTAATCTAAATATTCATGTTTCTGAAGAGTTCTTTTACACAAGCTGTGCGCCTGTGTGTGTGTTTGTCGCGCACACATATTAATGTATCCTGTATCTCTAATGAAAAACTACTCGTGTATGTTTTTGCCTGCATGTATATAAGTGTGTGTGAGAGAGAGGAGCTGTGTAAAAGGAATATGGTGTTCACTTATTGAAATGACCCAAAAATTAATGTTTGACTTGGTTTCTCCATTCCGCTTGCTCCAGGTATGAAGCCAACATTATGTCCATACAGTAAGTGCTTTGGACTATTTCTCCATTAATAAGATATTTGTAAGTTTTGAATAGAATACATCCCTGTATCGAGCGAGTCTCTAAACAGCGCACGTTTGATATAGAATCTAATCTCAAATAGCACGAGTTCTTATAATATATATTTAAAGATTTCTAAAATAACACACAAGGCCTGCACAAGGTTTGCTTTGAAATCACCCAAGCTTCATTCCATATGGACGCTGGAGGAACTATCAGCTTCACATCTAACTTTCTGCCAAAATTTGTTCCGCAGACTTGTTGATAGTCAGCCGGCGTCCGATGTGGGGCACAACACCGAGTGAACCTGGCGGCACCGGGAGCTGGGATCGCGCCCTCGTCTAGGCCCCAACACAGGATGACGCGATTCGCATAACGCCTTCCAGCGGGAGGAACCCGGGTATCTGTGTTGGGAGGGAGTGTCGAGGATCGGAAGGAGGAGGGGGAGGGTAAAGGGTGGAGAGTGAGTTGCAGGAAGCACGGAAAGATTGAAATGACTGAGTGTGAGCTTCTGCTTTCAGTCTGGTCAGAGTTGGCGTATTCCTCCTACTGCTCGCTCTTCATTACTACATTGGACCAGGTCAGTCAGGCCAGGGCTACACACACGCGCATGCTCGCAGGTGCGAAACCAACAACAACAACAACAAAATAACCCCAGAAAACACGTGGGCTAATCATATGCATACATAATGGACAACCTTTTCACCAACCCCATCTTCCATATATTTAAACGCACGTATATACCTTCCGTCGCTCATGATGATGATGATGATGATGATGATGATGATGATTTGCTCTAATAACTTGCAATTTATAGATTCACGATGAGTCATTGAACTGGATAACATATACATTACAAATACTCCTCTGAACACACACTTGAATACATGTCTACCAGAGAGTATACATAAGCATATGTGCGCGCACACGAACGAACACACACACACACACACTTGTTTGCATTCATTCAAGCCTCTCCAACATCATTGCAGATCGCACGGAAGTAAAGCTTATTTCTCCTGACGAGGGTCAAACAAACTCATGGGCGGCCACGTGTCCAGCTTCCTCGCGCGGAATGACATCGAGTGTCACGAGACTCACGGCCACGAACCACTTTACCAACCTCTCGGTCCCGCTTATGTCAGTGCACAGCTGAAGACGATAAGCCATTAAGCAATGTAAAAATGCCAGTCCTGCACCTCTGGCTGTGTCAAGTCTTATCTTTCTCTCCATGTACCTACATCTGTATGTTTGTGCACGTGCGTCGCGTGCACGCCTCTTTGCTTGCGCGTGCGTGCGCTCGTGTATTTGTGCAGGTGCGTGCGCGTGTGCGCCTGTATCTGTGAAGTTGTGGGGGGATGATTGCAAGGGCTGAGCAGAACTGTCATCAGTCGGACCTAATAAAATATTACCGTGGAACATAAAGAAAAGATGTCGTGGAGATTGAGATGGTCTAGAAGTATATTTAGCGAGCAATGTGTGTTTGTATATGTAAGTGTAGATATGTATATGTGTGCGTGTGTATCTGTGTATGTGTGTGTTCATTTGGAAGTTTGTGCGTGTCAGTGAGTGAGTGATCGAGCGAGCGCGCACTTTCTGCCGCTTTTATTCGAATTTCGCTGACAAAGCACAGCGTTTTAGCTATTTTTGCTGCAGTCTGGAATTTTTTGTCAAATTTTCTTTTCGTCTTTGCCAGCGGGTGTGAAGCATCAGATCAGATTTCAGGGGTGAGCATTGGAAGCGCAACACACCGCAGCAGGAAATCGGCGCACGTCTGATGCCAAGCGTAGGGTTGCGTCCCCTCTCCTCCCCTTCCCTGCCCCTCCAAGAAAAAAAAAACCTGTTCCTCCCCGTCCCCTCCCTCTTTTCCCTCTACTCCCCTTCCCTTCACATTTTCTCCTCCTCACACTGCCTCTTCCTCTTAAATCTTTCTACTTTCTGCATCACCATCTATTCCTTTCACCACTGAACCCCAAATATTTCCCGACAGTTGCAGACAACATAAACGCAATGCGTCTAGCAGACCTTAAACATGATAACCCCAAACACACGATGACCTCAGACTCTGAGCTTCAACCTTCTACCCCACTCTCCCCTTTGAACTTCTCTCTCTCTCATGTTCGCCCTCTTGACTGCTTGACTGCCTACCTTCTTGTCGGTTTTTGATTTTCTGTCGGTCTGTCAGTCAGAGCTTCTTCTCCTTGTCCCTTCTGTCCATTTCTCACGTTCGCTCCTCCAGCCCCCAGCCCTCCGACCCCCAATCCTCCGTTTCTTTCCTTTTAATACTTTAATTCCTACATCCTCCTCCGTCATTTGCTTGCAGATTTTACAGATCGAAAAGCTCAAAGTGGAAATTAGGTCGCCATTTTATTTTTATTTTGCCTCATTTATATCTGCAAATGGTCCAAGAGTATAAAACACGACCCTTACTAGAATGTGCATTTGTTATCCCTCAGTAATAATAATAATAATAATAATAATAATAATAATAATAATAATAATAATAATAATGAGAACTTATAGTAGGAGGTATGCCTGTGGGATGCAGCACAGACAGGTAAAACAGTTTTGTGTACAGGTGTAAACCAGTGCTCAGTTTCTCTCATATCCGTATTACTTCAGCTGTAGATGCACACAGGTGTGTGTTTGAGGAATGTAGGTGCATGCGCAGACCTGTGCTTCCTGGCTAATTTCCGACTATCGAAGCTGTAGCTAATGTCACGGGAGATAACTATGACGGTTGGCAGCACAGACCTATGTAGAACTCACATCATAGACATCTGTGGTCGGCAGAGTAAGCTCCCTAAACATAAAGACAGACAACCAAGTGTCAGCTCTCCTTTTCTCTAACATCGCTACTGGTGTGAGCCATGTTTTCACTGCGAGTAACAATCGGATCGAGCCCTTCAAAAGTGGGTTCGTGAAGATCGGCCCTTCCACTTCCGGTGGCATTCTGACCTGACCTGACCTGCTCACCGGAATCTGGTGAAAATGTCGCAGTTACAGTAGCTGTTGCAGCTGTCTCTGGCATGTGCAACCGTAAAAGCATTTGACAGTTGGGAAAACCCTTCTTTCCTTTCAACTTATTCTTTCGTAAATCAGCTCTGTAGCCCGGGCCTGGAGTAGATCGTACAGTGTGAGACAGCCTTTAGACCACGACTCGGCCATTGTTGGCAGTTTCCGCCTCCTCTTTCTACTGACTTTGAATAATGCATGACAAACGGAAGTATATGATTTTTGTTTTAATTCTTACGAGTGTTTTGTGTATATTTACGAGAAGGGATGGCGGTCTGTAATTGCTTTGTCAGGTCGTTTCATCTGGAGATTAGTATTTTTAAATCTTGGGTTTGATAAACACACGGCCATCAGCTACAAGTTTAAAACAGACGGCCGACATTATTACATCCTTCTTCAAGCATCTCTCACTTTTTTTTCTCTCTCTCTTCCTCTCTCTCACCTACCACCAATGTGTCATCACTTAACCACACTTTCAAGTGTGTTGAATAAATTCTCCACTACAGGAACAAACTCTTCACTAGAACAGATTGTTTGGCAAAGTCCGGGGGTGTGTTGCAAGGACTAGCTAGACATTTGTTTACATACTTTTCGACTACAAGTTTACATACTTTTCCACTACAAGAAGCAGGTATAACATCTTCATCAAATGTTTTTTCATTCGAAAGTCTTTCTTTCCCAATACTTCGGGACTTCTAACATCCCATCAAGACAAACAGCAAGTAAGTGTCCAACACGCCATCTGTCATCAGCTCAAAGCATTGAGATAAAACAGATAAGCAAAGAGGGAAACGACTTGTGACGAAGTCAAAGGAGGGGGGGGGGGGAATTGGTGTTTTACGCCGTGTCAGCAGCTATGGCTATATCACGGCAAGCAGCCAGCCCTGTAAACAGATGCCACGTGCAGAGAAAGAACAACGTGCCCGAGACGAGAAATGAACTCAGGGCAGCCAACCTTCACTGTATTGGTGACAGGCGCTAACAGCGCTAACCGTTGCGCCACCGGACCGCTCGACGAAGTCAAAGGAAACAATATGTAAGGAAAACATCTTTAAAAATTAGAAAACAAAAGAATCAAAGCAGGAGTGAAAGAAATGATTCTAGAGGAATGCATTACATAAATTCCAAGAAAGATTTAAAAAGGAACACAGTTGTTAAGAAGGAACGAGCCACGATTCCACTTCACTCTCGACAAAACATTGCCTGATAATCAAAAATATTTGAAATCTCTCTAACCTTCAATAATATTCTTGAAAAAGTATGCAATATTTGAACCAAAGAACTACTAGGAATATTCCCAGAAAGGATAGATAGCTTATACATACTTCTAAATAAAGCAGTGTAGAAAACCGTTGAAGTATCGCGTGTAGCAAACTAGAGGACGACAAAGTCAAAATATAAGAAGTATCAGGAAAAAAAAAAATACTAATGATGGTGGTGGTGGTGATGAAAACTGGCAGCAATAGAAGTTTTGTTTCTAAGATGATGTAAAATGTTCGAGTTGGATTTGTTTATCACAAGCTAAAGCTATGGAATTAAACTTTCCTGAAGCATAAAATAAAAAAATAAAAAAACAACTAAAAGAATCATTTCATATATCGCAAAGCAGCATAAATGGTTCTTTCCCGCGAAGTCACACACAATTATGTGAAAACACTCACAGATACCACACCCACACACACACACAAATAAACAAAATTAGAGGCGATAAACTGATTTTAGCCAAAAATGCACCGATTTATCTTGAAATGCGTCTAGCATTACTCACGTCTGGCAAGAAAGATAAAAAATAAATTCAGTAAACAAAGCGTTAACTATTCCAAAAAACCCGGTGCTGATAGGCTCTGACCGTTAGTTTCCGTGCTCAGGCGTTCCTGTAGAAGCAAAAAATGTTCAGGAGGAACCTTTAAAACAAGAAGTGATGTTGGCAGGAACAGGGTGGGCCGGTAGAAGGGTGAGGTGAGCACAGGAAGTTGCAGCAATTGATTCAAGCAGGGCCTGAAGCCAACTCACGAAGGCAGACGAAGATATGTTTACAGTCTTGCCAAGCGCAAAAGAAGGAGCAATGACTTGAAACAGGCATTCATCCAGGTGATAGGGAGCTCATAAACAGCTGAAGCAACATCTTAGACTCTCTGTTAGTTTTTATTGCACAACAATCATCGGTCCAGTTATTTAAAGTGCGTCTAAGAGACTGCTATAATTTAATTTCATATTTATTTCAGATACCTGCCTCAACAATAATTCAAATGCAAAGAATATGTTGGGTTTTTTTAAATAAATATTATTTTATTTTAATAGTTTATAATGATATAAAATTATTGTTAACAAAATAGCAATCGAGTTCAAATATGTCTAGACGTGGTTTGATTTTTTTTTTTTTTTTTTTTTTTTGGCTTTGTGAAATACTGAAAGTTAATATGAAAGTCGGTGATACAACCAAGAACATAAGGACACGAACCTACACAAGCATCAACACGACTGTCGTCTGCTCTGTGCACGTGCAAGGAGTGCAGGGCAACATAAGCACCTGTCAGAGCGAAACAAGTCTGACATCAAACAGACAAACATGTCACTGTGCATGCTGGGAAGCCCACATCTCTAGCTCCACACTTGCAGGGTTGGCCCGCAGCCTGGAACTGCACATTCCTCTGTCTCAGCAGGAAGTCAGGACAAGGGGCGGTAACTGCACGCTTTCCTTCGTCACCTCCGGAGCCGCTGAAGTCGTTCCGATGTCGCAAACTTTTAAACTATTTATTTTATCACGATAAAATGCCACTTTGTTTGTTAAAATAAAATTTGTACTGTAACCTTGCCCTTGGTATGTTACTTCATATATTTTGGCTTCAAAATGTTTTCCTGGGAATTAATTTCATCAGCAGATGCAATCTATTTTTAAGCAGCTTCGCGGAGCACTGCGACTTGCAGCGTGCCGTGTGCAGAGACGGCTCAAGGTATCGCAGATGCTCGAGGAAAAAAATTATCATCGTGCCAGACAACGGCGATGATAAAAGTCTGATCATCGTCAGCGACCTGATTACAACCCGAGACAGACGGTGCGGCAGTCAGTCTCCTTAACAATCGACCTTTGGTGCGAAAATCCTGCGGCGGCTTTAAGATAACACTTATCGGAATTAATTATCTTGAGCATAGCACCAAAATATTTATTTCAACTTTATGAGGCACCCTATCTCGTACACAATATGTATGTGTGTGAGTGGCTGGGTGTGTGGTGTTTTTTTTGGCAGAAATTCAAGTAAAACTATGTAACCTAAAGGCACTCAGGCATCCTTATTTATTTATTTATTTATTTACTTACGAGACGGTAATATCACTAGGAGGACTAAGCTGAAGTCGAAGGAAGAGGAATACCACAACCTCACGAAGTAAGAGCTCCTAAGTCGTGAGGTTTCTTGTGGCCATCGTGTCTTAAAAGAAAAAGAGGAAAGTTAAAAAAAATAAAAAGATTTTAAAAAAATAGAAATAACAAGAGAAAAAAAAGTGGCCTTTGGGCGACGATGCCCCGACAGCGTGGGCGACTGTTGCTGTGGCGAGAAGCAACATCAGTTTGTCTCTGAAACTTCGCCTGGCATCCGGCGCGCATGCCCAACATGCTCCACCCGAGTAGTGAAAACAAACCTTTCGTTCCCACTGTGGAAACGCACTTTGTCTCCTTCTTCTCCCATCCCTTCAGTATGGAGTCGTCCTGAAGTAAAGTGTCTAGAAACTTTGGTCTTTATCTTAACTGTTTGTGTGATAAGCTTTTTTTGTCGAATCTCTCTCTCTCTCCTTCTCTCCTTCTCTCACCTCCCCCTCAAACACACAGAGATAGCAAAACTGATATCTCTATCTTGGCGATCTGGCTTTTGGGGAGCTGTCTCAAAATAAACATCTAAACTACTTTTTTTAACCCTATGCTAACTCTCTCTGCTTTTCTGTCAGAGAATAATTAAATTCTGCCCTCTTTCATTACTGAAAATTTTGCAGTTCAGTTTTTCTGTCATCTTCCAGTGAAGATCTGTTCATCATTTAAATGTGTTTTTCGTATTTACTTTATGCTCTCATGTCTAAAATTCTAGGTCTTGCTAAGTGTTTGTGTGTCTGACATCCTATACCATGTTTTCTACTGCTGGTTTGTCTAACATTTTATTCATTTTTGTAAGGTTTGGTGTAACAATGAGCTGCCTACTTAACTGTAATTCTTGGTGATAAAAGTTTCACTCTCAACTTTTTGTCGATCATAATTTTTGGTTGCTATCTCGCTGATTTATTATTTTTTGTGCTTTCTTGAATCTGCGATTGTTTCATATTAAACTTTTTCTACCAGTCTTCACTCAGTTGTACCATAATGAACTTAAGACTTGGTCTTTTGGGCAAGAGTCTCATCTTAACAGTCCAAAGCATCCATTCAGTTGACTTACGATCAGCATTTTATTTTTATATAAGTTCATTATTTATATTATTAGTTATATAAATTAGTTGTAAGCTCATTGTATAATTATAATTTAATTGTAATGAGCGAACTTTATTATTATTTGATGACGAACAACACACATCCTGCCTGGTAAGGAGCAATATATTTTTTTAACGATAATCAACATATATCATATTTGATAATGAACATGTTGCATCATGACTAACATGATTTATGTTTGAAAATTATCAACATGTCTTCTTTGATGTTGACCAGCATGCATCACTTTGCACGGCAAACAACTCGCACCCTTCCAGGGAACTGAAGGAGATCGTCTTTACGATTTATTGTAAAATTGTAAAGCAGCGCCTTCCTCCCTCATCAATAGCTCTCTTCATTTCTCGTTGCCGCCTCGTAATCAACATCAGCTACATCTGTGGGCGTCTAATTATCTTGCTTCGTCTGTCGGCTGTGTCTGTAACCGCGCACACGCCCTCTGGTGGCCCCACGAAGAGTTGTGTCCTCCTGCTGCTTTGGTGAGCATCAAACCCCTTACCTCCCTCGCTCCCCACTTTAGTTCAGACGCCTGGTCTATGATTCGCGATAAGGACCTCCTGACGCCGGGGGCAGGTTGCATCCTTTTCCTTCTGGAACCGAGTCTGTAAGGGCGGTGTTCTCGCTGTGGGATATTCTACGGGAACATTTATGTATGGAGAGACAGTAGAAATACCCATGCAACGGGACCCCTGAGCGACGGGTAAGTTCATGCGAACGAAACAGATGAGCTGGGAGGTGGGGGGGGAGGTTGCTGTTGTAATTTACTTCCGGTTTCGTATGTTGCGCCGTTGGATGCTCAGCGTGGGAGGAACATGTGAAGGACGGAGGATAAAGGAAGGAGGGTGTGTCAATGTGAGCCGAGGGAACTTCAAAGACACCGTCAGCGTTTTATGCAAGTGGAATTGAAGAAAGGTTTTGTAGGAATGGATGCCAGGCAACGTTAAAACCCGTTGTTGCGACGTGAAACTCAGAAAACAGACCACGTAGTATCCTGACAAATGCTGCAAGACAACGTGCAATGCACGTGATTACAACGTGAGGTGCTGAAGGATGCTACGCCTCACTAGCACTGCAGAGCGTACTGCTGTAACACTACAGCGTGTAATGAGGAGCAGTGCTGTGTGTAATGAGGAGCAGTGCTGTGTGTAATGAGGAGCAGTACTGTGTGTAATGAGGAGCAGTACTGTGTGTAATGAGGAGCAGTACTGTGTGTAATGCCGGGCAACAATGATCAACAATGCTAATTGTTTTCTTAAAACAGAACAGAAACATAACCTATTCAGTCTGTAAACATGCATGTGACAGCGCATGCGTAGAAACTACTAAAAATAAAAAATAAAAAGATTTGAAACTTAAAATTGGTTTCAACGCGGTTCAGTTTGTTTGGCGAAACATAAAAAAGTTTTATAAAAATTCATTAAGGTACATGAACCAAATAATAAATATTTAACATAAAGCAACATGAAGACACTTTTAAAAAAATCTACAGGTTTTGAGGGGGTTTCAGTTTGTATAGTGTGAGTTACCGAGACCAAGAAATATGCGATAGCCAAGACAGCCTGAGACGCCATCTTGACGGCGGACTACCAGCCTTAAATTTGACTATGATGAAGGAAATCACCCTCATAGTAATCCGTAGGTTGATATCTACTGATTTTAGTCAGATAGTGGTTAGAAAAGTCAGAGCATAAACACAAACACTCATGTTAATCATACATTTGGAACATTTGGTCTACCAAAATGGCTTCCGGTGAGGCCATGACCAGTTCAAAATACGGCATGCTGTTTGAATATTGCTGTTTGAAAATGCAAAAGAGGAAGAGGGAGGGGGAGGGGATGGAGACAGTGAGTGGGAAGATACTGACAGATAAACCACATAGTCAACACTGAACAGAGACGGGATAGAGAGATGGAGAGAGAGAGCGAAAGGAAAAAAAAAAACCCCGACATTCAGCATAGGCAGGGAAGCGGGTAAACACACACACACACACACGTATTCAACACACTAATAGATAAAGCGGGAGATCGGGACATAAACACACAGAGAGAACATAGACAGATAGAGAAAATACAAACACAAGTATTATGTGTTAATGTACTGTACAGACAAGACTTAACTCGCTCAAACAAGAAAAATTATAAAGAAACCCTGGGAGAAAGATGGAATGAGAGAGAAAGGAAGAAGAAATGACTTAGTGAAGAAATATTGTGAAAATAAAAGAACCAATTTACAGGTTAGAAACATTACCGTGTAGACACATTGGTCACACCTGCGTCAACAAAGGATGAACTCACCAGACGAATACAACTCAGAAATACAGAGAAGATGCGAAAAAAAAAAAAAAACCCGTTACTTAGTGAGAGAAAGACTAAAGATACACGAGAGACAGACTGCACACACAGACACACACAAATAGAAAAGCTGTGTACAAGCCATGTAAAGACAATGGGAGGCAAAAGTCTCGAAGGTAGGAAATAGTCCCCGACGACAGAAAGTCTACAACATTGTTTACACTCCCCAGACAGGAGGATACTTTACTCGACAACAACTCACTTGTTCTTTTATTTTAACAAAAAGGCAACTCAGAACTTCTGTCTTGGATAAACAGAACAACTTTGGGGAGAAAACTGAGAGCAGAAAGAAAGTGAAGTCATATTGAATGTACCAAAAACATCGAGAGGAGTTTTACTCGGATAACGGTTGGCTTGTTCGTTATTTTCAGAACGGACAATTTAAACTGCGTATTTTGTTAGTCAGATAATCCATGGCTTTGAAATGAGATGGATGGAAAATGTTAGTAATATTATGTGAAAAAAAATTTAAAATTTACCGTGACTTTGACTTGGTTCGTTATTTTTTTTTTTTAAAAAAAGCTCTGAACTGTTGTTTTGTTAAACAAAACATTTAAAACATTGGAATGAAATGGGAATGGTATTCAATGTACCAAACATAATTATTCCCCTCTTTAGTGGCCTTTCACCTTTCGTCATCTACATATTTGATGATATAAGCAAACTGGTGTGTAATGCTCACCTCGTCGGTGCCCTGGTACATTTCAGAAATAATTAATTAAGGGAGGGTGGGGTACAAGAAGATAACTGACCTAGAGAGGGATCGAACCGGACTTACCTTCTTGCAAGGGGACATTGGCTGCGATTATCCCCTGCACCCCAAGAAGGAGCAATGCAAGGAAGGTAAGCATTCCTCCGGACCAGCTCCCAACTCCCTGTACGAGGTGTCTGCTGACAGGGCTAGAGAGCCGAGTCCCAGTCCTTCTCATCGTTACACTTCTATCGTTGCACATCCTTCACCATCTCCTCCTGGTCCCTTCCGTCACCACACACCCGACACTGCCGCGCGGGGGTACCTCGTCCTCCCCGCGGGATCCGCCGGGTTCTGCGGTCAGTCTTTCCTGTTGCCGGACAAAAAGAGAGAGAGAAGGGCGGTGACTATGTGCGCGCAACTCTTGTCACAGCGGCAGCATAGTTACTGGCCCCAGTGAGCTCGTTCCACGCAGACTGGAAAGGAAGGGAGAAGTTTGGGGGGAGGAGGAAGAACAAGCAGAAGCTAGGTTTCTGTCGCAAGCAGGCAAGTGCGCCGGCGCGATGACCTCACCCCTGGAAGAGAGCGTGCGAGCTGTGCCCTCAAGAACGCTGCGGCTAAAGTTGGCAGCGCACGTCTGAACTTCCAGACTTCTTTCAGCGACGGGTGCGAGAGAAGGTAGATAGGTGATGTGAGGAAGGGACGAGGAGGGGTGGAGGAGAGGTGAGAACGAGCTGGTCCCCTTCCCCAGAGTTCAGATATGCTGCCACGTGACCTGCGGCAGAAAGTGACTGAAGGAGGAAGAGGAGGGGCGGAGTGTGAACGAGAGAGCGGCACAAGACAGAGGTCGTTGGCGCCACGGATTGCTGACGCTGCACAAACATCGGGTGGCAGTTGCCAGGGTGACGTGACTGTGCGAACGTGTTAGCAGGTCTCGGATGACCATTTCTTATGAGGATTTTTTTTTTTGGGGGGGGGGGGATGGAATGAAAGAGGGGCGTGACACGCATTTTCTGATCCCTGCTTTAGGCACACGCTTTCCGCCCCACTACCACGACAGCTGCCACCACCACCACCACCACTACCACCACAATCATAATCATCATCATCATCATCCAGCACTATATCGCAAAGGAACTTTTCTCTCCGCCCTTTGAAATGTCACACACGCACACACATACACGCTCACACATACGCGTGCGGACACACACACACACACGACACAGGACAAGGCACACGTAGAGCAAGACACGACACGTGATATGACACACGACACGAAGGACATGACACACGACACGAAGGACATGACACGCTGGTGGCAAGGAATGACTCGCAACACAAGACATGACACAGGACACCAGGGAATAACTCAAGACACATGGCATGACACACAGTACATGACACACGGCACACACGACACAACAAATGACTCACGACACAAGACATGACACAGGACACAGGGCATTCAATGCTAAATTTAGACGCCCTCACTTTTCCACCTAATTTTTTTATTAGTCACAGACTTGCCAGATGGACCCTCCCATTTCCCATTCCTGACGACCACCCCGTCTCCTCCTCCCCATCACTGACACGTGTAATGGTTCTCCTCGGGGCTGTGTCCCGACCAGTCCTCCCTCTGGGGTTTGCGCGTGCTGGCACACATACAGACTTCAGCATCACAATGCGCGTGCATCGTTCCGTGAAGACCTTTGCCCCAGACACTGGTCACGTGGGAAGCTCAAAGACAGTTTTCTTCCAACCTCGAGTTCATTTGTTGTCTGTGCTGCTGTTATTGCTGTTGATGATGTTGCATTGTTCTTGTTGTTCTTGGTGATGGTAAAGTTGTTGCTCTAGTTGCTGTTAATTATCATCATCAATGAAAAGCTGATATTTTTACGATGTGTCTGTTGTTTTTAAGGGGAAAAGGTGAGTGAGCGAGTTTGGCTTAGAGACCCAGTCGGGTGATGTGAGTTTTACAAAGATTCAGGTAGGTCGCGACAGCAATATAAATACAATCTGTAAATCTCAGCATCTGAAATACAACCTTCAATTTATTATCTAATTTCAAAGTTGGCGATTTACATCTGTAATCAGAAGGTCCTGTAAAATCCTGTGACCGCGCACATCGCCCGTTCATGCAAATAAACAATGGCCAATGTTCCAATTTTGAAGCTGTAAATAAAAAGAACACTGAGAAATTTCAGCAGTGGCTAGCTATACATGATATGGTAGTCATTATTTCTTGAGTGGACAATATACAATAGGAAGCCGATTTAGAAATACCTACACTAGGTGCGGGGAAGACCGGCTACATCAAATGTTATTGTTGAGAACTAAAATTAAGAAGAGGCGAACTTATAAGACTAACAGTTCACATTCCATAATAAAGCAGTAAATAATATTCTATTTTATTGTTTGAAAAATACTACAAAGTTACCAGGAAAATATTGAGAGAATTTACGAAACATGAAAAGGATTTATTTATTGAAAGGTCGGAATGCAAATGGTGGCCTTCTCTCTTCGTTTAACAAGTAACATTTGAACTCAAAAACTGTGGAATGTGATGGTAGAAGAAAAACTAAACCTTTACACTCAAAGAAAAAAATGTATCTACAGAGCTTTCAGAATGCATTCACACGCCTTCTGCAACTAAAAGTGACGAGTGTTCAGTGCACACCCGTCTGAGGTGAGCACAGGGTACATGACAGAATGATACTTTGTAGACTTCCGGCAGTTGGTGTCGCCCTCGGTCTCTGTAACTATAGCCAGTAAATAAACTGTCTTGGTAACCGTTGATCATGTTGGAGTTAAGCCAGGTGGGATTCATAAAGCAGTTGATGTTGGCAGACGTGCGGCTGCAGCGGGATCCCAAAGGTAGACAACGTGGTGGGCTGGCGACCTCTCTACTCACCTGTGACCTCAGTGAAGACAGGTACGAGTTACATCACAATCGTTATCATAGTCCATGACAGTCTGAACACGGAGAAAGGGGGAGGTATATGGACATTTACTATTTGAGATTGGGGAAGGGACATCACTGCTGCGAAGGGCCGGTAACTCTTAAGTCCAACCTGTTAGTTCTTTTTCCTTTCTTCTAAGTCCCTTATAGAGAAATGAGCTTGTGAATGACATTGTAATAACGACGACGATGATGAAGTTAATGATGATGATGATCCTTGATGACTGAAAATGAATAACGTGGAATAATAATAATCATCGTCGTCCTTGTCGTCACAATCATCATCAGTGTTGTCGTAATCACCCTCATCCTCATTGTCGGCGTTATCGTCATCCCTGTTCTCATCATTACGATCATCGCTATCATTATCGTCATCGCCATCACCATCATGATCATCAAACACCAGTTTCTTGCCAGCGCCGGAAGTGTCTACAGTTCACAAGCTACTGCAGCCACTGGCCATGGTGCAGGAGGACGGTGCAACACACACCAGACGATAAACGTCTGCTTCTTTCCATTTGGGGGGAGGAGGGATCTTTTGGAAAACGTTGCCCCAGATGCCAGAAAAACAAAGTATTTGCTGACATTTTCTCCTGTCAAAGTTATGACCGCATCAAAGCCGCTGACACAGGGCCCGAAGGTTAACCGTGGCAAGTCTTCTTTAGTCCCGGCAGATGGTTCTCCTTTGGCGCATGGCAAGTCACGGGATCCGCCCTACTACGTTTTCAACACCAACCACCCCACCACCACCACCCTGCCGCAAAATACCTCCTTACACCATTGCCCCATATGCTCCCTTCTTACCCTAGAAATTAGCGAATGGTACAAGAGAACACGAAAGTTGAAAGTTCATTGGAGGTACTACTAGACAGGCAGTTATTTGTTGCGACAATTGTGTGTACCCACGTGAGTTAGACTTTTTAAAAGATGGTTGAACAAGTTTTTTTTCGGAGGACTGGTTTTAGCGACGAGGAAGATGCTCCATTTGTAAATCTGTCAGACACAGGTTTTTCTTCTCCCTTCCAGCGAGCTCCCAAGTTACAGGAGGACAAAGATGCCGCAACTAGGATGTCAGGAAGGTCCACACAGCATTTTCGTGAAGACTCAGCCAAGGAGAAATACGAGCAAAATGTTGAGCAGTATTTATGGAGGTTCCATATTCATTGAGATGGTGAGGTTCTGTCTCTTCTAAGCCCGTTGCTCTCTGGGTAAACCTCTTCGTCTGTAAAAATCAAAAGGAGTCATGATGCTGTCTTGGCCGCGACCCAAAAATACTCTGTAAAAAAATAAATAAATAAAAGCTGGCATTAAAATTGTCTATTAATGTCATGCATGAGTATCGCAAAATATTTAGCTGTCGTCTTTAAATTCTAAATGATGTGTCTTGGAGATGGCTTCATGGTATTTGCAACTCCCTTTCTGTACGTTCACCCTCCGAAAAAAAAGTTCCATGTTCTTTTTTTGCGCAGAAGGAAGACATGAAGGCTCCTACACCCCACCGCACGTGCTGCTTCAATCTTCATTTTTTTTCTTTGCAGAAGTCCTTTTCAAAGGTATTAATCTTTTAGGATCGTTACTATGCTACAATGGGAAAGTGCTACAACAGATGTCGCAACCCAATGGTCTCTAGCATTTGAAAAACAAGAACATCTACAGCTCCGCCACCCGGGTCACGTGACTTCCAGTGACTTCAAGAGTGGCCTGACCTTAAGACATCGGTGTACTGGTCCTGCCGGTGACCTGGCAGCGCGTGGATCTCCTGCAGGAGGGAAGGTTCCCACACTTGCTGTGATGTATGGAACTATGTTGCTGGAGGCGTGGCTTGGCTGGTTCATGGTTTGTGGTGGGCTAAGAGAACCAATTATTGCTGGGGCAAGCCATTTCGCAGGAAACTGCAGCTTTTTCAAACAATAATATTGTAGTGTGGGAACAGGGGAGGGAGATACACGTGCATGCATGGCTAGATGTCTGGAAAAGGAATTCAGTCTGGGCTGGCAAGGAGGCAAGCAGCTGATTGATTGACATCATTGAATGTTGCAGGTCCTCCAAGACATTTATTGATGCCTGAGTGAGTGAAAGGAGGAAGAAATACGGAGAAAGAAGTGTCGTGTTGTGTCATGTGACATTTAGTATTTGTCCTGTCATGACTTGTCCCATATTGTGTCTTATTTCATGTCCCATATCGCGTGCCTCGTGCCGTGTCACGTGTCATATGATGTCTTCTGCTTTGTCATGTCCTTTCGTGGACCATGTCACGTGTCACATCGTGTCTCTTATCGCATGTCGTGCAACAATTCTTTTATCATGTGGCATGACAATATAAGTGTCATGACGAGAGCTTCGCCGGATGTCGTGTAATGTCCAATCTTATACTTTCATTTCTGCCACGTGACATGTATTCACGTGCTGTTGTATGTGTCATGTGTCATCCATACCCCGTAACCTATTGTGTGGCAGGACATCTGCCATCTTTTCTATCCAGTCATACACCACGTGTCATGTCTTGTCCTTTGCCCTGTTGGCCAAAAGGTCTTTAAAAAAAAAGGGGGAAGAGGGCGCTGCCGGCAGCAGGCAACAGAAAAAACTGTGAGTCCGTCAGGTCTGTGACGCAAGCCGCAGACGCCCTGACCGCAAGAAGAGGTTCTTGTTACACCAACAACATCATTCTCACATTCCACGACCCAGCTTCAGCTGCCATCGAGTCGGCCATGTTGCGCATGCGCGTGGTAATAAAAACATGGCCGCACTCGTGGCTGGCCCGGGGCCTGAGAGTCGTAATCAGCACCAACTGTCTCCCTGACCTTTCCCGCCCTCAGCAAGTAGGTGGCCCGCATGAAACGATCCTTTACAGTCTAGAAGCTTTTTAAATGAGGGGAAAAAATCCAACGGGTTGTTGGAGATGAAGAAAAGGCAGAAAAAAAAACTCTGCTGCATGTGCACCGGCAAAAATTAACGATGCAATAATTTGATTCGTTAACGGTAGATAGGGTAGGTAAGGGTGAGGTTACTGGGTGTTATTGTGTGTGCTCAAATATATTTAAGACAATATATTTGTTTGTATATATATATAGAATTTAGACATCTGGTTTGCAATGTGTCGTACACAGTTTTTGCTTACTTCACGAATTAATCCGTAATGCGGAACGATTGATATGGCATTTAAGATGGTTTTAATGCAGCCACATTTTTCAATTAATTGTCATGTTATGTCATGTCATGTCTTCTCTTTCGCGGGCAGGTGCACCCATGCGTGCCTGGCTACGTGCAGGTGCACCTGTAGGGATGTGAACACCACATCTGTGTAAGATGTGGGTGCGCTCTCTCGAAGATGCTGGTGCGTCTGGGCGCACGTGAGTCTGCATCTTTACACGCGTTGATTGGTAGAACTATTTACACGTGTTAATAAGTAAAACAATTTTCAGGCGTTAATAAAAATAGTAACAACTATTTCTCAATGAAGTACCAAAATAATTTGAAGACGAAGCTGCTTTTTGAGTGACGAAGGCAATGGACAGTCACGGAACTTGGCTTTCCATGTTTCGATCTGTGGACAATCAACTCCAGAGGGCGCAACAGAAAATGTTTAGGATATTTTACCTGTAACTAGGCATTTGAGGCCTCCTGAAGAAAAGAGAGAAATCAGAAAGGTTTGCATAAGGTTTACATTAAGGTTGTGTCTCGAATCAAGTCAAATATCGCTATTAACTTTCATCTTTTCATCAGTCACAGAAAGCCATGATGGAAAAGATTGTCGAATTGGATGTCTTGTAGAAATTCTTTCTATACCAAATGCTGAAAAATGTGTGATATGTAGATATAAATTATATATATATATGTTTGTGTGTTTATTGTGTGTATACATATATATGCGTGCGAGGACGTGTGTGAGTGTGTTTGCGCGCGTGAGTGTGTTTATGTGCGCATGTTAGTGTGTGCTTTCCTGCGTGAAAAGCTCAAGTTAACACAACATGACATCTTAACCGTGGGACAGACCGGAGGCTATTGCAAAACATTCCACAAAAACTCAACTCAAACTCCGGAGGAACATCCACCCCGCCCCTGCCCCCATATACCCCTTGAGAAAAGATGGTGCAGGGTGCGCTTTCTGTCGTGGGGTCTTATAGACACAGACCCCTCTACAATCATCTGCTCTCTAAAGGCTATTCCAAATAGTTGCCAAAGTCCTTGCAGACGTTTCCAGTAAACTACCATTTTCAATTATAAACTGTAGGATGGCAGATAGGATTTCTGAAGACGATGGTCTTATCCTGTGATTCCGTCTTTTTATTCAAAATATTACTCGGTAGAGATGCTCGTCTTGAAAAATTGTAACTCTTTTCCCAATGTGTTTATTTTAAGAGGTTTTCGTGGTTTTCTGAAAACCGATAAAAATGTTTTCCTGACTTGAGGCCAAGCGGGCGTTCAGACCAGAATAGAATGTAGCGAATCTCGGTCTGGTGTTCGGTGGCACACAACGGTCTGCGGCATCGCAGACTGGAAAAATTATGGGATGTTGGAATCGGCTGTCTAGTAGAGTCGTCATGCAACTTTTTGTCATGCCTGTTGAAATATTAACGGTCAGAAGAATTAAGTAAATACTCCCTACTGCAGTGTGGTATAATCTCCATGGTGAAATCAAGGACCAACATCTTGTTTCAGAAGCAGTCCAGACCTCACAAGAACACGTTGCTTTACCTCTGGGATTGTAGTTAAAAGTCAATGGCAAAGAGGTAGAGTAACATGATGCAATATCCGTGAGGTCTGTAGTCAATTTTGTAACTATGGCAACAAGACGATTGCCCGTACGTTTCCAAAAGTTACCCTAGGGCAACGACGGACTTTCGTCTGATAGCTACGACTCCAAGATTATTGCTACCACAGTGTTGTTGTTGTTTGTTGTTGTTGTTGTTGTTATTATTATTATTATTATTATTATTATTATTATTATTATTATTATTATTATTATTATTATTATTATTATTATTATTATTATTATTATTACAGGTCAATCAAACAGACAGTCAGAAAGAGTAGATCTTTTAGCACGAATCTCCAAATTGTAAAGAGTTCACAGTCACACTACTTTGACAAGGAAAATAATTATGCATGTCATGTGACCCACAGTCAGTCACGTGACCATGAATTAGAAGATTTTAAAGGCAAAAAAGTACGATAAAACTGCAGACAAATGACATGAGACAGATAAATGAGGGTGCCAACAAGACAGTCCTCGACTGGTAGTCGTATGCAGCCCCTGCTGTCGCGATTAGTCTCCCCTGTAGAGCGGCTGTAGAAGGGTTTGCCGGGGAAAGGGGGCTTAACGCAGAGGCCAGAGAAGGGTGAAGAATGGGTTGCAAATCCTTGCTCACTTCCGCAGAACAGGAAATGGATATCCGCAGACAGCAACATTCTAGCACCCAGAATTTCCAGCAGACGAGGGGCTTGCGACACAGCTTCCTAACGAACGTCAGCACTCCTGCCTGGATGCAGCACCCAGCAAAAAGTTGGGAGGGAGGGCCATGATTTAAAAAAATGTCAGCAGGATGGGGAGGGGGTGGAATTGTAGTTTGTTTGGCGATAAAGCACGAGATAACAATGTTTTACACTGAAGACAAAAACGGGAAGAAGTTTTCCCCCCTAAAGGTTCGTTGTGTTGAAGGAAGGAAAGAACTTGACCTTGTTTATGATCTTCTTTACCAAAGTGTGACTGGAGGGGGAAGGGGTGTCGCTAGGAAGAATGTTAAAAAAAAGTGAAGAATGTTTGGGCTACGTGAATAATCTTCGTGTGCAATTTGTGTTAAAGTTTCAACCCAGGGAGTAAAGTCTTTCTGGAAAGTTAACTAAAATGCAGTTATGTTTTATTTGCGTCTGAATAGATACTTGGTTAGTTTGTTGTTTGGCTGGCTGGCTGGCTGGTTGGCTGGCTTAAGCAGTAGTTCCTAAAGTAAAGCAGCTTTCCCACCATCCTTTTATAATCTTTATAATCTTTATAACCTTTTTCACCTCACCCCACTCGCGCACACACACACAATAATACCTTTTAAAACATTTGAAAGCATTATTCAGCTTTCATTACTTGTAATCTTCCAAAATCTGAAATACCCGGATGAACACACACACACGGAATCAGAGAGAGAGAAAGAGTGAGAACTGACAACTGACAAATGGCCAACTTTATTAAAGCCACAGGGCAAGGATAACCTTGGAATGTGTGTCCGGTCATAAAACAAAAGAAAAGAGAGGAAATCATCCACACAACCTGGAAAACACAGAGAGCAGTGCATCCCAGTGTCTTGGAGGATTTCCGCTGGACGGCTGTTGGCGGCGTCAGGGATTATTTTGATTCACCAAGCTACCCTCCGGCACAAAGCATCGCCTTCTATCATCTTCATCCCGGGGTCGCCGCTTGTCAGGATGCTATTAGCAAATTAAGCAGCATCTCCTGCGGTAGACAGTGCAGTCGCTCTCATACTTTATTCTTGAAGATTGTTTGTGCCAAAACATCTTTCTTCAGCTAAACTTTCCTATCCTGATGAAGATTAATTTTTTTACAGAAGGTTTTCTGTCTTATCCTACTCCTGCACCTCTCCAGACGAGGAGTTGGAGATGGTGTTTGAAGAACGGAGTGGAATTATTTCTGCTGACTCTGCTCGAAAGATGGATGTGGAGGGGAGGGGGAGGGCGGACGCGTGTCACAAAGCAGGTCAACCCCCTCCCCTCCATGATGTGGTGCCAATTCCCGGAGGTGAGTATTCATCCACTCTCCACTCCCTTCCCAAGATAAGCAGACATTTTGTAACCCCTAACCCAACCACCCACCCAACAAACGAGTTTTGCTTCAGAAGAATGATCACAGTAGTTTTACGGAAAGTCGAAATTCTCGTTCGTTTCCCCTGTAAGACCCTTTATCTTTACATTGACAGTCATGTTAGGAATCGTGGTAAAATACTTATTTCTATGACAGCAGCCATGTTTAGCAGCATCCTTGCTGTTCTTAGCATAGCAGCCATGCTTGGGGCAAGAAAGTCTAGTTTATCAACTGTACACTCCCAACCTCGCTATCACGTAACGAGGAATTTTTAAGGGAGGTTGGGGGTGAGGAATAAGGTTTCACACTCAGTGTGTCTTTGTCTATTCCCACCCCCATATATCCTTCAAAAGAATTCCCCCCAACCGGAGTCCCAACCTACTTTGGAAACTCCCTGTCAAATAGTTAAATAGCTCCTCTCACGCCATCTCCTCCTTTCCTCTAAAAACATATTTTCCTTTCTCGTTTCACTTTCCACAGACACTGGAACTCTGGGAAACACTGGAGGGGGCCTGGGTCTCTGCGAAATTCAAATCCGATTTCCTGTCGAGTTTAGCTTCTCTGCAATACGTGGCAATAGAGTCAAATAAGGGTGCAACCACCCTCCAACCCACCCAAGTCCCGTACCTTTCACTCCCACCCCCAACCCCCAACGCATTCACACCCACCTCACCACCTGCTTTCAAAAATGTGAAGGGTGATGAAACAGCGGTGGGGGAGGGAGGCGACATCAAAGCTTTGACAGTAAGGGTCTCGCTTGACTAGGGACAGGAATTTGGTTCACCAGTGCAAGCCGTCTGTGTGTGAGAAAACTTCCAGAACAGGCAAGCTAGCTGCATTTCTCCTGTTCATATGTGCATCTACTTCTGGCTGTGAGCTTGATGCATGACGACCACCATTCTCCTCCTGCTCTCCCCCTCTCCCACGATCATATTCTCTCCCTCCCCCCACCTCACCCAGCCATCACGCCCCAGAATCCGTTTCACTGAAATTTACAGACGCTTTTATAATTACAAAGTAGAGTAATAAAACTCATCTCAGCACTTTCTTTTTTGTCTCTGTTGTGGTGTCAGTGTTAATAGGGTGTAAACTCGCGAAGCAATTATCCTTAGTTCTAATGTCCTGGGTTCAGTTCTCGTCTCGGGCACGCTGTTCTTTCTTTGTGTCGTCTGTTTACAGGGCTGGCTGGTTGCCGTGGTATTGCCCTAGTTGCTGGCACAATTCCCCCCAAACCCCACTCAGCCCCTAAATGAAGGAGATTATGCTAATGAGGAAGGTTTAGAGGTTTTAAGTCAGGTCGTTCAGAGGTTACGGTGTAAGTGTTTCTGCCCGCAGGATGGTGAGAAGGAGAGGTGGATGTCGGATGATGGTAGCTGTGTCGGATGGTGGTGGTGGGGGGGGGGAGGGATAAGAACTGTCTGCTACAAAGGAACGTGCACTGATTGAACCCTGGTGTTCAAGTCAAACCCATCACTGCCTCATGTCTTCATGACCCGTCTTGTCCCTCTACATAGGTTTCTATTATTTTTGTTATTTTTTAAAAATTCATTCAAGCTCTTTTTTTTTCCTTGCTCTTGCTCCTGTCTTTCAGTGTATTGTGCCTTCGCGTATATATTCAAGTTACACCTTCGTGTCTTGCGTGTTTGATCATACAAAGAATGTATCTTCCCTCTGTCCTCTTAGATAAGTTTTACAAGAAGTGATTTATCCGTCGACAACTCCAAAACTTTACGTTTTGTAAACGAGTATGAACATTTGAAAACCTCTTAACTATTTACTGATTTTGACATTGAATATAAACTAAGCCCCTGTAGCATCCATTGTACACACATCTCCATCGGCAAACAATTCCTCTATCGTTAAAAGAAAGTGAGAGATAAGTTCTGTGGCTCGCTAACATTTTTTTGGTCAGCTTTTGGTGCTTTGGTGTCAGAGTATGAGCGATCAGAGAAGAAAGAAAGACTGACAGGTAGAAAGAAAAAAAAATGAACAACAAAAGAAGCATAAGAAGAAAACATCAGTAAAAACACTACAAACGGAACAGAAATAAAAATATAAACAAAAAGAGCAGAATGAACAAGAATAAGAACAAGATCATCAAGATGGCAGTTGAAGGCTGCAGTCAGTAGACACAGCACACTTCAAGAAAACATAAAGTTCCAAATGTTTTAAAATTTCATTATCATCAAAAAGTTTATTTGGAGGAAATCACTCTCTCTTCCAAAGAAAAAACAAAAAAAAAAAAACCTGTGGACTGTTTATCTGACTCAGCGATTCTGAGTAAGCTTGGTATTTCCGTGTCCCTCCCACTCCATCCGTCTTCATGCGTGCGGGCACGCGTGCGTGTGTGTGGTCTTGAGTGGTTGGTGTGTCAATGTGTGTTTGTACGTGCGAATGTCATGTTTGATTGTTTGTGCTTGAGTGTGTGGGTGTGGATGTGTATAGGGAGTGAAAAAAAGAAAGAGAAAGAAAGAAAGAAGGAAAGAAAGAAAGAAAGAAAGAAAGAAAGAAAGAAAGAAAGAAAGAAAGAAAGAAAGAAAGAAAGAAAGAAAGAAAGAAAGAAAGAAAGAAAGAAAGATCTGTTTAAGAGATTTAAATTCTCAACACAATTTTTTTCAGGTTGTATTCGTTACCCCTTGCTATTCTCACTTACAAACAAAACAATTTTTATTTTTATTTGTCTTTCCATGTCAGCGTTATTTCTTTACTGATTTCTGCGAAACGTTTATTTTTCTTCTTGTTTACTAATTCATGACAATGTTTTCAAACATAAGGAGATTACTATTCACTCGTGAAACAGGATTTAAGTGTATAGTTGTCAGATGTCGATGACGCCTGTTGCTTTGGGTGATGATGGAGAACAACTATGATAATGGAGGACAACTGTAGTGACGTCACCAAAGGATGATAATGATGATGATACGAGCTTACAAGGAGCATGGACATCTTAGGGGGACAAGCCGCTATCAGGTCTTGATCTGATGATAGAAGAGGAGAGAGAGAGAGCGAGAGAGAGAAACGTAAATAACGAAGGAAAGAAAGAATGAAAAAAAAAAAAAAAAAAAAAAAAAAGAATGACAGGCAAACAGAAATGCCGACACATGATCAGGAATACAAAGGATACGGAATGCCTTCCTAAGGGTTTGAGGAACGAAAGACAGATAAATTCAAAAAAGAAAGAACGGAAAGGAGGGGAGACAGAGAGAACAAGAAGAAAAATAGAAAGACAGAACACATTTACTCTTGGCAGGCAATTGGTGGGTCATTAGCTCCTGGTCCTTGCCCTGCATTTCTGTACAGGGCACCTGAAAATCGTCTCTGGAATAGGCGCAGGCGATCTATTAAGACAGCTGAAACAGATAAACGGACTTTCATATCGTTTACAGGTATCGCCACCCGGTGAGGTCCCCATCCTTACATGTAAACCGAGTCTCGCATTTCTAAACAAATCCGCGTTTAACAGCCCACCACCCCAAAAGGCTCCTAAACGCAGCTCCACAAATTTTTAAACAGTCTAAGCCCACTGAAGGAAGACAGAAAGATGAACTGAATAATGAGCACTGCTTGGCGTAGTAACATTACAGACTATTAACTCAGTCTGGAAGTTATATCAGGAACAAATTTCAATGTATGTAAATAAACAGAATTAATTCTGCAATTAAGCAGTGGCTAGTTCTTAAGTAGAAAATTTCAAACTACGTCCAAATTACGTTGGCAGTTACTCATAGACCCTACTGTTATTGAGATTTTAGTTTTTCAGGACTGAGTTTCAACTGAAATAAACAATCCGTCTCCAAAACACAATCTTGCTCTCAAGATGTGATGAGCTGTCGTCAGCTGCTAATAATGTTAACGGTATTCTAACATCCGGAAGCTCTTCATCAAAAATGCTCTTAGCGGCTTGATACGAGGCATGTAAACAAAATGTCAGACTGTGGTGAATATGGTTGTTGACTAGTCTCGTAGCGGCTTGATACGAGGCACGTAAACAAAATATCAGACTGTGATGAACATGATTGTTGAATAGTTTACATTGTCAAGATTGAACTACATTGTAATCAAGAAAAATTCCGTTTCAGCGCAGATGCCCGTCGACAGAGTCGGAAAAGTTGAGTTTTACAGACAGCTAGACATTTTCTCTGTTACTATGGCATCCACTGCATTGTGCTCACGAGCTTCATGCTTCTCGGTCACTGAGTAAATCATCCTTATCGTCACATTATCCTCTGTCGCCAAAGACGAGATGATGATGATGATGATGATGAGGAGGAGGAGGAGGAGGAGGAGCAGGACGACGACGACGACGACGACGACGACGACGACGACGGGGATGAGAATGAGGATCTTTCAAAGTCTTAAATAATGGTGTCAGCTGTTCTCAAGCTAATTTATTTATTTACCTATACAACATGAAAACACACAAAGTTATGGCATCACACAACAGAACCTTACATCTCAAGGAAGCCAACGGAAATGCTGAAAAATGATTCTGCAAGAGATTCAAATAAGCAAGCAGTTGATAATACTTGTCTGTCCTTCTTCGGTCTCGGAACATGTACGATGTTAAACTAGTGAACCACACAGCCCACAGACTTTGTCTTCAAACCATCCAGTGACTGGAGTCGTTGAGACAACATGTCTTCGCCGCTGATACACAACTTGGGCACAGCAATACTTGTTTTCCAATTACCCGGCGTAGGGTGGGGTAATATGTCAAACAACCACTTTTCACCGAAAAATAAACCTACCCTTCCTATTTGTACTCAGGTGATAGTGTAAAGGGGAGTAAATGTATGTGATTGATGTATGTGTAGGTTATCCCTCAGTTTAAACGTATACCGTTGTTAAAAGTGTTTACTTCTGTCCCCAGATAAGTTTTCACTCAGTGTCAGGGGCAATGTCACAGTTTGCCAAGATATGTTCCTTCCCTCTGCCGACATGTTCACATGAAACAAAGATAAAAAAATAAATAAAATACTCCGTTACATCACTCATAACGAGGTGCCGGCCCCCAATACACTCTTATCTCCTCCTGTCGTCATGATACGGTTGTTTCTGGTGCCAGCAGCTTGTCCCGACGTACCACTCACTCTTAACACTCCTGGGAACTTTAACACTCTTGTTGCTGGTAATTTGTAAACATCTTTTCTTCTGTTACTGATTTTTAACAGTTCTGCTTTTTTAATTTAGTTTTTTTTTTCATTTCTCTTTCTGTTGATGATTTCTAAAACATCTGCTGCAGGTGTTGTTCATTTTTATCCCTGTTCCTTTCATCAAATCCAAATTTGTTTCTGCAGCTGAAACTATGAGCTTGGCAAATGCACATAAACTTTACATACAAGGATAAAAAGATTTGTAATATTTTGACTAGTATATAACAAGGGCCGATGACATTCGTCACCAAGTCAGTAGAAGTCCATTTTGTTTCCGTTCTTCCGTTTCTTCCTCCCATCATCATCCTCCACCTCTCACAGGGCGGAGTACTTTCCTTTGACAAAAGGACAAGAGGATCCAAATGGTCTCCTAGCTCGCCTACTTCTTTTCCTTTCCTGTTTTATCATCATTAAACTGAAAAACCGGTAACCTCTATTATTCGTTAAAAGGTGCTTTCGACTATCTTTCCTTTAACACCATCAACTGTAAATCATAAAGCTTTATCGTAGTGTTAGACTACTACTTATTGCCACTATCTACCTAACACAACTACCTACTTTATACATTTTCCCTCACTGACAGACTTGATATTCTGGTATTACTTTGTAAAACGCTATACTCGAGTATTATTGCTGTCTCCTGTTCCTTTTTATTTCTACTAATTTTTCCTTCTTATCACCACAACTACTTGCACTACTACTTCTCCATCTATGCAGCTTCCCTGCTACTTCTGTTATATTTTTTTCATTTTTTTACTACGATCATTTCAGCTTTTTATACATTTTTTTTTTTTATTGAACTACTAAAGCGGTCCGGTGGCGCAACGGTTAGCGCCTGTCACCAATACAGTGAAGGTTGGCTGCCCTGAGTTCATTTCTCGTCTCGGGCACGCTGATCTTTCTCTGCACGTGACATCTGTTTACAGGGCTGGCTGCCTTGCCGTAATATAGCCTCAGTTGCTGACACGGCGTAAAACACCAATTCCCCCCCCCCCTTATTGAACTACTATTATTGCTTCTTCTTCGACAGCGATGAAGACGCCAGCTACTGCTGCCGCGTCTCGTGTTCCCGCGAGTTTTGATGACAAGGAGAGGAGGAGAGTGTGAAGCACGTGACGTGGGCGGGTGGGAGGGGTAGCCCAAACAACCCTGTCGAGCTTCACGCGCGTTATGTCAGCAATGCAGACAGATTCTATCGCCACCCCGCTGGTCTACGGTTGCCTTGAGATCTGTGGGAACTTACGAGCCACAACAATCCAAAGACCGCAGCTATTACGGGTTTTTTTCTCTTTCTTTCTTTCTTCAGCTGCTTTTCTTTCCTCCTTTTTTCTTTCCTTCCTTCTCTAATTTTCTAATTTTTGTACCTTCTTTCTTTGTCTGGTTTCCCCTTTTCTCTCTCTCTTTGTTGCTTAAACCCATTATATACATTCATTTGTTGTTTCTTTTCTTTGCTCTTCACTCCATCCTTCTTTTCTTTCTTCCCTTAGCCTCTCTACAAACATTTAGTATCTCGCATTCCCAGGTCATCGAAGTAGGCACTTGAAGTAAAGATATTTCGGTGGTAAATGTGAAACGGAAGTAATTCCAAGCCGGCGCGGAAGTCAGAGGTCAGTTGATAACCCGCGTCCACGTCTGTGGCTGCGTCTGTTCTGCTTCAAGAGTATAGCTCCGCGAGGATCCTATGGAGGAACAGCCAGGTACCTACAGAGCTTGCCTGGACCTTTGAACACATTTCTTTGTCCACCCCTCCACAACATTACTAATTTGAATGGTGTACACTAGCTTAAGGCTGCTTGTATTTCTACCCCCAATCTGAAAACATATCCAACTTTCTTGGAAAAGTTATGAAAGAGCCACCCGTCGTTGCCAAAGCGTGTGGTGAGCAGGCTCTAGTTTACCTCGGGACTTCTTTTTTTTAAGCCACATTCTCAGAAAGTGTTGAAGCATATGCGCGATGTATGTCTCTTTTTTGTCTTTATTTGTCGTGAAAGTTTGCAACATTTACATATGCCTACATAAACATTTTCCAGGCACTGAAAGAAATGAGATCCGTGCATACATCATACCTCCGAAGAAATATTCACCCACAGTCGGCAAAGAACAAAAACAGCTTAGCTTGGCCCTGAAATAGAACGAAGAAAAGAAAAGCCCAGTTCTGTTGTTGTCTCTTGGTCACGACCCCTACTACATTACCGCATTTATGGAACTGTACATGTTGCCAGGACCCAGTGCAAAAAAAAAACAAAAATAAAAATAAAAATTAAAAAAAGACAAAGGGGGAGTGGAACTCAAAAGCACGCTAACATACTTTCCCGCAACGTTTTGAGTGATTTATTCGTGTGAGAACTTGCATAACAGATGACATGTAAAGATGCCAAGGGCTGGAGCAGTCCTGATTACAATTAATAAATAAATATTCGGTTGGAAAATCGAAAGCAGCTGTTTGTTGTTTTGTTTTTTTTTTTCTATTTGAAAGTTGATCAACCTTTTCTTGGTGGGAGGAAATTGGGCAAGTTTTAGTTGAGAGATCCGTTGTCTGTTTTTGCAACAATAGAAAACATCCTGCTGTCAATTTGAGGATGGCGTGCATAACGCACTTCCACCTGTGTAAACACGTGATCTGCACGCTCCGGGGCATTTGCTTTCCACCAACATAGGCAGAGAGCAACTATTAATCTCACTTGATGCCCACCTAGCATATGTCACTTCTGATATCTAAAGTCTACTAGGTCGACATCTAGAACCGACTCTACTCTGACCGATGACGTGTTGCCAAAATTAGAAATTCAGATCCCAGACCACCGTGTACAGGTGGACTGCTGTCTGTCTACCAAGACCAACGCTTGGCCTCTTGCGAAGTGATCCGCTGTTAGTCTCGGCGAGCCGTAACAAATAATGTGAATAAACAGGAAGCTATGTCGTCTAATGCCTCGTTTTAGCAGTTAACTGGAAAAAAAATCGTCTGCCAGCAGTCCAGGGATATTAGTTCGTTCTGATTCGAGGTCTGCCAGACGAGCCGACGCCATTTTGCATCGCCGAGTGCAATAAGCTGCAAATAACGAAGCAAAGAGAACGAACACTCCTCTACAGTAATAAGTCCAGACGATACAGGTGCTTATCACGAACTTGCGTGTGAGTGTCGTGCCGTGTTAACAATGAAACGAAAGATTATGTTTCAGTGTGTGTGCGCGCGCGTGCATGCATAAGCTTGTTCCGGAGTTCTGCAAGGATTTTGCAGCATCGTGTATCATGATGCTACATTAGAATGGAGCACAAATGTACAGCATACATACACACACTATAAAACAGTCACAATTATGAGTACCTTCTCACCAATATGTCAGGATCCTGCATGATGACGAACTGATTATTGTGCTTGTGAAATGCATGTTCTCATCACGGCAGTCGTCACGGTTTATGTGTGATGATTGTCAAGGTTGTGGGAATCATGCTGCAGGCATTGGAGGAGGGGGTGGGTTATACTCTTGGGCGGTAGATCTTTCTAGACAGATTGTGCTGGCGGGATTGTGTCGGTCACCATGGTAAAGCCGATAGTAAGTTGTTGTATTTGACGTGTTAACAGTAAACTCCACATGGGCAGATTATTTTCCTCTTCATTCCACCCACTGAAGGACTTGAGCCTACAGACTTACCGCCTGAGCCCTAAAAGCTTGTCTGCCTTGTGCTCCCGTGCAGGCTTGCTGGATCCCGATGCCATATCTCTTGATTAGACGAGCGCACCAGACAGCGGATGCTTGAGGTGATGTACAGACGGCTGAGCCTCGGAAGCCGGAGAAGTTGCCAGGACCATAATTTGCTGCAAATATGTCCAGACATAAGCTGGTGAAGAGCGCCTCACAGCAGAAGCCCCATAAAGGAGGAAAGGAAAATGAAGAAAAAGTACAAGTGGGGTGGAGAGGCGGTGCTGTGAGCTTTGTAAACTAAAGGAGGTAATGCGATGCTAGGAAACTATGGGGGTCGCTATTGTGGCAGAGCTTCTCTTCCCCACCCCTTTTAATGTGGTTGAGGGGACTGGAAAGGCAGAGTAAAATATTCAGGAAATGTTTTGTTAACCTCAGTTAAGGCACAGCATTCGAATTCTTTACACGAAACAACTGGAATCATGACAAGTGCAAAGGGGGAGGACGTACTCTTTGTTACGGAGGCAATGCACTTCACATACTTTGCCTGAAATGCGGTAATTTAGTAGGCTTTCTCTTTGAAGGAGTTAAAAGCAGGCTACTATAAACATTATTATTAGTTTATTATTATTACCAGTTTATATCACGAAAATTTCAACGGCAGAGTCGACTCAATGCGCTTTCCAAAAAACCACAAAAATCCTTCAAACAAAATTGACACAAAAACCACATTCAAAGAAAGACAAAACATTAACAAAAAATTAAACATTGTAACAAACAAAAACAGAACGTAGAACAAGAAAATGCTGTGTACAAGCATGAACACAACATCTAATTAATTAATACACAAACATATTCAATGTCCACACGGCTACAGAGACAAGACGACAGGTAGACATGTATGTCCGGCGTGCAAGAGGCGTCGCCTCAACACAAAGGCCGTGCATAACATTCACAAGACATCAGAAGGTTTCAGTCCATGTTGCTGATACACACTGATCCAGAATCTAAAATGTAGCGGTTGGAAAACGAGAAATTCTCAAACTTGCAGTCATCAACTGTAAAGATCGCGAGTCGACAAATGGCGCGAAGAAACCGTTTCGAACAGGCTGGCTTTCCACGGGACAGCAGAAGGCCGTAGTTGGAACCAAGAAGACCGCAGACAAGCAAATCATTGAACAGAAAGACGAAGAAGCATGTGTCAAATAATAAGGACGAAACTCACAACAGGTCATCGTAGACAACAACAAAAATTTACAGAGAGCTTGACCTCTCAGGTCGGGTAAGCGAAGGGACATCACTCTACGCCAATGTCGCTTAAGTTAAAAAGCAATAATCACTGTTAGCTTTAAAAAAAACAAAAAAACTTTACTGCCTTGGAATGTCCAGCTCCCGGCATGACCGTATGTCTGCTACATGCGCTGATTTTATTTAATATGTTTGCAAGCCGAGTCCAAGAAGTATTGCGCGAGACATTATCTGAGTCGTCGAAATGTCCAGCAGCTAACGAAATTGTCGCCCTTGTGCTCCACGATGCCCGTTGTCACTGCTCTTCCCTTCCAGTCCCTTTACAACTATCAGGAATTTATTTTGATTGATATGTTGAAGAGAGATTTAAGAGAAGGACAAAATTTAAAACCTGGATAAATATAATGTAATATTTAGAAATACACGTGCGAAATTTTAATGAGAGGAACGTCGTGGAAAACTAAATTATTTTATTCATTAGTTCAGGGGGAGGGGTAGTGGAAGAATTAAGAAGTGCAAACATGTCACTAACTTTTTTTCACCGAGTGTTAACCTCCATACGTTCCTCCCAACCTTCATTTTTGCTATCTCACCCGAGAACCCCTCGCACCAGCAGCATTTGAGCCGTCTGGAGAAGCGACGTATACTCTTACGTAGGAGTCTGTCGACGTGTCAAGTCTGCTCGCCTCCCGCAAAAAAATCGACGTACGCCCTAGGCAACAGCTGACCCCCTCACCCCTAGATCGTAAAAAATATGTTTTTGATCCCCCACCCCTGTTTTCTACCTTCCACCCTCATTCTTCACGATAGTCTTCATTCGCTTCTTGTCACCAGAAATTTTTGCTCAACCAACCCCAAAACCTCGCCCCCCTTTCCTTACCCGCGGACGACCCTCCCAGTCTACTTGAAAACATATCTGCTTGTGTGTTACGTGGAGATCTGTCTTCTGCGCTCTCATGGGTAGCAGCAACGCTTCATCGTTCCCGATCTCTGGAACGAAAGACTTTTTTAAGGTCTTGACCGCAGACTTCCTCCTCCCCCGCTTGGGGAGGAACTGTTTGGTCACGTGAACCAGCAAGTTCTAAAGCTGGCCAATGATTGAATGCTAGCTTCAAATACACTTTCCCTTTCACCACACAAACACCCCCGTCAACCAGACATACTCCACCAGATCCGAAATATCCCCGGCTCCTCGTTTCCACCAGACAGCCTCTGGCCCCACAACACACTCCAGCTCAGTGACCTCGTCCTCGAGGCCAGCCCACGATGAACACCCAGCAGTGACAGGTCGCACTGAGCAACCTGAGTTGATTGACCTACACTGAACAATTGTTCAACAACCGCGAACAACCTCTGTGAACCGCCTACAGTATACAACCGTCGCTGACGTCACTCCGTCGTCTTTGTTCTCTTTCGTTTGGTTGGGTTGTTTCCCCTTGCACTCTCTTTCTTTCATTTCATTGTGTTTTTGTTTATGGCCGGTCCACATCTTTGAGGGCATCGCATCGCAGTCAAGAATATACTTTCTTTAGTTCTTGTTCATTTCTTCATTTTTTTCTTTTCTTTGATTTTCAACAGCCTTAAATTTTAGGCATTTTTTCAGTCTTTACTGTTGAAAATAATATTAATATATTGTTTTTAATTGAATTTTTCATATCCTTCAACATTCTTTACTTTCTAATTTTAGTGGTTTACAATTTTGGTCAAGGTAGAAATTCAACTATTTGCATAGAATATAATGGTCTACTTTTAGAAGCGCTCGGTCTATCACTCCATATCATACTATGGCTATCATTTTCCCATCTGTCCATCTTTTTGCCAGACGCGACTGAAGTTTTTTTTTCTTTCCTTTGGTGTTCCATGCAGAACTGCAACATCCCCTCCTCCCCTCCCAACTTTAAAGTTGTTTACTTTCGAAGTACCCCTACTCAAATACTTTTTACAGACACCAGAAGTTACAGCCCCATGGAAAGTCATTCTTGTTGTAGGAATAAACGGAAAATCGGGAGGACGAGATCTCTTAAACACCAACTCCAGTTTCATGGTTCTGACTGAACGCCTCTGGAAACGTGAGCGCCTCTGACATATTTTTGTGTATGTGTGTGATTAAACGAGGTCAAGAATTTCTTCGCAACTGAAGCAGAACTAGGTCACCATATGTTAACACACTTCACGCTTGTGGAGTTGTTTTTCTTTTTCCTTCCCTCCTCAAATTCTCTGACTTCTGGGTGTAAATCGTTACGACTAAGCTAGCGTCCTACTGCTAAATTGGAGGCTTTGTCCTTTGTGTTGCCTTGAGAGACTCCGTATGTCTGGGATCGTGAGGTTAAAACTATTTGAGTGTAATGTTGCATAACACCTCCACGAAGTGCTCTCAGAGAACCACGTGGCAACAGCTATTCATCATCATCCATCCTCCATCATCAATCAATCAATCAATCAATCATCACCATCATCACCATCATCATCATCATCATCATCATCATCATCATCATCATCATCATCATCAGGACTCTTCTTCGCTTGCAGTGATTTCTAGCAATGGACTTACATAAATACCACCTTCTGAGTTCCCGCATAAACTGTCTGAAGTTAGTAAAATGTCGTTTTAATGGTCTGAAATCACATGCATCACGTGACTTAAAGTTTTTTTTTTGTGGACACACAAATCTTCAAGAACATAAGCAAGCCAGTGATGGCGCGAGAGAAAACGAAATAATAACAATAATGTGGTTTATGTAGCGCATGATAAAGCTCATGTAGAAGCAAGCTCTCAGCACTTAAGGAACACAGTCTTTATTATGAGTCTGTGGGAAAGAGCCACGGACAGCATAGGAAGGACGGAAGGAGAAACAACCGTGCAGATCAGCAATAAAAGACCAACAATGGAGACGCAACGAGGAATCGGGTGACAAAGAAGATGGAGAGTGTCATTTTCAAGAGACTGGCTTGCCAAACTTTCATTCTCCCTCACACACAGAGGGGTGGAGGAGGGAAAACAGAATGAGCTCAAATATGCTGACACAACATCTCTTGTGGTGATATGTAACACTCCTCGACACGCCACGTATTAGGATGAACAGAGTTTCCCGCCCAACCTGCTCTACAAGTCACGTGGAAAACAAGCAATGGGGAAAAGCTGACTGAACCGTCACGTGGTAGGTCAGGAAGAAGTCCCCATCACCGTTGGTAATGGTGAGTCTTGGTGACTACCGCTGGACTTGTCTGTTATCCTGTAATATTGGCATCAGATTTCAACAAAGACCGTGAAGGAGTGGGCGAGGGTGCTGGGAGGTTATACCCACTTAGAAATGTTGCAAAAGCCATTAAGTTCTGCCAGATGGTGCAGAAAGATCCATTTTTTAGGTAGACGCACAAAAAGTACGCTAGGTTCCATGAAAAAAAACCCCACCCCACTTCGCCACCATCCCTACCACCAAAACACAAAGGGGAAAAAAATCATTAATTTTTTTTTTAAACCGTTATCTGTACGCAAGATCATGAAACACAATCTTTTGAACTTGCAACGGTAAATTATTTCTGTGTGCAATACTTCTTTTCAGTCCTTTCCCTCAAGTCGTTTATTGTGCCTCTTTATAAGACTCGTTCTGTACGAAGCCCAGTTCTTCTTCACCTCTTTGACAAGCAAGGCTAGGCTCCATATCTTCTTTATGTACGGCTTTGAAAAAGAAAGTGGAGAAAACGCCCTTGGAAAGATAAACACTGCTCATAAACGTGTTTCTGAGAGCAATGCGCTTGTGTGTGTGTGTGGAGAAAGAGGGGCGTACGGACTCACTGACTGACGATTCTATTGCAGGTTTAGACGACAGGGCACATGAAAAAAATTTGGCTTCGGTTCGGCGAGATTCGAGTTCGGGATGTATATATCCTCGGAGTCATTCCGTTACGATTCTCACATCCCGCACCAACCAACCTGAAACTTTTGGTTCATGTCGAGCCTTTGGTTCTTCCCTCAATTCCAGTCCACGCGTCTCCACTCCGCCCCATGCCTGTGGGAAGGAAAGGAGATTTGGGGATGGGGGTGAGGCGGCTAAGCTTAGACATCGGAGCCAAACATGAACACCAAGAAGTCTGCAACACTTGAGCCTTCCCGGAATAAGCTTCATAAGAGTGAGGTGACTATTTGAACAGACAGGGAGGAACGGGCTCTCCGAAAACCAAACGCCGCGGCAAGTTGCTTCCTTTGTGTTGGAACAGCACTGCCAGCAGAAATTGAGAACTCCTGTGCGGGTCGCCCTGCCCGTGTATTGTAGTAGCATGATGTACAAGCACCGCATAACAAGATACAATATTTTAAATCCTGTTAAATCCTGCAGAGAGAAATCGCTGCATGGTGTAGCAACACTGCTGAAGTGTTAGCACAATTTTGGCATGGAATAGCGATTTGAAACAAACTGTGTCTCTATAAACCAATATTAACATGCAGAAAATAGCTGACAAAGTCTCTTTAAGCTACTTCAGAAACTTAGCGCAGTGTAGCTATTTGACAAACCTTCGCATCCTAAAATTTATCAGTTTCATGTTTGGTGAAACATATTCGAAAAAAAAATCTTTAAGCCATTTTAAAAACAAAATTTATCTTTCATGTATACCTGATGAAAACTGTAGAATCTTTACTAAGATTTATTTAGAGGACTGCCAAGTAAATACCTTGGCAGTCATGGATTAAAGGCTCTCCTTCAGTGATTAGGCCTCTGGGCCTTTTTATACAAAAAGATACCCAGATACTGCACTTTACAAGGAAACTCTGCAGATTTCATATCAACTCTGGAGTACAGGAGGCCATTATACAGGTCCCTCATTGAAAGTACAAAACTGCACGGTCACTTGCCAAGGATAATGCAAGGCTAGCCAGTCATTAACAGGCAAGCAAGATAATTTGCTTGAAACAATTACCACTCTGACCTGTGGTCTATAAGCAGTTGGAAAGAAGGCCACTCACATTACTTAAGACCTTAAAGTCGTCTCCAACCCAACTTTCAGCTACCAACTTCTGGCAGGCAATAGAGTCACTTGTACATAGAAATACAAACAAGATGTCCTTCATAGCAGCTGCCATCACCATCCTTAAAACAGATTCCTAGGATTATTTTGTTTAGGGTGTGTGCGCTGGGGAGTAGAATGTGTTTTTTAATGTTTAGATCGACTCAACTTTCAACACCTCTACACAAACCTTAGCATGCTTGCATTATCTTGACAGGTAAAATGGTTTATTTTTTGCTTTGTTTATTGATCAACTTTGTAAAACAGGTAAAATGCGAGTGAAGAAGAAAGAAAATTATATATCCTTGGTACTTTTCTACCCTGCTCACTCTCACACTAGCATTAACCTCCTCCCAATATTCTATCTACAAAAACAGTTGTTGTTACGGTGATAGAATGAATCTAAGAAAGTGTATGTTTCAGACTTCAGGCAGCAGCAAAGGCAATGTGAGAGAAAATGACAGAGCCACGACACAAAATGAAGTAACTTTTAATTTAGTTTTCATCATTTTTTTAAAATATCATCCAGAAAATGAAGATTTTTTTTCACTAAGCACTTGCATACAACTCCGATATCTGAAATAATGGATTATTGTTACCTCAGTTGTTTAAATCATACACAAAGATGATTAGCAGGTGGTGGGGAATTCCTTGTACATTCAGGTCCATGCTGACACAGCAGAATTTATACAGGATGTGCCAACCAAGTGAAAATGGATTCTTCGTGTGAACTTGTCTCATCATTTGGGAACACTTTGTGATGGTGATTTCATTAATTTTCACATTGCTCCTAGGGCAAAGTTTGGCGAGTTCAAAGTGCGCAAAAGAAAACTTTCTGTTTTCTTCTTTTCACATTGCAATTTTTGATGCTGGCATCAATTTCTTACAGGGGTCCATCTCCCTTCACCATTTCTCATCAGCAATTATGCTTTACTTATCCTTAAGCCTCCACATTTAACAAAAACAATGTAAGCTCAAATGACAGTTTTCATTGTACTTTCAAGGCTAGAAATGAATGGCAAAAAATGTCACAGAGCCATGACTGGAATATCATGAATCAGTGCAGGAGATAAATCTGTAAGTCTACTTCATCGTTGCTAGAGTAGCAAGAGCTGTGCTGAGTCTGTCAATTTCTATTGACAGCTGGTTCATCTGCAAAACCAAAGGAACACAAAAGTTGGACATCTAGTGAAAATACAAGAAGAAAATGTCTTTCAAGCTTCCTTTCCCTTTTTTTTAAATAAAATTGTAGCAGTGCTTATCAATCTTCAATCTTTATGGGACAAAATATAGAATTATACAAAAGTGGATGACAGCAATACAAGAAAATAAAAAAAGAGCATAAACATTTAAATGATAACTTTGTGCATAGTGTAACCTCACTTGATTCACCTGCAATGATAAGCACCCAACATATATCATTCTTGTGCGACATTGTGCTTGCAGGAAGAAATGGCAGACACACACATACAAATGCTCTCTCTCTCTCACGAAAAAAAAAAAAGGTAGTGTGAGATATAAACAAAATATAGAGCAATGAGCATATAACTGGGGATACCTTTTCTGAGTTTTGTGTCCTCACTTCCTCTGGAACTTTGGTCTGATAGTCTGGAACAGTTGAAGCATCCTGCAGCTTTTTCAGCTGTTTACCCAGTGTATCTTTTTTACCTTCCAACTTTGTCACTTCCTTGTCAACATCAATCACGCCCTGCATAAGAAAACATTTATGAGAATAAAAATGAAACCCACACACACACACTATACAGCATCCTTGAAATTGAAAAGATGGCAGAATCAGCAGTTAACATCAGTATTTTTTATTGTAAAGAAACTGCTTCCCTTATTATAGTTAAGAGAATAATGGTGGACATTTTGTCAGTTTAGGCTGGATGAAATCATCCTTGCAGATTAGCTCGACAATCTGTTTTATTCCACTTTGTCAACCTGTAAACGATAGCCTTAGGATTACAAGCAGCTGTAAATGAAAGAAACTAAATGACCTGTAATCTGTTAAGTACTAACCTTCAGCATGATATGAGCCTCGCAAAGAGCTGACACAGTTTGCATGGCACACCCTGATGGCAAGGCCTCCTCGATCAGGTAATGTATGCTGTTGGTGTTTGCTAATGTAGCTATCATACCCTCAAAGGTTGTTAAAGTGTTGGATGTACTCTGGTCCAAACATCGCAAGTACACTGTAAACAATTTTAAATACAGTCTCTGATTAATCTTCATATCATTTACATTTTTTGTATGCTTTTCATTTTAACAAAGTTTTATCTTTATGCCATTAACTCATTTAATTGTCTTTCTAGCTTGTCTATATATATATATATTGGTCAGGAATGTAGAAATTTCTCTGTAAATGAAAAAGGGAAGAAGATTTTGTGGAGTCAGAACCCATGAGATATAATAAATGAATGTGGAATTTGGCTCAAAGAAATCTGGTTACTTTTGATGTATTGATAAGAAAAAGGCATGCAGCAACAAGTGCACCTAACTATCTACCAGAACTCACCATCTACTTTCACCTTTGGAACCAGCATGTAGTCGGCACGGATTGAACGGATTGTTTTGATAACATTTTGTGCAAACTCCACCTCCGATTCCAGTTTTGTGTCACGGCATGGCAACTGCATAGAAAAGCCACACACACACACACAAACACACACGCACACAAGTACATATAATGAATGCATAAACTGTGAATAATGGGACCGCTGGCATGCAGTGACAAAGCCTCTAAGCATTTACAAAAGTGGTCAGGGATACATTATTTCCATGTTTCACTTGCTAATATTAGATTCATCATTTTTAACACCATTTTTCTATTCTTCTGTCAGACAGTACAACAAAGTGCCTGAATAACATGAATAAGCAGTCTTAACATTATAAACACTGTTGTTCATTCAGTGAGCTTCACAAGTCAATGCTACAAGATCTGCAGTGAGTCCTGAAAAAACAGATCTCAGGCACAGACTGTAAAACATGACATTATGAGCTTCCCAGTTTATCAGATCAGTCAAATTTCTAAATGACCAAAACATTCAAGCAGCTGAGTAAAACGTAGGTACATTCAGATAATCTTCTAGTTCCTACTCACCCCCAGTGGAGCCGCAACATTTAGAAAATAGCAAAGCAAAATAAACAGAAATATAATATCCAGAAGAACTGTGACTGACCTCTGCAACTTCTGGATAGGGTGTGACACAGATGCTGGGTGGAGCCTGAGTATTACGGCGGGGCAATCGCTGGAAGAGCTCTTCAGTGACAAATGGCATTAGGGGATGCAGCAGGCGCAAACCAACATCCAGACAGGTGTACAGCACATTACGACACACAGCCTTGGCATCTTCATTGTCTCCATATAGCACAGGCTTGATGCATTCCTAGATGCAAGAGGAAAGCTTGCAAATGATGCCACTAATAACGCTGTTTTAATTTTATTCTTATGAATGTCTACAACTTGATAAATTGTTTGATGTTTTTTTCAGAAGAGATTATTTTGAGCTTCCCTAAATTTATTTGTTGCAGAAATCTTTACGGTAGGTCATGTTGGATTTCTGCAGAAAACTATGGGAACTGTATTAGAAGATGGAGGAAGAAACTGGCACAACATAATGCACAATCCTGAAAAACTATGATACAAACTCTCTCTGACATGTCAAAAATCAATGCATAGAAACACACTAAATAATTACAAAATTAATATGTAGAATGCATAAAGTGTGCTAAGTGCCTACCAGGTACCAATCACACAGCTCATAAAGCCAGAAGTTGTAGATGGAAGTGGTGGCAAGGGGAAAGTCATAGGCTTGAAATCCCTGGTTACAGGACTCCACAGCTAGTGAAAGTCTGCTCAGGATCCACAAATCAAGTTTGGACTCCTTTCCAGACAGCTGTAAAGCATTTGATAAGAATGTATTTAAAAATCCATTATTTAAAGAAATGATTTAGTGATGAAACATTTGATGACATATTTTTGCTGATAGAGAGGATATTTAACATGCCTGTTTAACCTAAAACTCATTGATGACTTTAACTGGAGCAACCTAAGAACAACTAGTTTGTATAAACATAACTGTTTATTAGCGTACCAACCTTAACTTCAGACGCAGGGACAAAGCCTTCACCAAGACCATTGACAGCAAACTTTGTTGCATTCCAAAGCTTGTTGCAGAAAAACCTGTACCCTTGCACACGCAGGACATCAAGGTTGATGTCACGACCTGCAAATAATGCTTTATCTTCATTTATGATTTTCTTTTTAATTACAATTAGAGAAAAAGCCTGATGGTTATTGGGCTCATGTATGAAGCAGAAAGTTAAAAGCTCATATCCTGCTCAACGATATTGCTGGAAACTCCTTCTGCCTACCCTCTGCTTACCAATGGTGAACTATTGGCTCCTGGGCTACGACATTCTTTTCCTTTTCAGTTTATCAGGAAATTCCAAGTGTGAGCCAGATAGACTTTAAAATTCTAAGAATTTATTCCTAACAAATTGTTATTTCACTTAACTTTTGTCTGAAACATAGTAGATCATGCATTGCTTTGAGATACTCTAAGCTAACACCTCCTCCTGGTATGGAGCTAAAAGGAAGATGGGTTCTAGGGTTTTAAACAAAGCTGTGTGGTAATAATAGGTAATCATGAGCATGACTCACCTTGTGCAGTGTATGCAACCAGAGCAAAGCGTAGAGCATCCGTTCCACATTCAGGAATGCCTTGAGGATAGTCTAGTTTCTGAAACATAGAAAAGCTTCATTATGATCATTATGCCCTTGCCTCTAAATGCAGAGGGAGTAATTGGCTGAATTGGTGCTTTACACTGAGCCAGCAACTAAATTATATCACAGCAAAGCAGCCAGCCCTGTAAACGATGCCACATGCAGAGAAAGAACAGCATGCCCAAGATGAGATCTGAACCCATTCCAGCCAATCCTAACTGTGGCACCCTTGTGTTACTTGGCTGCTTGGGTAAAGGGTGAGAGGGTTTTGAAGCTTGGATTAAAGACACTTCTTTAAAGACATATTTCCTCACATAAGAAGAAGTGTGAATGGGTAGTCTGCCAACTGTAGATCACAAAAAGTATTTTAATTTGCAATTGGCAATTTCTACAATTGGCAGACTACCCATTCACACTTCTTCTTATGTGAGGAAATGTAGTCATTTTAATGTGCATCAGGAGTTGAGTTCCTAGTTGTTTACTAATTTACACTTAAACACCTGAATACATGTGCACAAATAAGACTGCTACATGAAACAAATCAACTCAAAACTAATTAACATTTTTACCTGTCCTTCTATGGCTTTATGGTACTCCTTTTCATCCAGATTGTAAGACAGTAGGGACTGGTGCAAGGCCTAGACCAAAGTTCAACAGAGTAAGTTTTCATATTCTGGATGATGATGTTAGCAATCAGTGTTACTTTTTATGCAATCAAAATAATTTAAACAAGAAAAGAAGCAGTTTAGACTGGTTGAAACTGGCAAATTAAGTATGTAAAAACAAATAAATTATATTTTAATAAGTTAACAAAACTGACCCACCTCAAGTGTGGTGCCACTAATAACATCTAAGGGATCGATGATGTTGCCGAGAGATTTGCTCATCTTTCTGCCATGAGAGTCACGCACCATTGCATGCAAGTACACCTTTGGATAAACAATAAAATAGCAACATTACATCTGTGAGTAAAGAAGACAGCAAAAGTACACTGGTTCCTTTCTGTCACATTGCCTGGTCTCTTGGTTCTATTCTACAATGTGCAGCTGGTAAAAATAAAAGAGGGGCTGAGCAAGTGCAAACACTGAACAAAAAGTTGCCAGCATAGCAAAAAACAGTCATTGATAGAAAAAGGTATATCAACAAAGATAAAGTCTTGCTTGAGAGCTTTATGCACTTTTCTGGAAGACATAAGAGTCAAAGCACCGTGGTTACAGGAATGTAATGGTAAAAGCTTGCTACCAATCAAGGTGTCTGATTAGGCTTAAATCCCCCTATTCCCCACCACCACAATACACATGTTCATCACATATAATTTCCCTTCTAACTATGACCCTACGCATCAGTTCATTGCATGAATTTTTCCTTGTATCTAGTACTATATATTCCCAATTCATCACACAATTTTCCTTCTAGGTAAGATTGAACCCCACCCATATTCATCATGTATAATATGAACATACATTAGAAAATGCATTTGAGTCCCAAAAAGAAGGCCCTACCTCAGTGAAAGGTAACTTGCCGAGCAGCGTCAGGCCAAACATGACCATACGTGCCACCCAGAAAAACAGAATATCATGTCCAGTTTCCAGCAAATGACCAGGATAGAAAGCCTCTAGGTCTGGAGTCTGAAACAAGCAAAATATCTGTCAACTTTAATTGCTGTAACTTTGGGCCCATCACTACATAGACAATCGGACTCTTGCTCTATCACAGCTATCTGAAATAAGACAAATGATAAATCAGTCTGCTGTATAATCTGCAGGAAGCAGTTTTAATCAAACACCGTAAGATAATGATAATGGTTCACCTGATTTGCTCACCTGATCAGGCCATCCAAAAATAGAGAATGGAAACAAAGCTGATGAGAACCATGTGTCCAGAACATCCTCATCTGGAAAAAAAATCCTTATGAGGCAAAAAAGAAAGAGGGGAAAAAATGAGAAAGAACCAATCTGAATGTTGATTTGATGGAAGTTGACTACCTCAAGGTTAGAAGCTTATGAACGACAGATCTATACCTGCAACAGTATAAATCAGCCTTCTCCATGACCCCTCTCAAGTTAAAAAAAATGTACAGCCAATTTGCTCATACTCTGGCATGTTTTCATAGAATTAAAAGAATATCACTAAGAAGAGAGAAAGTCCAAACCTCTACTTTGTAGCCAAGAAAGACTGACCTTGTTTGAGATGTATCTTGTCCTCAGAGACATTGAACTTCTCAGCTGCTTTCTTCATGGCCTCTTCCTCTGTTCTGCCTGTCACCCAGTAGTTGTTGTCAGTGTCCTGAAGAGAGAAAAGGAAATTGTTTTAACTGGCAATTTTGCAACAATACTCTTTAATGCAGCATATTAGCCACACTGTAGGGTCTCTAAAGCTAGACTCCTGGTGTATTTGAATCTGTTGGATCTCTGTAATCTGTATTTCTAAAGCAGCACCTTAACTGAACAATTCTTTCTATGCTCTTAATTCAAAGATGACCAACCATAAACAAATTTCATGTTGAATGGTGATCTAGCTCAAATGTCTTAATTTGCCCACAGCTATCCTTGGGCAACCATTCTCCCCCCTTTCCGCACTCTTGCTTTGTACCGGCACATACTCTGCTAATATTACTGCTACAAGCATATTTCTTCATCCATTTCAATGCTGTGACAGCTCAGCCAATCAGCTGTAAGCTACAAGTTTAAGGATTGATAACAAGATGAAAGGATCCCTTAGCACTTTGTGGGAGCCTTTCTCCATTGTGAACCTAGTTCTTGACCTATGTTTAAACCGGATTTTTAAGTGGAGTTCTTTCTGCTTAAAAAACTGGGATAAACAATGATCTCTGAACATTCTCAACTATCGAGGGGGATCACTCATTTAAGACGTGGCTTAGTCATTCCACGAATCTTCTTGCTAGTGGAACTCCATAAAAAAAAAAGGTAGAATAAATGCTTTTTACTGAGATTTATCGTTTAGGAAGCTGTGACATTTTTATCATCTGTGGTTCGTACAATTTTTTTTTTGTATGGTTATTTTATCCACATTCATGGCCTTTGAGTAAGTATTGTACTCAAGAGCAGAAAATTAAAAAAATTACAGCAAATGTGACCAACATAAGATTTATTTCTAGCATCTATATACTTCACATTGCTATAAATAATAAGTTGACCAAGACATCCCAGAAAATACCACATGATGTTGCTTCAAATTTAGTCCCATAACACATAAAACATTGTAAAACCAAAAATTAATGGACATCAACTTCAATACCTGTCCAGCAGGTACACTTGGATCGTCCACTGTGACAAAAAAAGCAGGTATACGGTGTCCCCACCATAGCTGCCTGGAGATGCACCAGTCTCTGTTAAGAAATAAGTGTAACTTCATACACCACTGAACAGTACTCACGCAGTCAGCAGCATCAGCTAAGACAAATTTAAGAACATTACTAAATTGCAAAAACTTCATATCTGATGATGAGAACATAAACTGCAACATCACCTACCTGCTGTTTTCTAGCCACTGATACCAGGTCTTGATATACATTTCTGGAATAATTTTAAGCTCTCCTTCTCGCACAGCCTAGGGACATATGTTAATACCAAATTTGAAAAAGCTGAATGATAATGTTTTAACAGATTGAAGAAAGATGAATAAATCACTACTACTAAGTAACACAAATGTAAAAAAATCCAATGCGGATCTTTTGATAATCTTACTTCATTCCTATGACTTCTGAGAGAAAGACCTAAGATATCATTTAAGGAAATGATTGCCTTTTTAACTGAGGGGAAAAAAAGATCAAGTATAAACTATAGTGATTCCAATCCTTTCACAGAAAATTCAACCTACCAAATGTCTTTGCTAGATGAACTTGTAGCTTAACAAGTCTACAATATTCTAAAGAATATGGCAAGAACCTGACACTTTCATGAAATGCAAAATTCAAGCTGCATGAAACTGAGCTTATTGTCAAAGTTCAATGGATAGGAGTCATAAATTAAGAAAAAAACAGTGACAAAGAAGACAAAATAACTCACCAAATCTCATCACAGATAAATGGGAGACATTTTCTCATTTTCCTGGTAAAGACAAGCTTATAGGAAAGAAAACAAAGCTGGCCTCAATGTCTTACCTTGACTGAGTCTGCAGCCATCTGCTTACAGTCCACATACCACTGCGGTTTGAGCAGAGGCTCAATGACATCCTTAGATCGACTAAAATGAAACATTAAAGATGGTTTGAGCAAAGCTTAATGACATCTTTAGATCAACTGAAATGAAACACTAATGATGGGTGCATAAAATAACTTCTGGAATAAGTATGGATAGAAGGATTGGTTTTGATTTTCAAATCCAAAATCTCAACTGTTCTATGATTTATAAGTGTATCCTTATCAATAATGAAAATCATTATGATTAAACCGATGAATACAAAAGACAAAAGAAAACTCCAAACATCATCACCAGAAAGGTATGACTTTACATTTTGAAATCGTTTCCCCATTTCATGAGTCATATGACAAAAAAGGGTTTCTTCAACTTGCCTGCACATTGGTACCACCATTGGGTTTTCTTTTGTCTCACGGTAAAGTCCTTTCTCTTGTAAGGCCTTCAAAACTGCCTTGCGAGCATCAAAGCGTTTCATGTTCTGCAAGACAAACAGTTCTAAATGATGTGTATTGCTAGACATGTTCAGCACTTGATAATTAAAAACGTAATCTTCATTTGTTTCTCTCCTTAAAACGATTACATTATCAATCTAAAAAACATGTTTGAAGTGAAGGAAAGCAAGCCCAGAGTGAGGACACAATCATCAATATCAAGTATAAAATAAATTCTTGTGTCTTGTTTTATTCTCTTAAAGTGTTCTTGTTGCAGGGGCATTTTCACATACTCTGCACAGTAAGTCTTTAATGGAAACATGTGACATCTCATTTTATTGAAAATAGCAAGAATTAGTTCAACCTCAGAATATGTGTAAACTCAACTAAGTTTTAAAATGTCTCCTTAATAATCAACAATTTAAGTTCTACAAATTTCTAAAAATACAAAAAAAGAACATAAACACGTAGGCATACATACATTGCAACCACTTAGCACCCATTATGGTACACACGTCAATGGATGTATGCATGCATGCACATACAGGCTCTCTCTCTCACTTGCACAAACATGCATGCAGACACAAAGTCACACAAGAGATAAATGTGTTTTGATTTAAAAAAAATAAATAAATAAACTCACTGCAAACTGGCCACAGTCTGAAGTAATATTGCCATTATTGTCAATTATTGTGATGAAAGGGAGCTTGAGTCTCACACCAACTTCGTAGTCATTAGGATCATGAGCAGGAGTAATCTTCACAGCACCTGTTAAAAGGTTTAAGCTTCGTACTTCTTACATGATTAACCTTATGCTAAGCAATGGCATTTTTTTTACTGAAGTATATGGAAACTTCTGTCATATTTTTGTTTTGTTTATGTGTGTCTCATGTGTGTCATTTCTTTCACCAGTTACAATTATAACTTTAGTGAAATTTCAAGACAGAAAGTTACATGGATTACTTTTGCTGATGAGATTCTTTTACCTGTGCCAAATGACATGTCCACAAAACTGTCACAAATAATGGGCAATTTGCGGCTGAAGAATGGATGCTGCACAAACTTTCCATGCAGGTGTTTGTAGCGGGTATCATCAGGATGCACAGCCACGGCTGTGTCTCCAAGCATAGTCTCTATACGGGTTGTTGCAACAATGATTTCTTCATCTGCAAAATGAAAATGAATTGGTCTTTTAAGACTCTCTGTTAAGCTATGGATAAACCAGATGAGTGAAAAAGAAACCTAAAATTTATCACTTGAAGTAAAAATGTGATCTAAATTGTTATTTAAGGTAATGCATTTGTCCTGGTGTGGGCAGTTAAAAAACTGAAAATTGTTACAGTCACTGAAGGATTTTGATTTTATAAACAAATGTGAACTACAAACATTCTGTATTGAATCATTAGCTTCCTTATCAATGTATAGTATGCAATCTTGTTTTGTATATCTGTCACTGTAGCCACATTTCTAATATTTTTTACCATTAAATTTTCAATTATAACTGTGGCTTTAGCTTATATCAGGTTACAAATTAAGAATTCAAGAAAATGCATTAACCTGAGTCACAGACAGGATAGGCAAAGAACACAAGCACTCCAAACTCCACTTTCTCTTTGTAGCCTGGAACACTCAGAAGTGTTCTACCCTCAATTTCCTTTTTGTCCACCTAATGAAAACAAGGATAAAGGTATACAACTCTGGTCTCAGAAAGAAAAAAAACAAGTCTACAGAATGCAGAATTACTTGACATAACAGTAATACCATCTAAAACTATTCACCATCTTAACCCCCTTAATAGAAGGGACAGGAACCTGATGATTCTGAGACTATGTTGGAAACCTATTATCTTGTGAGTAAAGAATCATTTTGCTGAGAAATGATAATGATATTTGTCTCTAGCTTTCAATTTTTTTTTTGGTTTAATGTTCTGCACACTTTCATAGAATAATCTGACTTTACTGAAAATAGACCTGAGGAAACATCCATGAACTGTGAGTGTCCAATGTAGTAAACAGACCTCAATATCTGATATGGCAGAGTTGAGGGTGCAGGACCAGTTCACAAGACGAGTGCTTCGGTAGATCAAATTCTTCTCATGGAGTCGCACAAAAGCCTCTAGCACCGCCCTGCTCAGTTTCTGCATGAAGAGGCCAATGAAATACATGCCAAATTAACAAGAATATTTTTATAGAGCAAGACATCTTTATTAAAAGACAAGTTTCAAGAAAGATATACACATTTGTTTTATTTGAGCATCAGTCAGGTCTAAAGCTGTATAACAAAGGAACCGAAACCGTATGCACAACAAACTCCAAAGGTAATGATGGAGGGCAGAGAAACTCTCTTTGATAAAATGCTATTAATACTTTTTTCTTTTATTTTTATATTTTTGCTTGAGGGTGAAAGCAGCTGCTGTGAAACTCACTTCAGACATCAAGAAAACACTTTGATCTTGAATATGTCACTGTGTGTGGCCAGAGAATGTACAATAAAAATCTTCTGTTCTCTCATTTGCTTCACTTAGCTTCTCTTTCAAGCATCATGGGTATTCCATCATAAATGAAACATTCACAGACTAGTAGACTAATCAAAGAGATTTTCTGTAGTCCATCATCAGGCAGAGTCAAGAAAGAATACTCTGCATCAACCAACCAGCTATAAAATTGGAATAAGAAAATAACTGGTAATGAATATATCTATGCCATATTTATAAAACATTTGCAAGTGAAAATAATTTGAATACTCATTATATGTTTGCTTGGTCACCTTAGGAAAGATTAAAATCAAACAAATAAAATCTTACTGCGTCCATGGTGAAGCAGGCACGATCCCAGTCAAAGGAACCGCCTAGCCTTTTAAGTTGATTATAGATGCGATCTCCTTTCCTACAAAAATTGAAACAAAAATGCTCTTACAATTTTTTAGCAATAATGTTTTCCCTGAAATGCATCTATCAGAGCATGTAAAAACAAACAAATAAAAAGGACTTTTTAAAATTTCCTTTCAGAAATATCTCCTGTAAGAAAAATCTTCTCACCTTTATCATTTCTCATTTGTTTCTTGCAAATGCATGTTGCAGCCAAAAGTTTTTAATTGTGTGCTTGGCTGTATGTTAAACTATTGGTTTGTTTGTAGCACCTCACACTGAGCATGCCTCAGCAAGGGAAAAAGAACTTTAGAAATTATGCTAACAAAAAGAATGCTGAAAAGTTTAATTTCTTCTTCTCTGTAAGAGAGTGTAGGCAGATTCTGGGTGTCATAAATGCACAATCTGCTCACAAGTTATGCTCTTACATAATATCACACTGGTTCATAAATACTCTTTTTCTATTCTGCCCAAACCTTCATCACTGGTATCTATACAAACTGTAGTATAACCCTACATGTTTAAAAATAAGCACAAATGCACCACTGCCAAAACATATGATAACTCTTACAATTTAAAAAAAATTCATATTACAAAATTAATGAATTAAAAAAATCAGCAGGCGCTCACTCTTCTTTCCATTTCCAGATCTCTTCCACAAATTTGCTTCTGCCAAGATCATGACGTGTCAGTTTCTCCTCACGCCACAACTTTTTCTCTACAACAACCTGAGTGGCAATGCCGGCATGGTCACACCCTGGGTTCCACAGCACGGCTCGTCCTTTCATCCTATGCCTGGTATAAACAGCAACAAAAATCAGTCCATGAAATTTCAAATAAGCTATAATCAGCTACAACAAGTTTAATTATTGTTTTTAAAGTATCCACAAAAAAAATATAAAAAAAATACAGAGAGTAAATACAATGAGGCATTTAAACACTCTCTTACCAGCGGACTAGACAATCTTGCACAGCATTGGTCAAGGCATGGCCAAGGTGAAGAGTTCCTGTCACATTGGGTGGCGGAATCACGATGACAAATTTTTCTTCATATTTCAGACTGCTGACATCTTTATCCTTTCATCGGCAAAAAGATGACTTGTTAATAAAATTTTAATGACATAGCAAAGAAGGAAAAATGAACCATAAATAAAATTAAGATTATTCATCAAAGTTCCTGTAGTTGAAGGGGAAAGTCTGTCAAAAAAAGTTTTGCTTAAGTAATGCTTTACAGGGCGTGTTATAAAGTCACTTACACAAGCTGTGGTAGTGCAACATATCTTGTTTAATTTACTGCATAACTGAGGTATTTTCTTTCAGAGGAATCAAAAATGTATATTTCTTGAAACTCACCAAGTATTCTGGCTTGAAAAAGCCTTGATTCACCCACCAGTCATACCAGGCAGCTTCCACATACTGAGGACTGTACGCATCAGGCATATCACAAGTGGTATCTGAACACAATCATAAGTAGAACACAGACTGAAAACAAGACGGATCACTCTCTGTGCTTTGTATTGCAGCTTAATTGGTGTTACGACTTGCATTAGAGAAATAAAATGTCATAGCACCCTATCAGCAGTAAAGTAGTTAAAAACAAAATAAAAAATCTGATAGGGTTATAAGGAAGTTTTCTAAGAATTTTTCAAATACAGAAGCATATGCCCATCTTGTACGACTTTTTAATCAGGCTAACCACTTTAGCAAGTGCGTTCAAACCAGAAGCCATGACCACTGGACAGTTTGACATGGCACACTTGGGTGCACACTTCCCCTCAAGTGGACCCATCTGTGGAGTGAGTGTCTTAACTCCATAGAGGGTTGAGGTGAGGTAGCAAGAGAGAGAAGATGGGCCTCAGCTTCAAAAAAAGCTATCTTAGAGATAAGTGAGGACTCTAACACCTTATTCTCTTACAGGTCATGCCACAACCTTCATTGAACAAGAAAAAAAACAGATTTTAAATTTTGAATGAACAAAACTGACTTTTGACAATTGAGACTAAAAACAAAAAACAACAAACAGAAAAAGAAAGAAATACAAAAGAACAAACTCCTCTGTGTAAAAAAATGAAGTCATCTAAATGAGCTAAATAACATTTTAAGATAAGATAATACTTTATTAATCCCTAGCGGGCAATTCAGTTGCAGCTCGATTATATATATTAAATCCACAGGCAGTCGTGTTGCAGTCAATCATACCAGCTCGATTAAAGTCATACATGATCGCATGCACATCACATTCATAATCCATTCAAAAGTCTGACAGCTGAAGCAACAAAAGACAGCCGCAGTCGGTTTGTCCTGCATGCAGGCATACTATATCGGCGACCTGATGGGAGCTGGACAAGTTCACCCGACAGAGCATGCCTGTCATCACGAAGGATGGCAGACACTTTCAGAAGAGTCCTCCTGTTATACAGATCCTGAAGAGAACTCTGGGTGGATCCAACGACTTTGGAGCAGGTGGATACCACACGATGTAGGCTGCTCTTGTCCTTCACCGATAAACTATTATAGAAACAGATGAACGAGAAGGACAGCACGCTCTCTATATGTGATCTGTAAAAAAGCTGAAGAAATTGGGGGGAGACAGAGAAAGACTTCAGCTTCCGTAGGAGGAAGAGGCGTTGTTGAGCCTTCTTCACGACAGCTTGAGTGTTGACATCCCAGCAAAGTCGCCTATCGAAGATGGTGCCCAGGTATTTAAAAGCAGAAACAATTTCCACCTCCTTGTCATGGATGACACAGACGGGACACGGTGGAGAATTCCGACGAAAATCAAAGACAATCTCCTTCGTCTTACTCACATTAAGTTCTAGAAAGTTGTCATCGCACCAAACAATGAATTCTTCCAAAGCATCACCGTGAGTGTGCACCGGCCCGCTAAGGAGAGACAGCAGTGCAGTGTCATCAGAGAATTTGACAAGATAGTGACCCTCATGACCACTGCGACAACTGTTGGTATACAGGATAAACAGAAGCGGGGATAGAACACATCCCTGAGGTGAGCCGGTGCATGTGGTGGTTAAGTCGGAAAAAGTGCCATTGACAAGAACTCGTTGCTGCCTGTCGACCAAAAAGTGAATTATCCATGACACTAGCTGATGATCAAGGGAAAACTCGTCGAGGAGTCTTCGAGCTAGGATATGTGGCTGGATAGTGTTAAAGGCCGAAGAGGATGTTGATATCTTTATTTCGTTATGTTTATTTACATTTTCACTGTACCATTGTGTTAAAAAAAATTCATATTTCACCTTTCTTCTCTCCCTTGGGAGTTGCAACGTCATATGTGATTACATCCTTTGGCTGCTTCTTCTGCTTCTTTTTCTGAGAAAATGAAAAAAACAGTTGAATGGATGAATCTGATAATAAACAATTAAAGCTAAATAAATTCTGCAAAAAAAATGTTATTTCTTAATGGAACTCAAATGAAATGGTTTAAAGAAGAAAAAAAAATTAGGCTAAGTCCCAATATGTGATTTCTGGTCTTTTGTCCAGGCCTTTTTAGCCCATTCAAGTACACTATGGTTTTGTTTGTCTACATATAAAAGTGACATGAGTACTGTATAATATCTATAAGTATTGAACTCTACAAGCCTGTTCTTGAAAGTAACAAAGCACAGTGTGCTCACAACAAATTCAAGCAGTCTGTCCTATCTTTCCACTACTCTATTGGTTTTTATAAAAAAAACTGAGACATCAGTGGTGTTGCATCAAAGAACTTCCTGTTTTTATTTGTTCTATAATCTAAAATAATAGACTTTCTGGAGACTATAAGCATATGGTGATCCCATACAGTGGAGAGGAATATTTGTAAGTTTTAATTAGGTCACTTCCTAATCATCTATGCTTATGTGTTAGTAATCTTTGAGCACTGTAGTCTTTGTTAATTTGCTAGATCTTTCGATCCTGGTAGTTTTAGCATTTATCAGGTTTTTTTTAACTCTAAAAAAACTTATAACCATTAATGCGAAAGTCTTTGTAGTTATAGCTCAGCTGCACTGATACGCCCATACTGAATGACGTGGGTTAGGTGACTGATAAGGCTTATGGTTCCATATTTCTGGCTGTTTCCTTTTTTGGGGGGGAGGAATATAATTAGTGACTGTGTGCATTCTTTGGCCATTCCTTGCATTCCCAGACTCTTTGGCATAGGACATTCAGTTTCTTCCCCACCCTGCTTGAGCAGCTCAGCTGGCACATTATTGATACTTGACAACTTTCCTCCCTTTAAAGTATGTACAGCTCTTTTGACCTTATCCTGTAGGACTGATAGGTCTGCAGGTTCACTGTCTCTAGTCTGGTGATTTTGGAGGATGTTGGCATCGCTTTTCAGCTGGAAGATTACAGATCCTTGCAGTACTCAGTCCATCGGTTGAGTACAACATTGCTTTGTGTAAGAAGGTGGACACAGCTACCTTTAGTGACTGAGGTTGTGTACTGATCTGTCTTAGTGAAGGTCTTTACAAGTTGGTAGGCATTTCTTCTGTCACCTCATGCCATTCCATCTTCTACGTCCCAGCATTGGCTTTCAATCCAATTCTCCCTAGCTGGCTTCATCCCTTTCTTGATTCGGGTTTGTTTTTCTTTTTCCTCTTCAATGTCCTCTTTTGGTAACAGAGATCTAGGATATCACTCTATACTGTAATTCTTTAGTCAGTTGATTAAGCATTAAGTCACAGGTACATGGAAATCCTATTATTAAAAAAAACTGTTTATAATATTTGTAAAATATACTTCAGCTAACAAAAAAATCCTGATTATTTGTCATTAAATTTTTCATTCAAGCAACTTTCGATTTCCAATTTTCTATAAAGCATTAACGTCAACAAACGGAAAAGAAAAATAACATATGCATCAGTCGGGTTGTCACCGTTATATATCCTAGTTTACACACTCTTTCGATTTCTTACCTCATCCCCTTCAGGCTTTTTAGACTGCTGTGCTTGAATCTTGTCTTGTTTTGCCTTAAATTTTTCAAGTTTTTCCAATCTTTTTGCTTCTTTTTGCAATTCTTTAGCACTCTTTTGCCTCGGCAAATCGCCTGCTCCGGCATTTTCTGCTGTAGCAGACGATTCCCCGGTAGAAGGTCCGTTTTGCTCTGGTGTATCAGCCATTGTAAACAAATCCAACTTCAAGAAAGTTAAATATCTCAATTAAGAGTTAACTTTCAAAATAAATAACTTATATTGACCACGATTGCACAAACTTAACATCAGAAACAGTTGCACATGTGGTCAAATCATTGCGTGAGACATATCCAGAACGAGGCAAATTTGTGTGAATGTGTGCGTTCTTGTCTACGAAGCTCTTAATGCACAACTGCAAAAAGAAAATTCCTCGATGACATCAAAATATATTTATTTTTAAACAAAATATGTTAATCAGATTGAAAATGATAATGACACGACTCTCGTTGATATTTACTCCTTCCTAGCTTTTGTTAAATATGGCGGCCTCCTTGAAGTTTTTGTCTGCTATTCCGTCATCAGAATGTTTTATATTTATTCGGAATGCAAACTGCATTAATAGGTCTATAAAAAGTAAACCTTTGCGATCATTTTCCAGCTGTAAGAATTTCTTCACAGAAAAAATTTGTACAAGAAAATTAATAGTTGCCAGTTCTGTTGGTTTTGCGGGGGTCACTTTCGCAGTCCTTAAAAGTTGGGCGCCTGTGTGGCCGACTCTTGCAGCAGAGAGCAGACAGAAACCTGACTTCAAACCCTCGAAAAGCGTACGTATAAACTTCTTTGAATCGTGCGTTCATTTTACACCACAGATTTTAATATTAAATTTGTGCCACGGATAATCCCATTAAATTTCATTGCCCTCATTCTCTTCATTGAAGCTTTTCACGCTCTCTACTTCACTCTCTATTTCGTGGATCTTGAGGAGTAGGTTGATCTCTTGTCTACAATTTAACTCCTGCTCCGTTCATTTTTTTTTATTTTTTTATTTTTTTATTTTTTTCTTACCGTTATGTTGAGCGCTCCTTGATGGTGGAAAGTCAACATGATTATTATTGTTGTTATGAATAATATTACAAAATAATAATCAGATCAGCATTTGGATATTAGCAAATGTAACTATTGTTTGCATTTATTTATAATTCTGTTTTGCAGATTCGGATTGAGACAGATAACTCAGGATTGAAGCTGACTTTATTTCAGTTTCAAACATGCCCATTCTGTTGCAAAGTTCGAGCTGTGCTAGATTACTATGGGTTGTCATATGACATTGTGGAAGTCAATTCTGTCACCAAAAAGCAGATAAAGTGGTCTAACTACAAGAAAGTCCCAGTCCTTATAGCAGATGGCATAGGTGAATCTGGATATCTGGTAAAATCTAAACTGTCATCTTTTTTCCTAAAACAGTTTATTATGAGTAAATAATTAGGTGTTCACTACATGGCACAGTGAGTATAGTATTATGGTGTTCCTGTATTAACCTCACATATATATCTCATTGACTCTTATGGCTATGGAAGAAAGATGGTTGGTATGGTATTACAGGAGAAAAATGAAAATGGTAATTAATGATGCTAAATTATATACACCTATTAAAATGTTTGAAAGCAACGATGGGATTTCTACATGTGGGTTCTATGTATGTGTGGCTGTCTAGTGAGTTATGAAATTATTGAACAAATGCAAGGTATTAGAAAGTACCTTTGCTCTTGCATATGTAGCATTGCTTGTTTCTTCTGCTGTTACAGGTGCATACCCAAAAAAAAAAAAAATCACAAGCAAAGTAGCAAGTGACAGTGAACAGTTTAATTTTATGGGGCACATCATGTGCAGGTGATGTGCCATTTTATGCCAAAATGGTTAGTATGGTTGTGATTTGTCTTTTTTTTATTTTTGAAATTTGTTAATATAGTCTTTTCTTTTTTCAGCAACTCAATGATTCTTCCGTAATTATCAGTGTGTTAGAATCCTGGAGAAAAGATCCCTGCCAATCACTACAAAAACTTCTTGAATGCTATGTAGTGATAGAGAGTGAAGAAAAAGGAAAGAAAGTCTATGAGTATCCAAATAAGTACTTTATCATGTTGATGGAGAAAGAAGATGCATCTTCAAATCCAGCACAACGCCAGTAAGTAATATATTATAATATAATGATAAGGTTGTAATAAGGCACTGAGAGATCCTCTAAGGAAAACAGATGGCACAATAGCTTATGTATCAGTTGACAAAAGTTAGAATAGAAAGACAAATGTGACCCTCCACGACTGAGTCTTAAGTCGCACGGAGCAGTTTTGTGCTCGAGGCCCCGAAAGGTGATAGGGGTCAATTTTGTGCAGTTTGACTTTTCTTTAAAAATGGATTCCTTGGTTATTAAACTATCAGGACAATACACTGCTATGTTAAAATAAAAGTTAGAAATCGACTTAAAATATGTTTTAATCGAGGTACCCTACTGCGATCCGTACTGCTTTCAGACGAAATTCAAACGCTGTTTCCATACTGTTTCCCAGTCATAACTCATCGTGTTATACCTTGACAGAAAGCACAGAGTCAGTACGTTTAACTTCTTCAAAGAACAATTCAAATATTAACCGATAAAAAGATTTGTCTGCAAACGTTTAGGAGTAAACAGACCCGGTTGGCCATCTTGAGGCTAATCTTTGAACCCGCTTTTCTCAAAGTGGCCGCCAATGTACTTTCACACTTCAAACGTTTATAACTCATTCAATGTTAGGACTAGAACAACAACTTTTGCATCAAAAGAAAGTTTAGAACCTGTACTTTTTAAAAATATGCAATTTAGCATATCTGAAATTCCCGACTTAAGACTCATTTCGTCATGGGGGGTCACAAATAGAGTAATTAATTTACATATTTGTTATTAATTGTATGATATTCATGATCAGAAAATGTAGGACAGTTGTCCTACAGAGTGATTTTTTAAAATTATTTTCTAAAATGACACTGTCTCAGTAGCTGACTACAAGCATAGTAGGCCATACTAGTGTGCACATTATTTTATTTTGTAGCGGTTATCTTCTTCTTGACGATATACTACAGTTCACGATTATCTTGGCATTTTAAATACTTTTTTTTATTTTTGCAATGGTCAGATACAGATATCTACTCTCTGTAATTGTCTAAAGATTTATATTCCTGTTGTGTAAATCAGGTGTGTACTGGTTTGCAAGTAAATGTATTTGTTTATATCTGTATTTGTACATTCTTTGCTTTTATGTTCGGGTGGCATTTTGTTTTGCATAATGGAGATTATTGAAAACAGTAGAAAAAAAAATTTATTTTCAGAGAAGAGCGTAAGTGGAGAAAGTGGGCTGATGATCACCTGGTCCACATGCTGTCTCCGAATGTGTATCGCTCCCCATCAGAAGCTCTGCAAGCATTCCGATATTTTTCAGAAGTTGGAGAATGGGAGAAAAACTTCTCCAGCCTAGAGAGATGGATTATCATTTGGACAGGGTCAACTGTCATGTATCTTTTGGGGAAAATGTTGAAGAAAAAGTGAGTAAATTATATTTTCCCACTTTTTGGTGGTAAATCCCATTAACGTGATGTATCAGCAGTTTGAAAAAAAAAAGCACCATAATCAAAAATGTTTAACATCTGAAGTATTTTCAATTCCTTTATAATTCTAAAATGAGTAAAAAAAACAATATCCACCATTTTGAAAAAAATTGATTCTTTGCTTGCTGCTTATGGAGAATGATGTGTTTGTTGAATTATCTGTAGGAAGTTTTCTTGAGATGTTTTCATTCTTCTGTTGTAGATTTTGTTAAGCACTTACACATGTGTTGGGGATGCTGTTGCATTAAAATCAAAGTCTGTAAAAAAAGACAAAAAGCATGACCCTATAAACATACTTTGTAATTTTGTTTCCTGTTTGATTGATCTAGTGCTTTTCCACTGATCTGCTTCATTAATGTCTTTGGGGGAAAAGTTGTTAAAGAGAGGTAACTGAAGAAGAAAACATAAAGTGATAGATACTTTTAGAAATATTTTGTAAATCCGTGTGAAATTTTGTTGTGTTGAATGGTTCATTTTTATTAATTACCTTACAGGTATCATTTAAAGGATGATGTCCGTGAATCATTGTATGATGCCTGTAGAGAATGGATGCTTGCTGTTGGCACAGACCGCATATTCATGGGTGGAGACCAGCCAAACTTAGCCGACTTGGTAAATAAAAAAAAAATATTCATGTGAAAATGACCAGCATCAGTGAAAATCAAACAAAAGCACATAGTTTATGCAATTCTGTGCCATTTTGATGAGAGATTATAGGCTTTGATATGCATGGTTAATTCCTGAAGGTACTCAAAAAAATAACACTTTGAGAAAGAAAAATTTAAAAGAACTGGAACCATAAAAAGAGAATTAAAGGGTCAGAGGCATAGATAAGGATTTCTAACTGTCTTTCAACTTGCAGATTAATCACAATTAGAGCAAGGTTTATTTTTCCATTTTAGCTGATTGTGTTTCTTCTCTAAATCTGCATCTTGTTCCTTTGTTTCATGTTTTCATTTTGTCCAGTTAGTAAATGATTCTCATTTTCTCTAATCTAAAGGCAGTCTATGGTGTGCTGAATGCTATAGAAGGTTGTCAAGCATTTCAAGATGTCCTTGATTGCACCAACATTGGACCCTGGTATAGAGCTGTTCAGAAAATGGTCAATTCGCATGCAGGTTCTCATCCACTTAGCACCTATGACATTGCACAGTTTCCTTAGTCTGAGAGGTTTTTTTGAATTGCTACTGTGGTCAGTGTATATTTCAGGATATTTTAATGTTGCAATGAACCATTTGGGATTCCTAGAGCTTACTTTTCTGAGCAAATATTAAATTGTTTTGAGGACATGGTAGGATCGCTTGCAAACATGAAACAGACATTTTCAGCATTTTGGCTGGTTTGTTAGGAATGGATATGGCCCTTTATTTGTTGTTTTTTGTTTTGTTAATATTACTGGGCTTCTTGAGTACAGCTAATTCTTAAACAATGTTTTTATGTGGACATTTCTAATGCTCCTTGCTAATGCCATTAACAGTTTTACTGGCATTTTTTTTTTTAAGTTTGTAATGGTAAAAGCTTTAATTGCTCTGTTAAAAAAAATAGAGAAAGTTAATACCTGTAAAGTTACCGAAAAAGATGTAAATGAGCTAGTGAAACAAAGGACTATCTGGATTTAAGCATTTCAGCTTACTGAGGCAAGGTGTTTTATGCTGTCCTGTAAATTTTTTTTCAAGGGACAAATCCCCATTATATAAACATGTGGTCTTCACGAGAACAATAAAATATGGTAAATTTCATATTGAGAAATCTTGTAAATTAGGCACTCGCTACCTCTGTCTTGTACTTGGAAACTTTTCATTTATGTGTTTCAGATGTTTGTATTGCTGCTTGCACGTCATTTTTTTTTTCTTTTTTTTATCGTTGTATTGGTCTTGCAAGTTCTACTGTGTTTTTAAATGAACTGTTGCTCATTGCTCATTTATAGCTCACATTTGTAATTTCTTTAACAAATAGGTGGCAACTGATTGAATTCAAGCAATCTTATAAGGAAAGAATAAAGCTATTGATGGTGAAAGAAGCTGGTGTTATTTTACAAGGTATGCTAGCCTGGTCTCCTGCATATTTTTACTTTACATTTGTGAACTAAGACCAAAAGCATCTCTTTGCAGCACATCTTTAATTGGTGTTTAATTGCTACTAACACTAAGTCATCTGAGTAGAGTTTATAAATACCATACTGGAATCCCAAGCTTATTTAGAGGTTCTAAAGAAAATTGAAAAAAAAAATTAGAATAAGGGGGTTGCCTTTCGTACACAGTGGGTATAAACATTCTTACATGCTGCACAGATTAAAGCCTTTAAACAAGTCAAATATCTTGTAGTTATGAATACAAGGTTGAGTTTTTAAAAACTTATTTTTTGATAATGTCTTAAGTCTTTTTGAAATTTTGAAACTTTAATTTCTAATTTAGCAAACAAATAAAATATAAAAAGTTGAAAGAAAACAAACTTTATGGCTGCTTCTATAAGGTACAAAATCACAGAGAGATCTCCCAAAAGCCTGCGTAAGTCCAAGTATCTGACTGCTGAATATATAAATGTAACTAAATGAAGGTCTTTGACTTCTTCTGTCACTGTTATCTATACTTTTATGATGTCACTCTGCTGCCAGAAGCACCTTGTCCTGAGTCAGGGGGTGTACCATCAGATCTGCCATTTAGTTCCTGAAGCTCTCGTTGAACTTCTTTGCTATCTGCAAGAAGGGCTTTTAGTTTGGTGACCAAATCATCATTACGTGCTTCCAGATCATTTAGACAGGCATTTAGCTGGTCCAGCTGGTTATCCAAAGCCATGTATTCTTCATCTGAAATATATTAAAAATTAGAACTGTAAGTTTCTTTTGGTTCTTCTTAACACTGAAATGTATTTTCTTTTTCAAAAAATTTAAAATAGCAAGATCAATTCACACATATTTCACTCTAGTGTCTTTCGTGAACATACAATAATAATAATAAACACATTTATACGACGCCTTTATCCAGCAAGACTCAGAGTGATTTACAGTAAGAGTGCACTTGTATAGCCTGCATCACTGTCAAAAATATAAGATCAGTGCACTGCACAGGAAGATCAAATAACGGTCCAATAAAGAAACACAACACAAAGATAAAGTGGTGATGTGACACAACAGCACAGCAATAATTGAGTTTAGAAAACCAAAGACACATTTAGATTTTGCATTCAGCTTTATTTCTGTATCTAAAATAAGCTCAACACCACACAAAAGATAAAAATCTATCCATAACGAGTTGTTATACACTGCATGAACTTGCTGATTTTGTCACTGACGATCAGTTAGGAATTTATTTCGTTGACAATGTTATATTTAAAAAGAAAAAAAAATGCTCTCACCTTCCTCGAAATCATCAATTTCATTTTCTGCACTGATCTGAACACTTTCTATCGAGGGTATTTCTTCACTGTCACCAACAAATTCTTTTGGATTGGCTTCACTATCTTCTCTATCCTCTCCTTCGGCCATTTTGTAGTCATGTGATCAGAGTTAGGTCCACATGTTCTCCTTTTTTTGTTAAAGAAGACTTATTTGCCTAAAGATATTGAATTTATTCTATTTACCTCTTACGTTTAGTGATCTAATCTTTAAACAGTTAAAAAGAAAATATTGAATATTGAACCATGTGACTTATACCCATGGTACATTACCGAACGCCATCTTGAACGCTTGTAAAAGGAACAAAGACGTAAGAATTTATGCGCACGTATTCTTTTCATAAATGTATATTTGTTTCTGTTTATTTGTTTAGATTTTTTGCAGCCTCATAAACGCCCAAGTTAAACCTTATCATTTTAAAGCCGATTTAATATGTGTCTTTTAAATTTATTTCAAATGCTTAACGCGCGTGCACGAGCGCCATTTTCTTATTCTAACTAAATACACGACATCAAACTAGTACGAACTAATAACAGTTATTATAGTCCGTAAATATGCAAGGTACTGCTTATTTTCGATAGTTTTTAGTTGTCAATATTATTAAGGTAGGTGCAAAATCAATTTTATTGACTGTTAAAGCTCGATGCGCGACAGTACATATAAAATGATTAAAGGAGTGGTTGGCCAACATCTTGAAATAAGAAATCTGTGTTTCATACAAAAGGGAAAATTGTTAGTGTTGTTAATTTGTACTGATTTTACATAACATTGTGGTATTTGTATCGTTTTAAGGATACTAAGAGGGAAATAATACGTTACTTAACACGCATCTGTACCATTGAGGGTAACATGAGCTGTGACGACTTTTCCCCTCTTTATTAAATAGTCAATCACAATGGCTGATGATACCGCAGAAGAAAACATCTTGGACTATGAGGATGAGGAAAATGAAACTCCTGTTGATGGAGCAGCTGGCGATGGTCCTGCCAAAAAAGATGTTAAGGGCACATATGTGTCTATTCACAGTTCAGGCTTCCGTGATTTCTTGTTGAAGCCAGAATTGCTGCGTGCTATTGTAGACTGTGGGTTTGAGCATCCATCAGAGGGTAAGTAACTTGCAAAACTGCTTTGGCCACACACTCAGATGTTATTTAGATGAAGAATTATTGTAAAACTTTTTGCTAGGATTAGTTTATCCGTAATGAGTGCAACAAAAGTGGTATAACTTGTTAAAAATTGTTTTCCTTTTTATGTAATGTATTTAATGATTATTGTTGATGCTGTCTCTTGCAGTTCAACATGAGTGCATTCCACAGGCAATTTTATCAATGGATGTGCTTTGCCAGGCCAAATCTGGTATGGGCAAGACGGCAGTTTTTGTTCTTGCTACTCTTCAGCAACTGGAGCCTGTTGATGGACAGGTAGTTAACTCACCTTTATGCAGTGTATACCTTGCCAACATTATCCTGTCTTGAGTATTATGAAGTTACAATTAGCACGTTTAAACATTGATTATTATTTTACCTAATTTTAGCTTTTTATGATGTACTACATTGGTAGGTACTAGCTTGTGTGTTTGTTTGCTATAAGTGCTTTTCTATTTCACTAGGTCTCAGTGCTTGTAATGGCACATACTCGTGAGTTGGCATTCCAAATCAGCAAGGAGTATGAGCGGTTCAGCAAATACATGAACAACGTTAAAATTGCTGTTTTCTTTGGAGGCATGCCAGTTAAGAAGGATGAAGAAGTACTCCAGAAAAACTGCCCTCACATTGTGGTTGGCACTCCAGGCCGTCTTTATGCCCTTGCCAAAGCCAGGACGCTGTCACTGAAGAACATCAAGCATTTTATCTTGGATGAATGTGACAAGATGTTGGCAGATCTTGGTGAGTAGAAAAAAGTTTAAGTTCCTTGTGGTAAGAATTCATTCATATTCTTTATGACAGTTTTTACTGTCCTGGTCATTTGGAAAAAGGAGAGGAAGTTGCAGTTTGTAATGCAAACAGTAATGCCTTTTTGCTTTCAGTCCCTGACGGGAATTTTTAGCATGTCAGGCATAATCGTGCCTTGTTGGTATACATTCTTTGTTCTGTACTTTTTCAGACATGAGACGTGATGTGCAAGAGATATTCCGCATGACTCCACATGAAAAGCAAGTGATGATGTTTAGCGCCACCCTGTCCAAGGACATCCGCCCAATCTGCAAGAAATTCATGCAAGACGTAAATACACCTCTTGGCTACTACCTGTATCACGACTCCAGATCCCTATTTCACCCAGCCCCGATTTGCTGTAGTGCTGGCGGGGGCTGATCCCTTGTTGGCCACCTGCTGCCTCACCAGCTGTCTGCGGCCTGTCTCCTTTGTCATCATTTTTGTCCTTAAACCAATGCCAACATGTGCAAATGTGCCAGCCTTCAATATCAGGATGACCGAATCTAAATTCTTCTAAAATAGGTCGAAGCCGCACACAATATTCGCGCATTATTCAGCGCTGTTTAGCTTGCTGCAACCAGGATAGCAATATATTTTTAAAATGTCAGATGCTTTAATGACTAAACAAAAAAGGGGGAACATTTCAAATTTACATTCTGTCAGCCAAAAAAATTCTTTGTCATTTTTACAAATAAGTGAACAAATTTGATATTTTGGAGGTTAGTGTCCGTGGGCAGCAATAGATATGTCTCACCATGAAGCTTCGAATTACTTTGGTAGTGTACAGAGCTTTTAACTGTCCTATTTGGAATACGTTATGGTGTATTTACATGCGCAAATACATTACTGAAAAAAACTAAAATTATGGCTTGGGCCTGTTGTCCACCATGATCTATTCAAATTAGAAGTTATATTTAGCAGCATCTCATCGTTGCTAATAGGTAGAGATCTTAAACATCACTTGCATTCTGATAAGCTAGAGTCTAAGAGAGATGGAGGCGCAAAATTCCTTAAGCGCTGAACGCTGGGGATATTGTGTCTCTGCTGTGTTAAGCAGACTGATAGATAACTCGGTCCACCAAGTGTGCACATAGTAGGATAAGATTAAAGCATTAAACGATATCTGCTTTGGAAACCCCTCATTTCGTGGATATCAGGACTGTTCATTTGTACGACCATAGGGAACATGGTGAAGAGTGCGTTATTTTATTTCTCGGTCAGTAAGTTCTTCTAATAAAAATTCTTTTGAAACGAAAGAGGTTCCGTAAGATAGGTGGAAGTACTTGTACACAATATTAGGTCAGATTGAAAGCATCTCTACTCTTACAAATGTTTGGAAACCTCCACCTCCTGAGATTTCTCCCTGCAAGCATTACATCTCTATTTTGCCCTGGTTGCTGATGGGCGAACTTTTTTTTTTTTTTTTTTTTTAGTAAAGTAGGAAATTTACAACATCAGTTCTACTCAAGGCACAAACTATCCTCGTGCGCTAAACGCTGGGGGTGTAGTGCCTATAAAATGTCCATTACATGCATGAAAACATAACAACACCACCCTTGCATCCTCTACCTGCGATATGCATTGCAAGATCAAGTAGAGCCGTCATCGTCTTCAATCCAATGGAGGGCAGAAAAGCTTTCTGCATGTATTTGGCTCCCAGTTTGCCTGTAGCAGCTGGAAGGGTCTTCTGCTTGCCCATGCCTGCCATGGTTTGCTTCCATCCGTTCAGCCTAACTGGGTAGAGGCACAGTCTGCGTTCCCACTTTGAGGGATCTGCACCTGTCTTGGGGTTGGAGCGATCCTGGTGGTCGTCTGCTTGGCCTCCGTCATCGGCGCCCATATTCTGAGTTCTTTCTTCAGGTGAAAGGTGCAGGATGCTGTGCAAACTTTTGGAAAATGGTGAAGCACATGTTGGTATAAATAATTCTGCAGACTCGTGTTTTCCATGCCCAAAGTTTTTTTCTCTTTTTTTTTTCTTTTGGAGCATCCTGCATCTTTCATGTTATGGTCTGTTTTTATTTTAAAGTGTTAAAATATTTAAAAGTTTTATAGCAGTGTAGAGTATTTTTTGAAAATTTCTGGGTGTTACATTGTGTTCATATTTTTATTTAAAGTTATGTGCTTACTGTTAATAAGATAATTGTTAATGCAAATTTTTCCTGAAAAGGCTGATCTGGTAGTTGATTACTTGATGTAAAAAAATGTTTTCTTATAAAAATGAGAGTTTTTAAATTAAAGAATGTAGTAGTAATTTGATAGGTACATTGGTCGTGTGCATTGACATAACTTGCAGCCCATGGAAGTTTATGTGGATGATGATTCCAAGCTCACCTTGCATGGCCTGCAACAACATTACGCAAAGCTGAAGGATAATGAAAAAAATCGCAAACTTTTTGAATTGCTTGATGTGCTGGAGTTCAACCAGGTATTAACCCTTTTATAATCTGTTTTAACAAACAGCAGGAAAGTCCTTTTAGCACGTGCCTTGTTAAAGCATGATTACCCTTCTCTAATTTTTTTTCAAGGATTAAGAAAAGTTTTGTTATCCCAAATTATTAAATTGCTAAGTTCATTGTCGGATTTTTTTCTGGCAGTTTTGATCAAAGGCACAAGTGGGATCATTGTAGAGACGTCATGTGTGTGCTTGCATTATTAGAAAATGTTCATTTTCCATTTAACAGGTTATAATCTTTGTGAAAAGTGTTCAGCGATGTATGGCACTTGCACAGCTGCTGCAGGAACAGAACTTCCCAGCCATTGCTATTCATCGGCACATGACCCAGGAAGAAAGGTAGCACATTCATAAGATGTAAACATCATTGTGCAGAGCGGAACTGGCTACAAACTAAACGCTTTTAATGATCTCAGGTGGTATCTTGCCACCATGGAAATTGTCTTTAGAACATTTTAATGTAGTTCTTTACTAAACAATTTCATAGAGAAAAAGCAATATTTAAATTATAGGGACTAATCTTCATGGATGTGGGCTAATTCTTCAGATGTCTGTTTCAGATTGTCACGGTATCAGCAGTTTAAAGATTTCCAGAAGCGCATACTTGTTGCAACGAATCTATTTGGTCGTGGCATGGATATTGAGCGTGTTAATATTGTCTTCAATTATGACATGCCTGAGGACTCCGATACATATCTCCACAGGGTTGGTGTCTTTTATCGTCTTAAAGTAGTTATTAATTGTGATTTTTTCTTTCAGGCATACTAACTTGACAGTTAAATTGCTTGGTATTATGCTAAAAATTTAAACATTGCAGGTTGCTCGTGCTGGTCGCTTTGGCACAAAGGGTCTGGCCATTACATTTGTGTCTGATGAAAATGATGCTAAAATCCTGAACGATGTCCAGGAGCGCTTTGAGGTCAACATCACAGAGCTTCCAGATGAGATTGACATATCATCATACAGTAAGAAGAAAATTGGTTTAATTAAAATGAAATATTTTGCACTTCACTGTTAATGCTAGAATGATGGTTATTGCTGGTATCTGTTTAGTAGCAGCATGTGGTTAATTGCTTCCAAATGAGATCTATGAGCCATGTTTCTATACCAGAATCTGCCAGGTAGGCACTTGCACAATTTCTTGATGCATCCTTCACATAGGCAGCTTCATACCCCCCCCTCCCTTTTTTTTTTTTTTCTAAGATAGGTTCTATATTTTCAAGGTACAATTCTACAATTTATGGGGTAAAAAGTAAATATATATTTTTTTTTTTCCTTTTCCAGTTGAAGGACGATGAGGCAGCACAAGCAAACCATGTTCATTGTGCAGCAGCACTTACAGTTGTATTTTAGTGTCATAATTACTTTGATCTTGAAAACTTGTATTTCTGCAACAAATGGACAAGTAGATCTAGTTCGCTTTTAATGATTTTAGCAGTAATTTTGTGAGAAAGCAATGGAGAGAATGTTTGTTATCTATGCTGAATAAATGTTACAATCTTTGGTGAAGTGTTTTACTTAAAACAATATTGTAAATTACTGGACTTCTGCAAGGTTACGTATGTGCGGGGCTGTTAATTGATCAGTATTGAAATTGAATGAAGTGTTTAACTGGGTTGGCATATTTGTTGAACGGATGTTTACTAACTTCATATTCATTGATTCATATTTTCTTTTTAATCGCAACACTTGCATACAAATCCGACGAAGGTTTAGTAAACCACAGTTCAGATGAAAATTCAGATGAAAATAATGAACAGAATGTTATTTTCACCACAGATGTGCTAACAGAACGCAAAGTGTTACTTTCTGATATTGGTGCAACGTTTTGCAAGATAATAAACTCTATTACGAAAGTATTTTGAACATCTACAGATAATGCAATACCAATGAGACAAGCTAGATATCATTCAAGCAAATTTATTTGTACAATTTCACATGTAGCAAACAATGGTACACTAAAAACAGTTCTCTTGTGGAATGCTAAGACTTGGGGGGAAAAAAAGCCAGCCATACAAAATAAGCTTTTGACATAGGAAATTCAGGTCAATGTTTTACAGGCCCTTAATCTGCCACAAGTCTAGATGCAAACAAATAGCGAAACCAGCACAGTGCCATACTTGAACACGTTCATAGTCTATTACAGATGTCAATGAATGCAAGCAATTTCTTAAGAATGCATCTTTTACTCTGCATCCATCATAAGTGTTTTACAAAAAAAAAAAAGAGAGAGAGAAGAAGTTCCTCTTTAAACAGAAATGACACAAGTGAATATGTGGCTTGAACACAAGGTATGAAAATGTCAAAAGTCATACTTATGTCTTTGCATCTAAAATATTATTTCTACTGAGTGGACCAGTTTTAACTGTATCCGAACTTTGGCAAATGAGAGCCTGTTTAAAATTTATAATCTGCAGATTACCCAGATAGAAATAGTTGTGACAGTCACTCAAAAAAAAAATTCTTGTATGACACTTTTAAAAATTTGTTAAAAGACAAGCTGCTGCAATGCCGGTCCACCCTAACAAAACCTATCTGACAGGTCATGAGATCCACAACAGGTTTTATTGGCAAGCTTCTACATGCCAGAATACTCGGTGTATGAATGTGTTGGTGAAATAGAGTTTCATCACTAAAGACAAGGATGTAGATCCATGATTTGTAAACTTACACAGCATGATGCTTCACTAGAAGGTGGTTGACTCGTATTCTGCTTAACAATCTACACTGAATAAGGGAGCTTCTAGAATTCATTATCCAACATCACTGTTCACTGTTCTAGATCGTGATTTTACAGTAGGTATGGAAAAGAACCTGGCTGAAGATCTCTTTAAACCAAATGGGCTGTTCCACTAGCAAAATGGTTATTTATGTAATAGCATTATTTTGTCAGAAATTTGCGCTTCGCCATTTTCAACTGTGAAGTTCATTGTGCACCATGTCGAGACCAAATAATATCTGGCACTTAAATAAAAGCAGTGGGCAATCTACAGCTTAAAGAGAACACACACATCTGCATGGAAAACATCAAAATTTAGGACTAAATAAGGAATAGGCAGGCATCTTATGATAAATCAAAATTTGAGATTTAAATAGTTCAGACATGTACCATCCTTAACACACAGCAAATGAACTTGGCTCATTGGCCATAAGTTGTAAGCAGTTCCCAGACCACAGGCGTGAAAAAAAGTTAATTGCAGACATTTGCAGTTTGACAGTGGACACATTTTACCCCAACACTGTCACATAAAGGTGGTATCATCATAGCTTGATTTGTGCTTGGTTCTTGCCTCAAACAATTCACGTATAAGACTGGCCTTTTCCTGGTCAAGCTTTGCAATTTTATCTGACCTCTCTCTTACCTCCTGCAAAACAATGCACTTGATAAAAATGCATCACTGCATTCTTTCACATGCATCTTGAGAAGGACACATTCAAAAAAATTATAACTTCAACAGTATTTAGTAATGTGTCTATCACTCTTAATATAACTGCTTTCTTAAAACTTGACAGGTGCAGTGCAGATCGCAGTTACCCAAGGCATGGGCAAGAACACATGCATCTATAAAACATGAACCTCCACCTATGTCCTGAACTTACTGCAAATACACCCACACATTTAATATAACAGCAAAGTTTCAACGAATCTTGTCCATTTGTTTGGATCTACCTCTTGAGTTCCCAAGGAGTGCATGCACTTAGTATGCAAATTATTCCTGTTGAAAATTAGCATTTTAATGAGCTTTCTACTGTAAACCTAATAAGTTACTGACTACAATGAGATTTAGTACTGGGACACTGGGCTTACCTACAAGAGGAAAGTGGGTGAAAGCAAAAATTATTTCAAAAATACTTGTTTTCAAATTAAAATATTTAATGAGTCCCTGGTAAAATATCAGTCTGCCAGACAACTCTGCACTCCATCTAATGAATGTCTCTTAAATATTCCTGTCACCAGAACACAAGGACAGGAGTTATAGCTATCTGTGACGTGAAACAACTCTCTCGCTGCCCATATCTGCCACCTACCCACTACTGAATCCTTTCAATGCACACTGAAAAAGCCCACCTTAAGCATTACTCGTAACACAAATCTAGTCCATTTTCACACCCTTAACCCCTTACTGCGACTTCCCAGCTCATCTTCCTTTTAATTTCTCCTAGTGAGATAATAAAGTTAAATTGAATTGAATTGAATTGAATTTTGCAAAATCACAATCTCTCAATCCTTGCAACTTGGTTCCTCTTTGTATCTTCTGTTGTTATTTTTTTTAAATTCATCGCTACTTTTGTTTATTCTTCTGTACTTCATATTTTGCTTGTTCTTGTCTTTCCGATGTTGTCCGTCCGTGTCTCATTAGTGTGCTTAAGCACTGTAAGCATGCTCCTTAAGAGTGTGATTATGCACTATACAAATACCATTTTTTAAATTACAATAAAAAACAATATTTTTATCAGAAAAACATAACGTTATTGAGTTTTGTGAAAGTAAATGGTACCCATGGTTAGCTCGTCATTTGTACTTTACTTCATTTGTGTCTGTGTCGCATCAATAGAAATATGCAGCACAAAATATCCATCAACATTGAAATGAAGTAGTTTGAATCATTTGCAAATTACCACACAGGTACCTAGGTTCACTTTAATTCTGCTGAATCAAAAGTTGCCACTTTGTATGAACTAACTGCCAGCTGGGCAGACCCAACACTGTTTAAAAAAATCTGACAGGTTCGGTTACAATGGTGGTTACCCAGGCAGACATGGAATATAATGCTAATGCAGCATGACTTGATATTTTCTGTGCAAAATGTGATTATTTTTTGTTCATTAGAATGACAAATGGTAGATTATTAACATTAAATAGAGTCGAGCTAGTAACAATGCAGACATTTAAAGCACATGGGTCCGAGTGAAAAGTGCATGTAATTTTAAATTAGGATCACCAGAAAGACAAATAACAAACATTTTGTGAATATTTAATAAAGAAGCAACTGAGCACCAGAAAACAAAAAACAAACCCAAAGCACTGCATGACTTGAGTATGTCAAAAGGTAACATGGTAGACAAAAACCAGGAAGACCCCCAAATAGCTGTTAAGTGGCTTGTACCTTGTATAGTATTATAAATGTCACATTTTGACAAGCCAGAACCATCTACTCGTTCTACATTTTCCCAGCCATACAAGCCAGCATTAAACTTAGAACAATCTAGTTCTGCATCTGGAGAGTGAGAATCATGACATATATTTTCTTATAAGCAAATTAATGTCTTGTGTATAGAGCTAATTGACAGTGTTAATATAAATTGAAAAATATAAGAGTTATCACTGCTCAAAATTTAACCCAAATCTGTAGATCAGAAATTAAAGCTGTTTTAAGTTGTTACACTTAAATTTCTAATTTTTCTGCCTGAAAGACTGATAATTTTTTTTTAATATTTCCATCACCACATATCACAAAAGAGGCCTTATAAGTTTGTAGAAAAAATTAGCAGAGTACAACATTGTGGTTAATTTGAAATAAATTGTTTGCCACGAAAATTTAGTCTTTGAAATAGAGTACTTGAAATATATTGGTTCCATGGAAAATGATCACGAGTGAAACTAATATTTCCAGACTTTGATGTCTTTTTTCCTAGTATTTTTGCACCTTGTTTTTCAATCACTTCAGTTAACAGTGTTCTCAAATACATGGTGATTTCTAAGAATTCAAGATGCTGTATCACACAGCTTCAAACATGGTCTGATATAGTTTTGGCTGCAATGCAAATCACGAACTTGAAATAGTAATCTCTTGAGAACTAATTAAAGAGTCTCACCATTTGTTTTGTTTTCCTAACATTTTTTGTACTTTCAAGTGAAATTTAAAAAAATTTTCATTTTTAAAAATCTAATTTTGTCTAGCAGTACTATATAATTTTGACTATCAATTTCTGTTTTGGTGGCAGTGGCTGTCATCATACTTATGTCAACTGATCTAAGAAATCTTCCTGAAGTGGTCGACAAGATTTTAATAATCTGCTGTTCACTATAAAATACATGATCACTGTGAAATCAACCCAAATTCACTAACAGACTGACCTGTGTAAGACGTCTATTTTGTTCTTTCAGCATCTTAATTGTTGCATCACTAGAATGAGGGCTCAGCGTTGAGGTGACAGCAAGATTCATATGTAGGGGAAAACCCTGCACAGAACATTCCGCAACATCAACTCTTCATGTGCAAGATATTTTAGAGGTAACATTGCAAGTGTTGAAGAAGTAGACAAGAATACAAACCTTTTCTGAGCTCTCTACAAGGGTTCGCAGCTGCATGTTGACCTCTGCAATGCGAGCTTTCTGGAAATTCATACGCTCCTGGTGGGCCTCCAGTGAGTTATCCTGTGCAAGATCAGAGGAGGAAGTGAGCTGAGAAAAACTACCAGTTTACCATCACAGTTACAGGGACAGTGATGGATGAGCACAAATACATTTTTATGCCCTGTGTGGCTGGCGATCATATTTCGTTCATCCCTTTAGAATATAGATCTGAAGTAATTCACATTTGATGCTGTAATTTTTTCAGACAATATACGTATTACTGTAACACTGTTTTTCAAAAATAGTGTGTAGCTTAATTATACTTTTACAGATGAAAACACAAGACATTCTGGAGAACTAAAGACAGGAAGGGTGACATCTGTTTAAGTGGTAAGTCTCACTCACATTGTAGTTAACCTTGCCCAGCATTTTTTGCTTCTCTTGCACAACTGTAATCTGCCGAAGGTACCAGTCTCTTGCCACATCTACCATTTCTAATCCCGTCTTCAGCATAGTAGCCTCCTCTTCCAACTGCTGCATGCGTTTTATCTATACATCATAACCATATTGACTTTTAAAGGGATTGTAGAGGCAAAATAAAACTGCTTAGAATTTCTTAAAGAGTATGATCAGTTTGAATCTCTTCTATTTTTGTGACTGTTCATGTGGAAAAAGTTGAATGTTTTATAGGATGTTGTGTTGTCCTCCGATGACGTCATCTCGATCCCAGTCTGAACTAATGCAACGATATGGTTAATTGCTCATAGCCATCTTGATTGTTATTACTAATTCAACTAATGACACACCACCAATCACGAGTTCAAATCCTAAAAATGACCGACACTTCCCCTCCCTCGCCAACATCACACAGCACGTCACAGACGGGCTTTTTGTTAAATATAATAAAGATTTTTATAGGCAGTGCACAGCAGAGCTAAAATGATTGTATAAAAGCTGACACATAGCATGCAGGAAGTAAGAGCCTTAATTTCTTCTTATTCCTTTTGGACCCCAATGGAGCATAGGTCCACAACTAACCACACCAGCGGATCCAGTTCTGGGCAGCCCATCCCAGTTGGGTCCACATCATGCCAGCAGCCTCCGCCTCTCTGTGGACCAATCTCCTCCATGTATCTCTGGGTTTCCCAACCCTTTGCCACCCGTGGGTTCCAGCCCAGAGCTTGTTTTGTTAAATCGTCGGCTGTCTTTCGCAAGGTGTGACCCACTTCTGCTTTTTGATATCTTGGCTGGCAGGTTTTTGGTTGGTTCTCTCCCATATAACTGTATTGGAAATCTTCTTGGGCCATCTGATGTTGAGGATGTAGCGCAGACATCTGTTGACGAATGTCTGAATCTTACTTGTGATGGTGTTTGTCACAGATCATGTCTCGGATCCATATAGAAAGACTGACTTAACGTTTCCATTGAAGATGCAGATCTTGATGTGTAGAGATAAAGCCTTGCAGTTTCAAGAGCCTATTAATCCTTTAAAAATCCTCTTGCAGTAATAAAGTCTGTAGTCGCCTATGTATTGAAAGTAATTTATTTTTAAGTAATTAAATATTGACAATACTGTCTGAGCTGAGTAAAATGTTTTTAAAATTACCAATTAAAAATGATTTAACTAGAAATATAAAAACACTAATTTTAAACTGTTTTTGTTCTAGAAGGTTTTTTTATATTATCAGTGCTCATTAAACCTTATTTCTTAAACTTGACACCAAATGTAAACAAAACATTGACTACACATAAACTTTTTTCTCTGCCCTCCACCTTCCACCCCATACATATGAGTATGTGCACACAGAAAGTGTTTACCATGTTGTGGTCCACACCATTTTGGAGGGTGTGACGTCTGCCTGAACCATGGCGCCGCACCGAGGCCTTGCCTGGACTCTGGGACTGCCCTTGTGCTCGATCCTCTGTTGGCTTTCTTTGAAACTGCTCTATGTTGGCTGCATATAAAGTTTCTTTAAAAAAATGGGTTATGTTGATTGTGATTGGAACCATTTTTTAGTTTGAATAAATGGTTAATCACATGGTATCACTAAGCAAACAGCAAACTAGCAAGGACCAGATCACTTGGCCTGTTCCAAAAACACACTTGATCCAATTATAATTAAATAGAACTAATTTAAATACAAGAATTACAATAGAGCTTAAATATGGAACTAAAAACAATTTTTGTTAATAGCTTATTGGTTGGGATTATGACTCACTGCTTCTTTGCTGTAACTTAAGTGCTTTTTAGATTTGTACATGTACAGTGCCTCAATATAAGCCAAATCTACAGTGACCTTGCCCGTCTGCTATAGACTCTATTACAGAGAGGGAGATCATGATTATCTTCATCATATTTAATGGCATTGTATAAATTGCCTGTTCATTTGCACTCTGTGAACTTAGTTCATTAAGTTAACCTTAACATTTGAACAGCTAGAAAAGTGTATGCATGAACTGAATAGTATTGAATAATATTGAAAATACTTGTAATAGTTTTTACATTACACCAACGAAAACACCAGCTGCTTTCTGAAAGACCACGTCCATGTAATATATAGAAGTTTTAGTAATATCTTAAAACACACACACACAGGTGAAAAGGATAAAAAAGAAAGTGGGGAACATGACATGTAAAAAAAACTTTAAAACTTGAGCATTTTCAGCTCACTGTCAGTAAAAAGTCAGATCATGCAAGCTGCTTACCATAAATAGCATGGGAAGAGATATCATGGACTGAACTTCCCCCATTATCCCCCTTCAAGTGAGGTCTTTCTCTGTTGCCTGCTGGAACTGCCCTCTGCTGGGCATCGTCCCAGTCTTGTTGCCAACTCTTCAGCTCGCTTAGGATCTGACGATTCTTACTAGCATCACGCGGAGGAACTTTCGGGGGATTCAAGTCAGACCCTGATGCCGATTTCCTGATGCCAGGATTAAACGACCTCTCTGGTCTGGGTGGGGGTCGCAGCTGTTGAGTATGGTAGGGGTGGCCTGTTGTCGTCTCGTAAATGTTAGAGGATGGCGGATTATTACTGCGACGATAACCGTTCGCGCTGTTGTGCGGTTGCGGTTTGACAGCTGCGGTTGCAGGTCGGGTATTATTGTTGCTGTTGCCATCGATCTGGTGTTTCACTGAAGTCGAGTATAATGTCGTGGAACGCAGCGAACTGGCTGTTCCCTGTTTGTGTTGATCTGAAGAATTGTGTGAATCTTGCTGACGAGTACCTAGGTCTCCATGAAGTGGATAGTTTGTTGAAGATCCGGCTGTAACGATCGGGATTCGATCTGCAGGACGACTAGAGAATGGAATGTTACCTGGCGGAATTCGGTTTTCTTTTTGTATTATGTAATTATTTGTGCCACTCACTGAACGACGCTTCCCTTGTTCTTTACCTTGAATTAAAGCCATCTTTAGGCCAGCAACGAAACCTTCAAATGTAAGTAAACCATTGGGAGGGGTTACTTTACGCAGCCCTTCCACAACGCCCGTGGGTAGATCTCGTACACCCTCGTCGCTCCATCTGCTTTCGATGTCTCTAAGTCGTATCGAACCGGTATGCTCTTCATCTAGAATGTCAAAAAGAATCTTTAGGGAGGCAATAAATTGCTTTGGAAGTCCGTTGTACACATCGTCCATGTTCTGGCCTGACATTGTTACAAATTTATAATTATAAACACAAGTATCGAGAATGACCAATACTCCCAATGTACAACACGGCCTTGTGTATTCAAACCAAATGGTCTCATCGGTAAGCAGCTAAAATAAGCTTGCTTCTGATTGGCTTAGAGATATTTGGCACCCAATGAAAACTTATTTGTTTGAATACATACTCTCGCATTATAAATAGCCCCTCGATAACACAAATGGTTTATTAGTAAACTTTAACAGTATAAACAATTTATTTTATTTACTTTTTACAAATTTTACATAAATTCTTATATTTATATATTTTTAATAACATAATTAGAACTGCTATGAGGTAAAAAGAGAGTAAATTTGAAGACGCCATCTTGACAGTAGCTTGATGTGTCTGAGTTGAACGAAGGTAAGCTTTCAGATTACAGTTAAAATTTGCATTCTGCAAAAAATCTGGTCTTAATTGTTATAATATACTTCTTTTGGTATTGTTAATGAACAAAGTCACTACGAGTTAAACAAACTGGTTGTGTTATGGCTAGTGTTTTTGGATTGTGAATGTCTTAGCACGTTGCGCATTTTTAAGTGTGATAGTCTTGATCTCTCGGAAAAAAGAATACAAGTCAAAAAAACGTAATGCTAAAATTACTTTTTTCGCATAAATTTACTACCAAAAATATGCAGTAGTTACTACAATAAGCCAGCATTTAATCTTGATCACGCCTAGCATCGTAAAATTTAAGAGTCAAATCAATCAACCCCCTATCTTGGTTTACATTGTGGTCAAATTTTCACTTCATGTTGTGTCCCTAGGTTCGGGATAATAATAATTTGAGATAACAATCGGGGCTTACACAGCACATAAAATAATATTCATAGTAAAAAGAAAGATCCATCAAGTTAAACATAAACACCCTACAAATTTCCCGAAATTACATGTGTGCGTATAGACTGTCGTCATAGTATATGTATAGCAACAGTGAACAACTTCGATATTATAGAACGCTGGCGGTAGTTACGTACGTCAACAAACATGCGCAGTAGCAACTACTGAGAAATGTATGAAAATTATTATTATCTCGCCTGGTTAATTTGATGGTATTTTATCGGAAAAAATGTAAAACCAGGAGTCAACGTCCTATCGAACCAGTTTGCGCCGTCAAACCTGGGTGGAGTTAACATTTTGTAATGTGACCTTTCAGGACCTCGGCCTACTTTGTAACAATGCAAAACAACTAACATATCCTTATAACCCGGTTCATTAAAGCCAGTTGATGGCACACAACTAAGTGCCCATTCCCTTTAGTCTGCTCAGTTCCACTCTCCTTTAACGGGATCGTGCCCGATACCCCCTGTTCGAGCACCTAATTTTTCTAACTGCGTGTTCACCTAAATAACACATTTGTATTCACAAGTTGAAGATAAAAAGAACACAATTTTTGTTACAAATGTATTTATAAATATAATCCTTTAACAATAATCAGCCTACTATGTGCTGGATTTTTAACTACTCAGCAGACTCGCTGAAGTAGCCCTTCCTTGGTGCAATAAAATAGTTGCTCAATGAATAACTCAAGAAAACGGAATTTTAGTGCTTTAGCAAAACAGCGCAATGTGCCAAGTTTAGCCATAGTGCAAAATAGAAGCAGTACTCAATTGTGTAGAAAAACTACTCACCTTTAACAAATTGGGACTTTGTGTGATGGACATGCTAAATGATGATGATCTGTTGCTATATAGCCATATTTTGATCTGCAAGAGTTTGATGCGTCTTATGACAGTCAAGCTCTTGTGTAGGTAGCAGGCTGTTTGACCAGACTGTAAAATATTGGCTTCCTTGTGAAAGATTGCATTTCATCAGTTGCTTGCTTTGCAGATTTCAAAAAGTAGTTGAATATTGGTTATGCAGACTTATAAATAGTGGATGGTATCAATCATTTAAAATTTAAGGAAACATCTTAGACTTTGCCAACTCAACCATTGCATAAAATATATGGGTCAGGTTAACCATTTTCATTTACCATCATTGTCATTGTTAGGCTGTACACAGAATAATATTTTGTGTGTGATAAAAATTTCTGACTGAAATGAGTGTAAAACTAGATGACTTGCCAAGACATAAGTTGTGTTGACCATGCAAGGGAAATGGAAGACTTACATCCTTGCATTGCAGTAATGCTGACTTTACTAAGTTTTTACCACTTTGCCTGTGTTGAAAAGTGAGCTGAGTCAAGCATTAAAGGAAGGCTGACAGTACACTATATTCATGCATTCATGTCTGTGGTGTTATTTACAGTGCAATACAAATTTATAAGGAATATCATCAAACCATCGGGTAATGGAGGCACAAATGGGTGATCACATTATGCAATGATTGTATGCTTTTAACTTTAGCAAGTCCTCCAAACCCCACCTTTCTTCTACCTTGTCTAGGTTCTCTCGTTGGGAAATATCTCACTACAAATTTTCAGGTCTTGATACTAAAGGTGCTACCAGAAAGACCCTACTTTTGTGTCATCAACATAACATTCATAGGTGAAACATTTCACCTGATCATGTTAGAGCCACATTCTGAGAACAGGATGAGGTAGACTACATGTGCACAAAATACAAACACTTGCCATTTGTAACCCATAATGAAAATTCAAAGAAGTGAATATATTCAAGATGGGACAAAGTCAGTGCTGCATAATTTGCAGAAAGTGCTGCCTCAAGACAGATATTTGGCACCCAGATGGTGGTTGCTGTGGCAGCATCAGAAATGCAAAACTGAAATGGTTGAGAAGACCTGGAGCCACTCAAAAGAGGTACACTATACTAAAATAAGTAGATTTAAGGAATGTTTTTAAACAAGTATAGCTTGTATCATTGTTATTTATATTGTAAATTATGCCTTACAACAGAAGGTTTAGGTTATTGTGAATTGTGTTATTATATGTATTTAAAGATAAACATGAACAGTTTGAGTTTTTTCCCCAAATATCATTAGATATAGGCAATTTAAACTAACTTGTAAGATACAGCCTCCAAAACGAATCCGTTAGTTATCCGCAAACGATATGCACATGTGATCAACAAGCGGTGATAACAGTGTACTACATCACATTAGTACAACCAATCAGAGAGAGAGAGAGAATGAGCGACAGTTCGGAATGTTCGTACGCTGCATACCTCGTTCTGAAAAACTGCTACTTTCACATGGGAAATGCAGACTTTCAGCGTCTGAATAACCCAAACTGTTGCTCCCATTGGTGTTCACAGCTGGTAGTGTTGTGAATGGGGTGTACTAACATGATGTGGTACACTTGTTAGTGGCGCTCGTTGATTGCAGGTATGAATTGCATACTTTGCTAGCGGATAATTAACAGATGGGTTTTGGAAGCTGAAATTTACAGATTAGTTTATATCACCTATATCTATCGATATTTGCAATAAAAAACATTCAGGTTGGTCTTTAATATACTACAGTAACAGGATTAGGAAGAAAAAGACTTACATTTTCCCCCTTTGGTATAATTGCAGCAATGGTCACAACATTCAGGCTTTCTTTCTCATCTAATATATATAGATATTGTTTGCTGGCCACTTTTGACATAATTATGTGTGTAAATGTCTACTTTGATCTTTATCTTAGATGAATGTGCATTTTTCTTGATTTGGAAGTTGAATCGTTTGCTAGTTTCCATTAAATAGCACATTGCCTGTTATGTTTTTTGTGTAATTTTCGTACAAATGGTTTACTTTCAGACAGGAAATTTCTCGGCGTGATAGCAGTGCATAATCCTTGAGTCACTGTTGGAAGATCATTCTGATCATAAAGCAGCCCAGCAAGTAAATGTATATATATCTCTTGATGAGCAAGGTCACAGAGACTATGGATTGTGAATGACTTGCATATTGATTCACCTATATCAAAAATGCCACGCTCCTCTAAAGGACGGCAAGTTAAAATTGCACGGCCGGTGTGCTTGCAATCTTCAGGTTTTTCTGACCACCAGTATTCCGTAAAACATTCCCAAGAAACTGTTGCTCCTACCAACTGTTCTTCTGAAGGTGACATGTCAGAACTGAGTGTTTCATATGATGTTCCAGAAGCTGTGGAAGAAGTATCACTGTCAGAAACAGATTCCTGTACTACACGTGATCCAAAACCTTCTTTGACTTTTGTCATTATTCCATCCTCTAGTCAGCGTGGACGTGCCAAATTATGTGATTCAGCAGGTTTCACTTATGTTGTTCGTCACATCAGAAATGGGATAACAACATGGCGATGCTCTATCAGAAACAAAACTATGATTTGTCCAGCATCCGTCAAGCAAAATGGAGAAGAATTTGTGGCAGGTTCTGGAGTTCACAGCCATGAACCAAAAAATGGTGTTGAACTTGCATTGAAGGTGTCGGCTGAAGTAAAAAGGAAGTGTGCTGAAGATGTGTTTCGAAATGCATCTGATATAGCCTACGAAGTGCTGAGTACAATGGTTCCATGGGGGGATGCGCCAGCTTTACATGCCCTCCCTGCACCTGCCAATTTAATCAAGAAAGGCAGCAGAATGCAACAGCGTCTTAAACGGGGATACCTGACTACTCTAAACTTGAAGCAAAAACAGAAACCCACACCAGCAGAAATTCCTTGTGAAGATGATGTAGCAGGTCAGAATGGCATCTTGGTTGTTCGAGTGAAAACATTTGCTGGCGCATCTGTGCCAGGTCATGTTACTTCTTCTAAGCAGAGGAGAGCTGTTTCAGCATTTTACCATCATGCTTATTAAAATGTCATAAACACTCGTATTCATGCTCACAAACTGCTGTCCTCTGTCCTTCACATTTGCTGTTTACGGAATATAGCATTGTATAGGTTGCAGAATGGCAGAAGAGCTTTGGTCCCAAACTAGAGAGTAACGGCTGTACTATGGATCATGTACCTGAGCATCTAAAAAGTCTTATAATTGCGTGAAAAGTAATCAGAAACAAACACAAGTGCAATCTAGTTGTTGTGATGATTAAGTGCCTTAATGATCGTCTCCTTACTCGTCCTGTCACCAAAACAGCATACGGCCACAGGATTTTTAGTTATTGTGCAGCGAAACAACGGAACTTTCTCCCTTTCTATATCCACCACCTACCCACTATTGAATCCTTTAAATGTGCACTGAAAACACACCTCTTCCTCCAAACAACCTTTCCCATAACGCTCGTCCTTTTTCACAAACTTCCTTTTGCAATATCATGTTACTCTTGGCTTTTGTTCTTGTTATTTGGTTTCTCTTTTCTGTGTTTGATTTTATTCTTTAGTACAGTTGTTTATTCTTTTATAGCTTATGTGTTATTTATTTGTTTTCCTGTCCCTCGCATGCTGTCCATGTTTCGTTCTTGTTCTAAAGCGCTAAGAGCATGCTCCTTGGGAGTGTGAATATGCGCTTAACAAATTTTGCTTTTATTATTATACCTATAAAGTATTATTGGTCATGGTCAACACTGGTAATTCTTTAGTGTTCATGGCAGATACCAAGCGGTTGAGTTGGCAGTAGTCAAAACAAAAGGCAGTTATTCTATAACCAATGGTTGAATTGACGAGTAGGCACAATTACTGTTGCTATATTTAATATTAGTACAGTCGGACCTCGATAAGTTGACCTTCCCTAAGTCAAAAACCTCCCTATATCGAATTAATTGTTAGTTCCCGGCCAAATACCTGTGCCTATTATGCCATTTTCCCTAACTCAAAAACTCAGCAAGTCAAATTTTTTTCGGGTCCCTTTGAGTCCGACTGTACTTAGTGCATCATTGTGATTGATTTTGCATTTTGAGGTAATTATATTGATCATGGGCACCAATAGCTAAAGCACACATTTAAAAAATGTGGACCTTCATTATAAAAACTTAATTAGAGCTTTTATTGATGTGTATTTTCACTCTTTTTTTTTTTTTTTTTTGCTATCTTTCAGAGAACACAAACATGAACCGTGGTATGCGTGACAACTATGGTGGTGAACTTTCCCGTGTACGCCAGTTGGGAGGTGGCGGTTATGGGTCTCTAGGAGGAAACTATGGAGGCCAAAGTGAAAGAGGAGGTGGATATGGTGGTCAGGGACTTCTAGGGTCCAGTCCTGGTCTTATGGGCCATAGCCGTGCTGGTGGTGGTGGTGGAGGTGGCAGCAGTAGTAGCTACGGAATGGGCAACAGCAACCTAGACATGGACACCTTGATGCAACAGCGAAGTCTGCAGCAGCAGCTGAGCCTCCGAGAGTCACAGCTAGCTCTTGCTAACAGCCTTCTTCAACAGCAGTCCCAAATGCTGGATGGGCCTGGGCTTGGGATGCGTGGCACCCCGTTGGGCCTAGGAGGGTTTGGCATCGGTGGGGGGATGATGAATAAAAGGCGCCAGGATATGAGTCTCTCCGGATACCAGTCTGATTACAAACGCCCACGACGAGATTTCCAATCACCGGTAAATATGTTTGTATTAGAGGAAACGTGGTCAATGCCTTTGTGATAACTACCTTTAAAGTAGTTTGTTGCTAGGTCCTTTTCCTCCCTGTCCCTCCCTGTTCTCCTAAATTTTTTTTTTTAATGATTATTGTATGTGGAAATTCAGCCTTTTCTTTCTGATGTCAAAAATTGCAAAACTGTATTGGTGGGTCAAGTTAATATTTGGAGTTCTTTTCTAACTGAATAGATATTGTAAAGTTAATCTCATTTCCAGCATTGTGAGTAGCTGTATAGCATCTCAGCAATTTGCAGATAGAATATCTTCACTGCATCCCAGAAGAAAACATTCAGCCTATAATGTTTTTTAAACATCTGTTGTTATTAATCTGTAGTAGTGGGCATGATCGCAGCTGTCACCTAGCAAAATTTTCAAATTTCCCTGGAACATCTAGTTTGGTAATGCTCAGTGAACCAAACTTTCAGAGCAACTGCAATCAGCTCTTAAGAGCACCATGTGCAGATTGAGTCAAACTAATCTCGTCATCACTGTTATGTTGATTTGTCTTGTTGTTGTCTTGCCTTGCCAGCACTTTTCTGTTTTAACTATTTGGTCTTCTTCCACTAACAAGGCAGGAACTTAGTGTTATCTACAGTCTATAGAAGCAAGTGTTTTCAGGATAACTTTTCTGCCAATCATTTATCAGTGAATGAATCTATTTCTGCTGTTTGCATATGTGTATATACTTGAAACTTTGTTTCAAATTTTCGTGGACAGTAATTGTTCACTCTGTTTTTATGATTCACTGATGTTTTTAAAAATATATTTCATCTCAACACTTCTATAAATGGGTGTTACAATGAAAGAAGTGGATCATTCTCATCAGTGGGAATTGTTATAGCTGCAGCAGACTATTTTCATCACATTTTAAGATTTTTTTGTGGGTGAAATATTTGTTTTCCAACATTTCTATATTTCCTACACTTTTTAAAATTGGATTTTTAAAGGATTAAGTCTTGAATATTTTCTTGCAATCAGTGATGCCATTTATATTCTCCTTGAATTTCAATGATTGTGTATTCTTCCACCCAATTGTGGATCATGAATCGGTTTGCCGTAAAAACTTGCAAAGCTCAAAATCTTAAGACATTGAATTTGTCTATGCTTTGCATCAGAAGGAAAATATTTCAGCATTGGCAATTCACTGAACTTGTGTCGTTCACAAGTTCTCCATTTTATTGACGTCCACATTCACATTCATGGGGTTTCTTCCTCACTGCTGCAGCTTACGCGTTGAAAAAACTTGTTCTATTTTGATACCTCTTCTTTCTGCGAGTCTCTGTCGCTGACGCACCTGGGGCGGCCTGTTTGGTGGTTTTCAGCACAGGGACAGGCGCAGAAGTAGAGAAGGCAATGGAAGCAGCAGAGGGTCCAGCACCAGGAAAAATACAAACATGTCATCATCACGTCGCAGCAGCGAGCAAGCATCTGCAGGTAATGTTTTGGAATGGACTTTAAAAAAAATGAGAGCTGGGATTTCTTATCAAATTTCCTGTCCTATTTCTCATGTCCCAGTCAGTATCAATGCTTCTTTACACATGTTATATACTCTTATTATTTTATATCTGTTGAAATTATGTGGGCTACATGTTGAAATCTTGGTCCAGAAAATGACAAAATAATAATTCACTGTTTCAAAACTCTTGGAGAAACCAATCAAGCTATGACTTCTTAGCATTTAGCGCCTTGTCTAAACAAACCATTCTGGTAAATTTTCTATTCACAGCTTTACACGTTTCTGTGAAATCCTTAATGGTAGACTTGTTATGTTGCCATTAAGATTTGGAAGCTCGGTTGTTGCTTCAAGCGAGAGAGGAATGCCATTGAAGCTGATTGAGCCTGCGATACAAAAGCCACATTCTCTAGCTGAACACAATTTTTTTAGCAGCTTTCTGTCAGCAGCACTTCCAGCAGTTATCTTTCTGGAAACAATAGCTTTAGGTTTTGTAGACGATGGCTTCATTTATGCATTTAATGAGTGCATATCAGTGATCAAGCAATCTGTTTATGTGACCCATAATTTGTTTACCATGGGGGCTTATGTAATGCAGTGCTCTAGTAGGTTTATTCACTACGCTATGCACTTTTTCTGCAGGGGTAAGTTTATAATTTCTTAAACCCTTTGATGATGGCTTGTTCCTTTTAATCTACAACTTGAGCTGCAGTTATGTCACGACACAAATGGGACTTTCCTGTGTAGCACACTTGGAAGCAGGAAACATTTTGAGGCATGCACAGTCTAACCTTGTGCTTGTAATGGGGCAGAAAACGTGTTTGTTGGGGCAGGGAGAATGTGTGCAGCATGTCCTTTTGTGCAATTGAAGTTCTGTTTTTAATATTTTGCCTGCTTCTTCCTTGGCTCATAGGAAGAGTCTGTTTTTTTTTTTTTAATTTTTAGCTTCTCCCAAAATCGTACTGGCAGGATATAATTCAAAATATAAATAATTTAATTTTTTTCCTGACACCCAGTTGATGGTGCAGTTATGTAAATTTCTTTATACATGGATCGATTATTATTTTGTTAGCAGTGCTGCTGTACAAGGATTTTGGTTTCTTTTAAGCCGCTAAATTAAATCTAGGAATATGAATTTATAACTCCTAAAAATATTTTCTTTGGAAGTAAGAACTTTGAGGTTAGTGGAAAGACTAGTTGCTAGTGTTGCAATTCCTTAAAAGCTGAGGGTAAAATTTGCTCTCAAGAAATAATTTAGATGATGTGGGGGAAAGCCTTAGGCTTTATACCGTATGCTCACATTATGCTAGTTTTTCAAATCATTTATGCATCCTTTTTAGTAGCATCAAGATCAAGGTCAACTGATGCATATGATCCAGAGAAGCCAACTTCTGATGATGAAGTGAGTTGTAAATTTGATTGAGGTTTTTTTTGTGTTTTTTTTTATTAAAGTGTAGCAACATTTTAAATGTTGCTAAATGTCCTACTCTGTGCTATTTTCTAAAAGAATAGTAATTTACAGGTAGAATTGGGGTTTTCTTTTGTTGTGGAACAGACTTGCCAGGCATATTCTTATCTGTATAAGGTCATATTTTTAAATAGTTCTTCTGGTCTAATTTTCCTTTTGTACCTCCACTTGGGCAGATTTTTATGCCTTTTCCTATTCACTTTCTGCTCAAAATTAGCAGTTATCTATATCTCCTTGATTTCTTTGTGATTTTAAAAGAGACCAAATGTGATTCATACATATTCTTGGTGACTCTCCAAACTTAGTCTTAGGTGCAGGTTTATTTGTCAGGCATCAGGAACCGTAGACTGATTACCAGTAGTGTGAAGTGCTATTGTAATGGGTTGGTTTATGGGGTGTTAAAGGGCAAAGGATCAGGTGACAGAAAGGATGAAGGTGGCAGTTCTGGAAAGCACTTTTGCCATGTGTGCAACATTAATTGCCGAAATGATGATGACTTCCGGGGGCACATGAACAGCGCTCGCCACAAGAAGCGTATGATGGATGTGTTGTCTGTCCACAAGGAAAAGTCCACGCAGCTGGCTGCCCGCATGAAGGCAGAGGAACACCTGCGTAAGATTGAGGTCAAGGAGAAAAATGGGTATGTTGTCAAGCTGCTTGCACAAGTTTTAGTCTAGATGGATATGTATTGGGTTACATTTTATATCATCAAATTTTGAAACATTCGATAACTAAAGATGGCAATATCTTACTAACAACTAAGCATCACACACCTATGCATTAGGAAATTTAAACTCTATTAAAATTCTATTAAAAAATATATATATATAAGTCTTAAAAGAACTTTACTGTCATTTAAGTATAATCGAAATGTTTTTGTGCTTTTCAGAAAAGGATTCTGCAAGATTTGTGACCAGGTGTTGGAAGTTCGCTATTCTGACCATATCCGCATGGCTTTCCATAGGGTAATTGTTATTAACATACATGTTTATGAAGAATACGCACAAATATGGTTAGTGATGTCCAGTATACAGGTGTATATGCATTGATCCAAACCTTCAACATTTGTGCTCTTAACATGCACGGCCATACACAAACACCATGTCTGCAAGAAAGATGACACATTGAAACATTATTACACATATTTGCCTAGAAACGAGTGATACAAGTGATGAGGGGCTGTGGATGGTGTGGCGTTGAGAAATTCGCAAACTTCACAGAGGTTTTGGCTCACCGTGACACAGAGGAGCATAAGAAGGTAAGCAAATTTGACTTGCACTACAACCTTCCTATTACCCCTGTTTTTTAATAGTGTTAGAATTTTTTTGATTTACTGGAGCAAACTGTGTAAAGTGTAAAAAAGAAAAAGTTTCTGCAAAATGTGTTTGGTAAAGGAAGCTTTTTTTTTAAAGAAAGAAGAATAGAGATCAAGCATGTTAAGCATAATTTAATCAGAAAGTTGTCGGTATTTGCATAGAACCAGGCTGAGCATGAGAAGAATCAAGACAAAGAGGGGAAGAGCAGAAATGGTCGAAGCAAGCAGGTGAAAGACTCACAGGTATGTTGGTCATCTACTTTACAAGAATTAGTGGGGGAGAGAGGGGTGAGTTGAAGCAGGGAAACAATGAGGTGTAGAAAGTTTGTTTCCTGTTTTTTCAAACTAGAAGATCTGGGGGGAAGTTGGGCACATCAGCTATTATTTTATTACCATACAGTTAATTCGCTTATGATTACTGTCGTATGTTTACGTAGCATGTCTTTCCAAATGATAAACACATCAACTATTTTATTTATATATTTTATATATTTTTTAATTTAAAAGGTGTGTTTGGGTTGGATATTGAGTAGGATATCAGAAATGAGGATTACTTTATTAGTAAGTTTAAACAAGTGGTGGGCAGGCTAAATGATTCAGTTTTCAGGCAGGTTAGAGTGACTGGGTTTATTAGCAGCACTTTTTTTTTTTTTCATTAGAAAAAGCCTGAAAAAGAAAAGGGCAGAAAAGAAGTGGAAATCCAGATCAAGTTGCCAGCAAAATTTGACAAGTTTGATCCGGAAGTTGCTGTTGGTAAGCAAATTTTGAAAGTTATCGTTTTGTAAGTTCTCATCCAAGGACCCTTGAGTCATTACCTTTAGCACAACACGTCTCTTTTCTTCGTTAGAAATTTTATGGTTGTTTCATGCTTAGGGTGTTGGCTGGCACACAAGAAGCCCAAAATGGGTTGGCTGGTGACACAGCAAATTGTTCAAGTAGGATGTTTCAAAAATTTTGTGCATGACCGTAGCTGATGATGGTTTCGTGTTTTTTTTTTTTTTTTTTTTTTTTTTTTTTTTTTTGTTTCTTCATGTGCCCGCATCATTAACAAATTGGGGGGCATGTATTATTGAAAAGATATAATTGTTATATGCAGGCTTCTCTGCATCATTGATTGCATGTAAATTCTTAATTTAATACTTAGTTAGTCATTGGATTTTTGCTGTATATCATTAAGATTTTATATTATCCTTTTTATTTTCAGGTCAGAGTTGTGTGGTTCCTGTGAGCGGATTTTTCTGTAAACTTTGCAACAAGTTCTTCAACAATGAAACTTCTGCTAAAGATGCACACTGCAAAACAGAAGCTCACTTCACTAAATATAAGGTAGATTGTTATTTGACGAGTGATATGATGATCAGCTTAAACTTAAGAAATATTTGAATGTATGAAGGTGAGGGAGGGTTTGGGGAGTGGGCAAAAGCATTTATGGATAAACTAAACAAAATCTACAGTCTTTCACACCAGTTTTCAGTATTGCCTAAACCTGTTAACAGTTGTGTATTTTCAAACAGATATAAGATGTTACTGTTAGAATTTTAAAAAGAAAAATCTTTAGAAGCATGATCCTTTTGGTACAATGTACAGTAAAATCTCACTATTAAAGTTTGCTAACATCAACCAAGATTCAGTCGCAACTAAGAAGGGTCTTAATAGGGAGATCAACCTGTTTTCATTCCACAAACCATGACTTCAAACACCTATGAAATACAGTTTGTAATGTTGAAATAGTGCTCTTAGAATCCATGTAATTTTGTTGTCATTTCGTATCTCTTGGTCATGCTTATTCTGCCATTGTTAGGCTTCACTGAAAATTTTTAGAGGAACTTGCTGTCCAGGAAAAAAGCAATTAGTACATATGTACCATGGTAGGCGTGACTGCTAAGGGGCTGTGATAGAAAGGTCTTGATAAAGAGATTTTACTCTATTTTTCTACATTGTTTTATTTTGCTGTGTAGTCATTGCATTCTATTTTTGTGACTTCTAAAAATATTTCTTTCAAATAAGAGTTCCCCCCTTAAATCAGTATACTTTAAACTATGCATCAGCCAGTTTTGCTGATATCATAAGTGCTGAGTGCTATGGGTGTGAAACAGGTTCACAGGTGGAGACTCACTTTTATTTTTAAATAATAGACAGTATGTCAAACCTTGTGTATAAATTATGTGCTTAACCCAGGCTCAGATGAGCTATTTTCAGCACAAGGCTTAAATAGAAAATTGGTGAGGGTAGGTGTGAACAATCCAGAGATGCAGAGGTGGAGATTCGAGCCCGACTGGCGAAAGCCAGCCAGGCCTTCGCCTCACTCAGGAGCACATGGAAGGCAAAAAATATCAGTCAGAAGATCAAGCTGAGAATCTTCAAGTCAGATGTGATAAACACCCTTCTTTACGGATCAGAATCATGGAAGATGACTAAAACCATCAGTAACAAGCTTGATGTCTTCCAAAACAGATGCCTCAGGCGCATACTTAACATCTTTTGGCCAAATACCATCACTAACGAAGAACTGAAACTGAGTACATCACCACGCAGGTTCAACAAAGGCACTGGAGATGGATTGGACGTGCTGAAGAAAACGAGGCTGTCCAAAGGAAACTTGGAGAAGAACAGTGGAAAGGGAGATGAAAGGAAAGGGCTGGACATGGGGTCACCTATAGCGGGTTCCAGCCGATCGACATCGGTGGCGGACTCTGGTTGAGACCTTATGTGCAACCTGATGCACGAAGACGTTTAGATAGATAGGTGTGAACAATGAATTCAACAGAAAGAAATGTGAACCTAGAGCATAAAAAATTGAAATCTCAAGCCCAACCAGGTCACCTCAAAACTGTAGCTTTACCTGGCTGCTCCTGACATAAGAGAATAGAAAACAAAGGGGAAATTCACTTTAATAAAGGGAGAAACCTTTAAAAGGTGGGGTATGGGATTGTGTGCAAAAAGATGTTTGTGTTAATGAATTATAACACACATTTGCCTTTTCACAGAAATTCCTGTATGCAAAACTGAAGGCCAAAGCTCAAGCAGACAAAGAAGCTGCAGAAAAGGCTGCAAAGGAAGATGGTGATAAGCAAAAAGAAGGTCAGGAGGATGACAAGGAGACCACAAGAAATGAAGGTGATGACGACATCCATGATCACGATGACATCATGGAAGAGGTTGAAGAGGATGCTTCCGAAGACCCTGCAGGAAAGGTGGAGGGTGACGCGGTAGAGCAAGTTGTAGCCGATGAAGATGGTGGCCAAGAGGAGCCGGAAATTGGGGATGAGCTGCAGGAGAGGGAGGAGTATAGTCAGGAAACTGGGGACAGCGAGCAGCTCCACACTGAGGAGCAAGATGAAGACTCCATGTTAGAAGGGGATCCAGCAGATGCCATGTATGAGTACAATGAAGAACCCCTGGAAGAGGACAGCCTGCTGAAGGTAGGCCCTTATGTTTTAATAGTAACTGCTGTCATTAAAGTGTGTGATAAAGGAGGAGCAGATCCATGCAGTTAGTTCAAGTTGTTTGTCCAATTTAGATGCATGTCGGCAAGTTAAACGTGTTTACAAGCTATCAAGATAAAAGCTTAAACCCTACAAGTCCTTTCAATCCTCTTTCAGGAAATGACTCAGGAGAGTGCAATTTTCACAACTGCTGACGAAGATAATGCGGCCTTGTCCTCCATTGCTGATGCGGAGCCTACTCCTTCCGACTCCAAACTTGAAGCTGATCTTAGCCTTATAGGGGGAAGCAACTCAGAACTTCTTACTAGCCGTGAGGATGATGATGAGGTAAATGAAGTAGATTAACCAATAGAGTCATGCTGATTTTTAAATTACATATTTCTTTTAAGAGTCTAGATAAAAATCACTACTTCTGATAATTGTAGGACAAAACTGTGCATAAATTTCAAAGGCAAGAAGAGTCAGTCTTAAATTCAAATCAATGTGCAAGTGTTATGAAGAGATTTTAGACACAGCGGTTGTCTTCATTAACAGTCTATAGGTACCATTTAGGAACTTTTTTGCTGTTTAAAACATGCAAACTATGAAAGAGTTTGTGTTGGCAGATGATCATTAGCCTCAGTGTAGAGGAAGGATCAGAGGAAACAGAAAGTCCGCAGAAGAGTGAAGAAGTGTCTCCAGAAAAGCCACCACCGACCAGCACCTCCACTCCCACCAGAGGGGGCTCCACAGGCAGAGGGCGTGGCGGTGGCCGGGGAAGGCGCGGTCGTAGAGGAGCCAAATAAGGCGTTTTTGTCGGGGAGAGGGAGCATGATGACTAGAGTCTATGTGCCCCCTCCCCCTCCCTTTCTCTCAATCTTGGAATTGGCTATATACATGGTACTGTATCTTCATAGTTTCACATTGTAAGTTGATGGCCAATTTGAGCTTTTGGGAGCATCTCTTGCACACACTATTTGAGTGTGTTTCTGTTCTTTTTTCTTTATTCTTTATTATTATTATTGGTGCTTCTTACTAGTTGGTGGTTTATAGAGACAGTGAGAGCCCTTGATATTGTACTTCACATGTAGAAATGGCTGCTAACCTTATGTCCCAGCACAACGTTTGATTACATGGCAGAGCTGTTATGACACTTATGCCTTAAGTTATATTTTCATTTGTCTTGCTGAAGGAGTTGAAATTAGTTCTAGGGAGTCATACCATACAGACATGATTTGAAAACCTGTGCCATTAGTTGAAGATTCTTTCTTGTGACTGGTACTTTTTCTTGATTCTTTTTCTAAATAAATGCTGAACTTTGGTTATCGCTTCTTCCAGTAGAATTCTTCTTTTGAAAAATCACAGTGGTGTTATCCTCCAGTGAAAGTATTTTGACTTCCTGGGTATTAAAATTGCATTTTGTATGGTCCGCACAAACCTGTGTTTGGTTATCCATGATGTCTTTTTTTTTTTTTTTTTTTTTTTTTTTTTTTTTTTAAATCGGAGTTTAGAACGAATGAGTTACATTTTAGCAATGAAGAGAGAGATAATAACAAAGCACTTGTTACCGAGCACTTCAGGAATTTGGGGCATGATGATAAATGTGTGGAGAACCTGACCCGTAGAGTAGTAGACAGCCAAAAGTGTTATCTTAGGGTATGTATTTTTTGTTTTTTGGTCACTTGTCAAGAGATGAAAGCTAGTGAAGGAAGAAAATAAGTGGAGACTTGTGCATGTGATGGTTAGTATGTATTGCCTTGTACATTTTGTAACCTAGTTTTAGTTCTGTTAAAGTTGCTTCTTTGGGACCATCGTTTATGATGCAGAATTGTTTTTCTTTCCAACACACTTTGGTAAAACTTTACCACGAGAACAAAAAAACACACACACATGGGGACTTAACTGAGTTTTTAAAAAAAATATTTTATTGTATTTTGAGTGCTGAGTTGATTGCTTTTGATAATACTTTCACTTGTAAAAGTTTCCCATGTCCTATGTTTTATTCCACCCTGCCTTGTTGTGAATTGTCAAAAGCTGCAAGGCAGAGTTATGGTGGCTGTGTGTACCACAGGGGATATGAAATGTGTAGTCCAGCTGTTAAAAGATTAAAGCCTGCTGACAAATATTAAGGAGCTTTCCTGTCACCTGTCAGTCAAAGTGTTTTTAAGTCATTGACCATAGTAATGAGTCGGAAATAAATTTCTGGTAACAGATGAGTGAGTTTTAGTGCAGTGATTGACGATCTTCCATCATGTGGTTTCCTTTTTTATTCCTTATTTTAGCAGATAGGCTATAATTTGTGTTGTAAACTCTGTGCGTGCCTGTTAATATAGGATAAACATCTCTATCGTACGTTTTTCACTGAATACTGATTTCATTGGAAACAGCTTACCAGTCCCGATGGATGTGTTCTTGACCTGAGTTCTTGCATATCCATCAAATCATGAGTTTACTCATCCGAGCACATTGTCATAAATACAGTGTTACAAACATTAACTTGCTATAAACAGTTATTTAAAGTCTCTGACGTTCTGCACGGTGTCGTTAACCCCAAGCTCACCAGGTCCGGACATTGCAGGGTTGTCAGACTGATAGCTCTTTCTCGTGTCGGTAGTTGGTGAAGCACTTTGTGTAATTAATCACGAACGACACTCCAGTCTGCTAAATAGTTCGCCGATCCTTCACGCGTGTGGACTTCATAGAGGGACGAGTGGCGTTTAGCCACACGAGACTGAGCAATGACGGGTCTGATGCCCTGGACTGTTGCTTAACGGATGTGTGTTAGGTGGTTTCGAATTAAACATTTAGGGGTTAGTTGTCTTTGACAGTTCCTAAAGTCTATCTCTGATCGATGGAGACTTAAAATATCTCACTTGCAGAAACCTAACCTTGGTCTTTAACATTTAGTCAGTTAACGAACTTTCTTTTTTCAGTTACCCCAATCGTTTATCGTGCGAAGCACGAAAGTATATTTCTTCTGGACTGGCTGCAGACTCATTTTCATCGTTAATTTCTAGAACAACGCCAAAGCAAAAATTCGCTTCCACAGGGTTCCCAGGTCCTTGCAAGGTCCTTTTAAGTCCTTTTATATTGAATTTTCGCCAAAAGGCCTTTTAAGTCCTTTTATTTGCCATGCGGTCCTTTCAAATTCTCACACAGGTCCTTACATTTTCTCTGTGACCCTTTTAAGTCCTTTTATCGATAAAATATTACAACAAATTTATTTCCGGAGTAGACTTTGGCGCAAAATACCGACGATTTTTCGCTGCATTGCTATTTTAATCACATGACTACCCAGTCTCGCTCGCGGCGGGAACGTCCGTTTCGGCCTTTCGCGAGTTCACTCTCGTCGTGTCGACCACATTTCTTTGTCTGCTTAACAATTTGAAAGATTGCCGGGAAGTGCTCTTTTCAGGAGAAGTGGCTAAAGGAAGACAAGTATAAAGATTGGTTAATAAAAGACTCGAGCAATAAACATTTGGCACGATGTGCTGCCTGCAAAAATATCTCTGAATCTTTCATCAATGGGCGAAAGTGTTCTGAAACAGCACATGGTTACCGAAAGACACCAAAGGCAAATAAAAGTATTTCTGAAAGATGCGCGCTTTTGTGTAACTGATTACTTTCGTCATCGAGAACATCCACAGCCCGCTCAAAATCAGACGGCACGACCAGCTCTGCAAGTGTGTCCAGTAAGTTGACAATTATTTATCTTTAGCGATTCATTTAGTTAACGATGTGGGTACTTAGAAAAACACATTAAATTAAAGCGTGCATAACATTTTGCGGTTTTTTTCCACTCTTTATTAAGCCTATCGTCTAATTTACGGTGAAGCCAATAGCTTAAAGATCAGTAAATAGCAAAGAATTATTTAAATTAAAAAGTTGAGATTTTCATTTTCTCATGATTCGAACTACAAATAGAGTTTTATACAATCACGAATCTTACTACAGCTTTGCTGCAGAAAATTGATCTGAATTTTTGGCATCTGATCAGGAAAGATTAAAAGAAAGTATAATTAATAATGTATGCTTATTATCCTATTTACCAGCAAATACATTATTTTTTGGATTTTTAAAATCAAACAATTTAACATTAAAGCTAAATCAGTTAGCTGAAAATAACTTTCATTTTCAACTATGCTGCATCTTTATACTTTAACTTAGTTTAGTATTATTTATATTATCATGTCATTAATTATTGCTTTTTGAAACCTGTCTTTTATTCAGACAGAACATAATGTTTACAGACATAATGGTAACTTAAATGTTTTCTTTGAATAGGTTTCGTGATGAGCAATGAACGATTGAAGGCAGAGATCCTGTGGACTCTCAAGATTGTGGAATCACACTACAGTTTCAGATCTGCTGAAAAGTCTGCTGAACTGTTTCGACTTATGTTCCCAGACAGCCAAGTAGCTGCAGAATTTAAGTGCGGTCTAACAAAAGCCAGTTATCTAACTTCATTTGGGCTTGCTCCTCACTTTTCGAAATTGCTTCTGGACTGTGTAAATTCGTCGCCTGAGTATGTTCTTTTGTTTGATGAATCTTCTAACCATAAGACTCAAACTAAACAGCTGGATTTCCATGTCGTTACTGGAGTGACAATGCTGTAAGGACTCATTACCTGACCTCGGAATTTTTGGGTCATTCCGCGGCCATAGACCTTCAACAAAAGTTCAGTAAGGTAATTAGCGAATCAAACTTCAAGCAAGCTAATTTACTTCAAATTTCTATGGATGGACCTTCTGTAAACCTAAACCTTCTTGAGAAAATTAATAACGACATGATTACCAATCACAATGTTGGTTTGTTAAATGTGGGCAGCTGTGGACTCCATGTTATGCACAATGCATTTAGGCGTGGGTGCGAGGCTTCTCAATGGGAGCTTGAGTCATTTCTTACATCTGCTTATATCTTGTTCAGAGACAGCCCAGCCAGAAGAGAAGATTATATAAAAGTAACTGGTTCCACATCTTTTCCAGCCAAGTTCTGTGCTCACCGATGGCTTGAAAACAATTCTGTTGCTGAAAAAGCAAATTGTTATGCTTCCATACTTGGAAAAATTTGTCAAAGCTGCAATGGAGAAAAAAATAACATTGCCAAAGAACAAATCTTTTGATATT